>NC_045428.1:288893606-289236106 GCF_902635505.1 Sarcophilus harrisii
CAGCCCAGAGGGAATCTACTGACAATGCCTGGTTTGGCTCCCCATCTACCTTAAGGGCTCTTGGCCTTCTTGAGAAGTCAGGGGGCAGTGCAATTATGATTGAAGCAGAGTGAGACCAGGTGGCAAACTACACATAATAGCAAGTTATTTATGTGGTCCCATGTGTGCAGTATATACTGGGCACATGCCCAGTGCTGCTTTTGTTACATAAGGGTATGAGGGTATAAAAGGGAAAAGACTCCATTTTTCCACCATCCTCAGGAGTCCCGCCTCATCACTTCTCCACTAGGACAATATATTTTAATCACTCCAATTTGGGGGCTCTAGGTAGCACAGTATATTTTGTCACCCCAACTTGGGGGCTCTAGAAAGCAGTATATTTTAATCAACCTGGTGTGGGGACTCTAGCAAGCATTGTACGTTTTGTCACCCCAACTTGGGGGCTCTAGAAAGTAAGATACAATAGATACAAATATAATTTTGTCATTTATTAATGATTAAAGAAAATTTACATACTATTAAGCTGCTTATTTATTTTTACACAAACATTAAATCTTGGTGGAAAATTTGATGTCTTTTACTGCTGCTAAATTTTTTTTTAACTACCACATTTAGTTATGTGACCCCATATAAGGTCATGATCCACAGTTTAAAAAGTTTTGATATAGAATCAATTTGGGGGAAATGTGAGTCTGGATAAAAAGCAATAAACTTATTCTAGCTCAGTTAGGTACAGGGAGATGATAGAAGTGGTAATTTCCCTCTGGGGATCACAAGTATTTTGGAAAGATTTTATGATAGCTCTCCTAAATAAACTTAAGTTGACTTATAGGAGAAGCCATCAAAAGAGGAAATGTTAATAATCTAAACTGAGATCTTAGGGTATTGAAAAACATTCCTGGAGGCAAATATGTGCCAGAATGTGGGAACAAGGAACTTTATTACTGAGTTGTATATGTCATCATTTTGCATGCTTTGGTAGTGCTTAAATGACAACTACCTTTCCATCTCCTACACTTTTTCTTACATGTTCTCGAGCTTTCCTGTTGGTAAGCATTTGCATAAGAACTATAATCCTTGATCTAATATGTACACCTAAATTTATTACATCTTTATTTATGACAGACTTTTATGCTTTTTTATAGTTAGTTCCCAATTGATGAGCACATACTTTGTTTCCAGCTCTTTGCTGTCACAAAATATTGTTATGTTTATTTGCTGTGTACTGAAACTTTACTTTGTCTTTAGCTTTTCTGAAGCAAATACCCAATAGTGAGATCACTTGGTTAAAGGGTGGAGTATTTCTTCATATTTCTTGAATTAATTTTAGATTTATATCCAAAACATTTGGACTAATGCACAGCTCCCCTACAAAGGTATGTGTGCCTCTTCATCTTCTGCAAAATCTTATTCTCTCTCCCATCTGTCTCCTCTCTCCCTGTCTTTCTCCTTCCTTCCTGTTCTTCTTTCTTCCTTTTCTCCCTTCCTCCCTCTCTCCCTTTCCTTCTTTCCTTCTCTCTGTGTCTCTCTCTGTGTCTGTGTCTCTCTGTCTATCTGTCTCTCTTTGTCTCTGTCTCTCTCAGCTATTTATCTAAGCCTATGTCCCAGATTCATACATTAATTAATATGAAGACAAATTACATTATCTCTAGTAAGGGCTTCATATCCTTACTTACTGATGAAAACCTAAAGCTCTATATGTATATGCTTCAGAGAATCCTAAATTTAGAACTGCAAGGAATCCTAGAAATCATCAATTCTACTCTTCATTAAGTAATGATAAATAACAATGATGATAATGGCCATCATTTTAATAGCAATTTGAGGTTTGCAAAGCATTTTATAAGCATCATCTTTTCTGATGTTTGCAACAATCTAGTGAAGTAGGTGTTATCATTATTGTTATTTATTGTTATTATTATTATCTTTTTTTTTTTTTTTTTTTTTTTACACAGGAGGCTCAAACTGAGATTTGCCCAGAGCCATACATCTAATAAGTCTGAAGCCACATTTAAACTCAGGTCTTCCTGAATCTAAGTCCAGAGCTCTGTCCACTATATCATCTCACCTTTGATCTCAAGTCTCCTTAGAATTTAATTTGTACCTGAACGGTTATTGCATATATACCTTCTAATATAGATGAGGGATAAAAGCTTTCCTATTTCAGGATTTGGAACCATTCTCCTCCTAATGACTCTGATTAAAAATCTAAGTCATCTTTGATCTTTGTCTTTCTCACTTTTTCCTTGGGATTACTAGATGTTAAAGTAGATAGAATGCTAAGCCTGAATTCAGAAAGAAGAGTCTTCCTGAATTCAGATCTGGCCTCAGACATTTACTGGTTGTGTAACCCTGAGCTAGTCACTTACCCCTGATAGTCTCAGTTTTCTAATCTGTAAAATGAATTGGGGAAAGAAATGATAAAACTGTTGTAGTATCTTCTCCAGGGAAACCCCAAATAGGGTAATGAAGAGATGGACAGAACTCAATGATTCTTTTGCCTCACTAGGGCTCCCATCCATTCTGTTAATTTTCTATTCATTTTTCCCTTCACATGTTCAAATCCTAACCAGCTCTTGCTCAGACGCCAGCCTCCTCATTGATTTCTCTGGCTTCCGTTTTTCTTCCCTTGTTTTTTCTTTTCTTTTCTATTTTTTTTCCCCACAGCTAGGAAGTGTCAAAGTGTCTGAGACCAGATTTGAACCCGTGTCCTCCTGAATCCAGGGCTGGTGCTCTACCCACTGCGCCACCTAGCTGCCCCTTGCTTTTCCTTTTTATTGTCTACTAAGGAAACACTTGTCTCAGAAACCAAATTCTGCTAACACGAATATCTGACTGCATGACGTCCCCGTTAGCAAACCTTTGATGACTTGTTACTGCCTAAAAGATAAAAGACAAGACCTATTTGAGACCGGCAATTAAGAGTCTCTACAATCTGTCCTTATTCTTGAAATGACTGATGCTCGGCTGCACCAGTTCTCATTCTGTTTGACTCTTATCTTGCGCTTGCGTTTTCTATTGTAGCGTCCCCAGGGGCTCAGAGCCATCACCTTCTCATACAGCATCTGTATAGGTTCATTATTAGCCGCTTTGGATTCTGGAATTGCTCCGCGGGGAGGACACCTCGCAGATGGATCCTGAACCCTTGGTGATGGTTCTTTCTAAAACCTACATCTTCCAGCAGCAAGTCCAGCCCACTCCGCCTCCTGGTTTCTCTGAACATCTTTGAAACTGACTCTGGGGGCGGAGCCAAGGTGGTGGATGGAAGTCTTCCGGTTTCCCCAGGAAACCGCAAGGAACCCACAGTCTGCAGCATTCAACCCCTCTCCCGCTCAAGATAAACTGGGAAAAAAACCTCAAGCGAGGGTCAGTCTCGCGGGGTTAAAAAGGGAATTCGGCTGAGCTCAGTAGAAGCTGGGAAAGCCAGCGAGAGGTTCTTCATCACAGCAAATCGGCGGTTCTTACCTCAGTCCTGGCGCAAATGGAGGGGGAGGGGAGGGGGGGGGAAGGGCAACTCCAGTCCCAGCTCAGAAGGTAAACTGGGAAATCAGGCTGAAAAAGAACAGACAAAGCTTCCCCTGCAAACGCAAGAGGGCGCTGTGCTCAAAGCCAAGGCTCAAAACGGCACAGAAAGCTTGGGACAGCGCCCCCTACAGTCCAGGAGCAGAATTGAAAAGTAAAATCACATTAAAAACTAGAATAGAGCAAATGGAAGCTGACGACTGTAAGACAGCAAGAATCAAACAAAACTAAAAAGAATGAAAAAAAAATGGAAGAAAATGTGAAAGACCTAATTGCCTCAGCAAAAAAAAAAAAAAAAAAAAAAAAAAAAAAAGAAAATGTGAAAGACCCCGTTGGCAAAATAATAGCCAGCCTGGAAAATAGATCCAGAAGAGACAAATTAAACATTTTTGGCCTCTCTGAAGGCCATGAGCAACAAAAAGAGCCTGGATAGCTTCTACAAGAGGTCATTGAGAAAAACGGGCCCGATATTCTAGAAACAGAGCGGGGAAGAATCATCAAAAGAATCCATCAGTCACTTCCGGAAAGAGATCCCGCAAGGAAAACCCCGGGAACATTAATGGGAGACTCCAAAGTATAACCTCAAAAAATACACTCCCAACGGCCAGATGCGAACGAGTCTAATATCAAGGAGCAACAATCGGTTTTGCTTAGAGTCTGGCAGCTTCTATAATGAAGGAGAAGGGGATCTGGGATATCATATTCTTTTTTTTTTTTTTTTTTATAACGTTTTATTGACAGAACCCATGTCTGGGCAATTTTTTACAACATTATCCCTCGCACTCACTTCTGTTCTGATTTTTCCCCTCCCCCAGATGGCAAGCAGTCCTATACGTGTTAAATAGGTCACAGTATATCCTAGATACAATGTATGTGTGCAGAAACAAACTGTTCTCTTGTTGCTCAGGGAGAATTGGATTCAGAAGGTAGAAATAACCCGGGAAGAAAACAAAAATGGAAGCAGTTTACATTCATTTCCCAGTGTTCTTTCTTTGGGTGTAGCTGCTTCTGTCCATCCTTGATCAATTGGAACTGAGTTAGATCTTCTCTTTGTCGAAGAAATCCACTTCCATCAGAATATATCCTCATTGTTGAAGTATATAATGATCTCCTGGTCCTGCTCATTTCACTCAGCATCAGTTCATGTAAGTCTCCCCAAGTCTCTCTGTATTCATCCTGCTGGTCATTTCTTACAGAACAATAATATGAAATATCATATTCTTGAAGGCAAAGGACCTGGGGTTACAACCTAGCCAGATTCAGTATCATCTTTCAGGGAGATGAAGCTTCAATGAAGTAAAAGACTTTCAATCATTTCTATTGAAAAAATCAGAACTAACCAGAAAATTTCATCTACAGACATAGGACTCAAGAGAACCGTAGAACAGCAAACATGGGAAAATATATATTTAAAGGTTAAATATATATATTGAGAACTAATGCAGACAAAGGAGCATCACATGGACTGAAGGTGTGGTTGTGAATGGATTCTGATATGATGATATTAAAGAAAAATATATTAAGGGATGGGAAAAGGTCTGTACAGAAAAAAGAGACAATTAGTTTGCACAAGAGGCTCAAAATACCTATTACAATTGCTGGTGTAGGGGGGTGGGAGGGCAAGGGCAAGGATCTCATCAGTTTATCAGTTTAGGTTCTAAGAGGGAATAACTTAATCATTAAGTTGGATGTAGAAATGTATTATTTAATCCTATAAAGAAGTAGGAGGAGAAAGAGGAAAAGATAAAAGAGGATAGAAGCAGTGAAGGCAGAAATACCAGGGAAAAAGGTAAGAAAAAGGAGGAAAGGTTGTTTTTTTTTTTTTTTTTTTTTGATAGCCTTTTATTTACAGGATATATACATGGGTAACTTTACAGCATTAACAATTGCCAAACCTCTTGTTCCAATTTTTCACCTCTTACCCCCCCCCCCCCTCCCCTAGATGGCAGGATGACCAGTAGATGTTAAATATATTAAAATATAACTTAGATACACAATAAGTATACATGACCAAAACGTTATTTTGCTGTACAAAAAGAATCAGACTCTGAAATATTGTACAATTAGCTTGTGAAGGAAATCAAAAATGCAGGTGTGCATAAATATAGGGATTGGGAATTCAATGTAATGGTTTTTAGTCATCTCCCAGAGTTCTTTTTCTGGGCATAGCTAGTTCAGTTCATTACTGCTCCATTGGAAATGATTTGGTTGATCTCATTGCTAAGGATGGCCTGGTCCATCAGAACTGGTCATCATATAGTATTGTTGTTGAAGTATATAATGATCTCCTGGTCCTGCTCATTTCACTCAGCATCAGTTCGTGTAAGTCTCTCCAGGCCTTTCTGAAATCATCCTGTTGGTCATTTCTTACAGAACAGTAATAAGGAGGAAAGGTTGACAGGAGATAAGGCACACAAAAATTCACCATGTATTAGGGCATAAAAACCTCACAATCAAATGCAAAAATGCAAAAAAAAAACAGCAAATGTTTCATTTTTTGACAGCAATGCAATAAAAATTATATTCAGTAAAGTACCAGGGAAAGGTAGACTAAAAACCAACTGGAAATTAAATAATTAGGTCAAACAGCAAATCACAGAAACAATCATGATTTCATCCAAGAAAATGACAATCATGGGACAATGTACCAAAACCTAGAGGATGCAGGCAAAGCATTTCTCAGGGGAAATTTTATATCTCTAAATACCTATATGAATAAAATAGAAAAAGAGGATATCAGTGAATTAACCATGCAATTAACAAAGCTAGAAAAAGAACAAATTGAAAAAACCCAATTAAATACCAAATTTAAAAAATTTCAAAATCAAAGGAGAAATTAATAAAATAGAGACAAGAAAACTATTGAACTAATAAACGAAACTAAATGTTGGTTATATGAAAACAAAACAAACAAAATAGGTAAACCTTTGGTTAATTTGATCAAACAAAAAAAAGAAAAGAAAAAACAAATCACCAGCAACAAAAACGAAAGGGGTGAACTTAGCACCAATGAAAAAGAAATCAAAGCAATAATTAAGAGCTATTTTGCCCGATTCTATGGCAGCAAGTCTGACAATCAAATCAAAATGGATGAATATTTACAAAAATATAAATTGATCAGGTCAACAGAAGAGGAAACAAAATACTTTAAAAGTCTCATTTTAGAAAAAGAAATTGAACAAGTCATTAATGAACTCCCTAAGGAAAAATCTCCAGGGCCAGATGGATTCACAAGTGAATTCTACTAAACATTTAAAGAACAAAGACCTTTGGAATTGATTGTATGGAGACACTGGCAAAGAAACTCCCATCATAATGTGCCCATTTCAGAGAAGTTGCTATGCTCTCTGAGGGAAACAGAATTTCAATAGTTAAAAAGAAATATGCAAATGTGCAAAGCCAGAGGCAGCTTTATTTCAACTATTCATATGTACTCTTTGTGTGGAACCTGTGGTAGAGCCTAACAAGATTGTATTGTTTTTAAAAGACCATAGTTGGACACACTATAAATTGATTCCAATCAAGTGATGTCTGTTGGTCCTCTTAGA
This sequence comes from Sarcophilus harrisii, assembly GCF_902635505.1. NCBI lineage: Eukaryota > Metazoa > Chordata > Mammalia > Dasyuromorphia > Dasyuridae > Sarcophilus > Sarcophilus harrisii. Next base: position 288,900,677 of record NC_045428.1, read on the forward strand.
GAATGAAAAATACAATCAACAATTGAACTCCCTAGCAATAAATCTAGACCTCTTAGTCATCACACAAATGGGAAGAATCTGCACACAATCTCCAAAACAAAACAAAATGCTAACAAGAACATTCAAAACTGAAACCATTCTACTCGCATTACCTTGATAATATTCACTAATACTATGTATATCAACTCAGTATTACAATACTGACTTTCTACGTGATTTGTTCTCTTTACACTTTGAACACCTTCTATGGAATGCACCAAGGAGCTGACTTCCTAACCATGCCTAATCCACTGATTACTGGCATCAGACAAAGATGCTGTTTGATCCTGTATAACCTTGAGGGTAATATAAGATTATTGACAGCTCTAAGCCCATCTTCTCTTGGGATTGAAGTTACCCCAATCCTTAATGTCTATCACTTTTTAAAACTTATTTCATGTTATGACATTTCATTCACATTAAGTTCTAGGCAAACTAAACCACTGATTCTTCTTCAAAGAAGCTTATTCTACCAATTCCTCTCTTCATGTATTCATGCAGACTGTCCCTTATGTCTGTAATTTACTCCTTCCTATCCTTTCCTGTTAAAATTCAGTTTTTTTTCTTTGAGACATATTTCAGGATCCACCTCCTTTGTGAGAAGCTTTCTTGATTTTCCCCCTATCCACCCCCACCTTATCCCTAGATTAAAGTGTCCTCTGCCTACTCAGATTTTCCTATAACATCATTTGGAAATCTCTCCTTGTTCCTATTATAATCTACTTTTTCACATATTTAAGTATATGTCATATCTAGGCAGAAATATGGTACTTTGACAGACCTGAGATCTTACCCATATAATTACTGCCTGTTACAATCTTGATTTAGCCCTTTGCTCTCTTTTAATGTATAACTTTTGTTCATACTTTCCCTAATTTTTTCCATAGGCAATTCACTTTATTTAATTCTTTGGATATTTCATGCATTCACATGGAGTATCTGAAATTATTCATTGATTATCTCTTTATTTTGGCTCATGGACACCCCCTCTTCTTTTCTGGTCATTTTCTTTTCTCTGAAGACATCATATATGTTGCTGCTCTGGTAAAAGTATATTTTTGCTCACCACACATCATGTTTCCTTTTTTTTTTTTTTGGTGATCTTCAAGCATTTGGGTAATCTTCCGTATTCAACATAGTTCCTTGAAAAATGTTCCTTTTCACATAGAACTGTGATTTTATTGGTGTAGGAAACTTATGGCATGAAAATTCTTCATTATTTCACTACTTCAGATCACCAACTCATCTGTAACTAGTAAAGTCTTAGAGAGTAGCCTGGAACACTGATTAGTTTATCAATTTACTCAAGGTTATATCCCTATTATATGTCAGTCAGGACTTGAAACCAGTTTTCTTAATTCCAAGCTGTTTTGTTGTTTTTTTTTTCATTATACCTCACTGCTTCTCCTTCTTCCACTACCATTACCTTTTTCTCCAGGGATTAGGGAATTATCCACGATTGAGTAATGCTATTGTTGCCCTCTTTTGAATAAAATAAATATTTGTTGATTAATCAATTTTTGCTGGATTCAACTGAAAAGTTTCTTTTTACCTCTTTTTCTTAGCTTCTCAGATAGAATTAAGCAAATTCAAGTTTTCCAGACTTGCCTTTAGTGGTTTCAATTATCATATCACCTTAAACCTACTCTTTGTAGTTGGAACCTCATTTTGTGTGTGTGCGCCTGTACACACACACATATGTATTTGCAAACACCACAACTATTTAGAGATTTTCTAGACAATTTGAGCAACTATTTGAGGGAATATGCCAAAAGACTGCTCCAAGTTAGCATTTGTTTCAACTAATTTTTTTTTTTGAAAATGACCTTTTTTTTTTTTTTTTTTTTTTTTTGCTAACATCTGTTTAGTAATGTTAATGATGAGAAAGGAGGGTGTTGGCTTATCAGGTGCACTCAAATTATACCTTCCACTCTATTAAGCCCTGCTTAAATCCACTTGGGCTAATGGTACACTGAAAAATGAACTATCAGGTATTTGGAGAAGTAATTCTTGTTTGTTATTGATCATTGGGAGACAGGGCTAATATATCTCTTTCCTTTTCCTTAAAGTAACAGAGAATGTACAGAATTTCACTGCCTACTTCTGAAAATATGAATGCTAGCTTAGTACTTGAATGCTTTTGGAGATGACAAATTACTTGGCTGCTTCTGGCAGGTCAAGATGACTTAGTGCTATAGAACTCAGGATCTATGTCCATGATGTAATGGACTGATTGGTCACTGAATAGGAAGAACTTAGTAAATCTTTAAAAATGGATTAATTTTCTTTCCGTCTTTTATTTCATTTATCCAACTGACATGACATAGGGTTTAAATCTTTTCTCTGAGTGACCGCCTATATTATTCTGGATTAGTAACTCAAAATTTTTGGGTTTCAGTTTCTGTATATATATATATGGTTAAATTAAAGTCTATAATTATATGAATTCTTCAGTTTCCCATGAGAGATGGAGACACATTTGAACTCAGATTTTCCTGGCTTGAGGTCTAACATAATATTATAATTATCTATCTATCTATTTATCTATCTACCTACCTACCTATCTACCTATCTGCCTATCTATGTATTTGGCTATCACAGTGGGATGATGCAACAGTCCTGCATCTGGAATCAGGAAGACGCTTCTTAGTGAGTTCAAATCCGACCTCAGACACTCACCAATGTGAGTGTCTATATGACTCTGGACAAGTCATTAACTCTGTTTGCCTCAGTTCCTCATCTGTTAAACAGAGAAGGAAAGGACGATCACTCTAATATCCTTGCCAAGAAAACCCCAAATGAAGTCAGGAAGAATTGATTTGATTGAAACAAATTATATATACACACACATATAAATTTTACATATATATATATTATATATATATATATACACTTACACATGTATAATCTACATACATATGAATGTGCATGTGAATATATATACATTTATGTGTGTATGTATATATGCAAATGCATCTATAATAAATGTATAATGTTATATATTTGTCTGAATATATACATATGTACATAGATTATACATGTTTTTATATATTTATAAAAATGATATAGAAATATAATAGCCTTGATTGTTTTTTCCTTTTTTCCTACAACTAGTAGAATTTGAATGGATGGGAAATTAGTATGGGATTGAGGTAGTAGAAAAGGAAAGAGGTTGCAATCCAGGACTATCATTGACTTTCTCCTTATCCAATGATGGTTCTTGCCTGGGGTAAAAGTGACTTGAAGGTGGCCAGTATAAGTAATAAAACAGATTAAATGGAATCATTTGTATGCCTAAGGACTTCTCGACTACTCTTGACATGAATAAACTAAAAGAGTATATCTATCTCTATCTGCAAATAATTCTCAAAACCATGAAAGAAAGAAAGAAAAAAGGAAAAAAAAAGGAAGGAAAGGAAGAAGGGAGAAAGAGAGAGGGAAAAAAAGAAAGGAAGGAAGGAAGAAAGGAAAGAAAAAATTGTCAGAGAATACTTAATAGACTTGTAGTCTCAGTGAGAAGAATGTATGGATTGGACAAATGTTTAGAGATTAAACCTTGAAAAAGAATGACTCAGCAATTCATCTTGAATGTATTTATAGGGTGCTGGGAATGTTGCTCAATCTCTATGTCTATTTAAATTAAAAGGCTGCTGCTGAGTTAGTTCATCTCTGAGTCCTAATCTGAGCCTGGAAGGCAATCCAGGACCTAGGCCAAGGTACCCACAAGGCATCTTCCTCTGGCAGGGTACAGGATGGAAGAAAGATAATTTGACTTGATTACATAGAGAAGTAACAAAGAAGATTTTATCTCAAATTTATTTTTTCCATGTTATACCTTCTCATGAAGCACTGGGAAGAAAAAAAAATATATCTTTTCCCCAACTTCTAATATGCAGGCTCCTATTGCTTTTAGGAATTGACCTTTAACATACTGATCAACCAAGTTTTTATTTTCTTTGAAGCATATATTCCATTTTTTTCAGTGTGCAAAGAAACATTCAATGATATACAAGGGGTTGTATAACTATCTCAGAGTCCCCTCCCCCCTTTCCAATTAAATTCAAGTAGAAGTCTCCTGGTGAATATTTAATAATTAGGTTCCTGGCATATGACATAACATTTTATGTTAATTGCATTATTAACATTTTCTCCATCATTTTCTTAAATCTGGACAATCATTGGAACAACATATCAAGTCCTAGTTTCTATCATTTGATATTTCTGAGGAGAAAATGCTCACACTGAAAATTTAAAAATCAGCTTTGGTGAGCAAGTAGAAACTGGCTTCCCCACATTTCTGTTTCAACTCTAGATCAGTCCAGTAAGTTCTTGGTCATTTCTGGAGGAATGCCAATTATTTTGGTAAGAATAATGAATTTGTCAATCTAATTTTGATTTAGAAGAACAAGTGATATTTGTTTGACCATTTTTGAACTTGATCTATATTATTCTCTTCTTTTTCAGAGAAAACAATAGTGATAATTAATTTAACAGTCATATTATTTTTTTCCAATGTTTTTGTATCTTTGGCAGAGGGAAGATGTGATGGTGGCTCCTTGAAATTATTTTTATTTGTCTTTGTTTAATTTGAGTCAGCTAAGTGTTGCAATGGATAGAATACTAGGCCCGGAGACAGAAAGATCTTAGTTAAAATCTAATCTCAGACACTTGCTAGTAGTGTGATCTTAAGTAAGTTATGCAACCTCTGTCTGCCTCAGTTTCCTCATCTGTAAAATGAGAATAATAATAATACTGACCTTTTAGGTAGCAAGGTATCTTGAGGATCAAATGTGATAATATTTGTTAAGTGCTTAGTATAATGTCTTGGCACAATAGGTGCTACATAAATATTATAATATTAATTATTATTATTAATAGTAATTATATTATTATGCCCATAGGATTAAACTTTATTCTTGAAGGATTAAAATACAATAAAATTTTATAAAGCTGTCAAAACCAAAAGGAAAAAGGATGGTAATAAATTTGAAGACAATATTAATATCATTTTGGTGAAGGGGTCAAAAAGGTGTATTTAACATGAAGTCAGTTGTTATCATCAAAATAATTAGACTCGGAATAAAAGCAGGATATCTTTTGTTCTAATTTCAGGCAACAAACAAAACCTCCAAGAATTTGGGTTAGTCTCTTAATGTTATTTGTCAATATTTTCATAACATTTCCTTCCTGAATACTTTAAATGCCCAGGAATTTTCTTCTGTTGACAATTTTAAATTTGTCCTATCTTTTTCATGAATATAGTTATTTGCATGATGTGTTTCCTCTCAGATTGTGAGTTCCTTGAGAACAAGGACTCTTATTCCTCTGTTTTGTTTTGACTTTTGCCTTTTTTCAGATATTCCAGGCTTAGAATAGTATCTGATAATAGGTGCTCAATAAATGTTTCTTGATAAACTATCCTAAATTAAAATCAAGAAAAAATATTTGTTTTCCATTTTCCCTTAAAAGAACAAGTTTATGGCATGAAAATTATTACATTTTTACAGATAAGTCTTGCCTGCTTCCTAAACCTAGAGAGATTTTTTTATTTCTACTTCCATGATAAAGGGAAATGAGCTGGTTATTAAATTGATATGTAGCTGAAATTTTCTGTGTCTTGAGAGTTCACAGTAATTTTGATATTTTCCTTTCTTCATACTTGCTTCCCATTTTCTTTTCTTCCAAAATAATGAAAAGGGAGAGGGATGACCTTTCTTATGTAACTGATTTAGTTGTTTTTATACAACTGATTTAATTAGAGAGATTATAATGGAGCAAACACTAAGTTTGGAGCCTGAAGTCAAGGGTTCAGGTGACCTTATTATTCATTATACCACACATTCATGTAGCTTTTATAAATTTCAAAGCATTTTCTTTTCTACAAATTATTGAGGAAATATTTGTGATACTAGTACTTCATATTTATATTGCCATTGGTACAGCCCTAGTAATGAAGATAATATTTGCCAATCAAAAATTAGTTAGGTTTGGTGAGCTTCTTTACCAGGTTGTATGAATTTGTTCATGAAGTGATAAATTTTTCATTCACTACAACTTTTCAAAATCCTAGTGGGTCAGTAGAAGAGTGTTTCCCAGTGTTGCTTGTATTTAAATTCATAATCCTTTAAATTTTATTCTTAACTGTTCTTAGCTTCAGTTTCTCTAGCTATAAATGAAAATTCACAATTCTTGTCATGTCTAGCTCACAAGATTCTTTTTTGAGATTCCATTGATTGTAGATTGCTTTTGAAAGTTTAAAGTATTATGTATTATCATTATTTTTATTATACTAAAAGTGCAGAGAATATCTGATATTAAAGATAATGGAACATTCATTCTTTCTTCGACTTAAGCACATTTAATTATCGTAATGATTTTATCACATTGGTTAGTTATGCAATCCCATATGTTTTTGGTTCAGTACCTCTCCTGGACTCAGAATGTTTTGAGTTCTAATTCCAGCTATTAATTGGGCATGTGGTACTCTTGGAAAGATAGCTGACCTGTTTCAATAGCAGTATAATGAGAAGATTACTGCCCTCTCAAGAGAGGTTCAGAAAAAGAGAGAATTATAAAGTGCTTTGCAACACACTGAGCATTAGACGTGCTAAGTATTATTCTAAATCCTTGAAATTCTCCTGGCATGGGCAGCATCCATTTGCAGAAAACTTTATGCAGAGGTTAACCAGGAAATGCTTTGAGATTTACGTTAGTCTCTGAAAACATCTGGACATGCAAAAGAGCAGATCAACTCCAAGTGCTCCCGTACTGCAAAATGTTGTGACAAGATGACCACATGCCCCAAAATGAGGGGATTAAGCTCTCTATGCCATATTTTCCAGATGGTTTCAGTCTCGTTCTGTAATACCTGTAACTTGTCCAATCTGAATCCCTGCCTGTTAATTTCAGAGAACCTCCAAATTGGGTCATTACTGAACAACATAGGTAACAATATCACTAGCTTCAGATGGGTCTATGTCTTCTACACAGACATAAGAATTACTGGTGGCCCTGCAGGCTAACACAACTATGGTTACTTCAGGCTGACTTGTAAGTGTTTGGAAAATAAAATCAAGACTTAGGCAAACCAATATTTCATCTGTCAGTATCTCAACAGCCCAAGGCAGAGCTGTGTTTTTCCAAAAAAAATCCAATGGAAGTGTTTGTTTCAATCACATTTGTTTTCTTGACAGTTAAGGTAATGTAAGTTCCCCCAGGCCAGCTGCAGCTTGCTATCCCTCAGGGTCAGTTTTCTTCATGCTGAATTCTCAGCGGTTAATTAATGGCTTAAATGTTTTCCAAATGTAGTTTTTATTTTCTATTTGGGAAAATACGGTGGCATTAGAATAACTGGCTGGAAAGCATCCTCCTACTGACTATGCAAAATAAGATATGATTCTCAGACTCCTTTAGTCTAAGTTTGGTACCTGTATTGTCAGCAGAATTATAGATTATTGGAACTTTTATCCTAGGGAGAAAAATTTGGAAGTCACAGAAGGTGCAGATCTCAGTGTATGATTTTATCCCTTCTTGGTCCCACACTTGGAAGCAATGGTAATGGGCTTCTCCTGGGATACTTCCAAACATTTTGGGATTCTAGAGCAGTCCTCTTCTCCCTGAATCCCACTACAAATGACCCTGCTACCCCCCACACAATTGCCTCATTTAAAAAAATAATTAAATTGAGGTAGGCCTTTTGGGAGGGGGACAGACCTAATGATATAGATATATACTTATATTTTTCATATTCTCCAATATATACCCTCAGATTCCTGGAAAAGATGTTCTGCAGATGAGAGTTATACTTATTTAGCACTCTGAGAAATGGCATTCTGATAACAATAACACTCAATAATCTTTTCTTTGGTCATGATAAAGAGAAACTATAATTATCAACCAATATATGCTCTGTGCTTTAGACCCCTAAAAATGGTCATCCAAGCTCTAGTATTACTATTTTTAGGCAAAGCATTAATAATTGGATATAACGTTGAAGAAAGGGCAATACTTCATCACAAAACAAAGTGTTAGCTTTGATATCTCTTTGTGCAGTTGCTGAAACATTCTTAGTGACTGCTTCTCATCTAAAGAGATACTGGCAGGTTTGCCCTTTTTTCTTGTGAAATATCTGCTCTTCTGGGAAACCTATACCAACATATATTGAGAATATTTATGTCTTATTAAAGGTTGTTCACTGATATTTGTGGTTTCTGGAGTACATCCTGAATTATTATGAGGAAGATTCTAAATTTATTTAGGGGCAGATTATACTCTAAAGAGAATCCTTCATGATCAGAAGGATTATAGTGCTAAAGCAAGCAAACTCATTTTAGACAAAATCTACCACTAACTATGAGGCAGATTCTAAATTTACTTAGGGGCAGATTATACTCTAAAGAGAATGCTTCATGATCAGTAAGGATTGTAGTATTAGGGCAAGCAAACTCATTTTAGGCAAAATCTTCCACTATCCATTTTGTCATAGCTCCAAGGACTGAGGCTATTCTTTCATCTATTCCATGGAGAAGAGAAACTAAGGGGCACTTTAGAAGTCCCTCCAACTATTTCAATAGTTATCCTGTAGAAGAGAGATTAGATTTGTATTACATGGCCATAGAAGACATAATTAAAAGCAATTAATTAAGAGAAGATATAGAGTGTCCTACATCTGAAAATCTAATTTTAGGAACATATAGAGGTTGTTTCTATTCCAAAGTATAGTACTAGATAGATGGTTATTTAGTAAACTTTACCACAATTCCCCTAAAATGTGAGATAAAAACACAATTCATAACTTGAATACCTAAGTGAAGTTTAGAGGAATAGCAGTTAATCTAATATATATATATTTGTATTGTATATGGTAAAATTGCCCACATTTGGAAAGATTCTCAGTGTTCTCCATAAGGTCTTGTCTCCCCAGTGGCTAATTCCTGCCACTCTGGCACCTCTTATCTATTCTGTTTATATTTCATATGTACCTTGTTATTTTATGTTGTGTTATCTTGTATCTTAGTATTTTGTTATATTGTCTTACATGTATCTTGTTATTTTATGTTATATCCTGTTTGTACCTTGTATATTATTTATTATATTATCTATTTATTATTTCTTCCATTTGAATTTAAACTTATTGGTTAAGAGATTGTGTGAGTTTTTTTTTTTAAGAAAAGCTTTCTTTGTATGCATGGGGTTTGGCATAGCTACTGGCACATAGTGAACATTTAATTAATGATTTTAAATTTATTGATCACTTTAAAGAGCTTTTGAAAAGAACAAATGAGATAATATTTATAAAGTTCCACAAGAACTTAGATGCTGTTATTATCATTCTCCTCAGAAACATTTAATAGTTAGAAGTCATTATTACTTATCAAAATTCTTAATTGGGCTTCAATTTACTTTTCCCACCTTACATCTTTTGTTCCTGTTCATGTACCCTACAATCCGACTAAACTTCAACTACTAGCTATTCTTCAAACATATTCCATACATTTCCATTCTTATCCCTTTACTATGCTTTTTTCCCCCAAGCCAGAATATTTTTCCACTACTTTCTCCCTCTCTGAATCCTACCTTGAATCCTACTTGGCTTTAAGGCCGAGACTTCCCTGCTTTGTGCTATGAGAATTTTCTTGATTTCTCCTAGGAAGAAACTGTTCCTTCCCTGAACACTCAGCACATTTTGTTCCTTCTCTGAACAATCATCTCACTTTGTTCTTATTCTGAGCACTCATTATATTTTCATGACACCTATTACATTCTACATTATATGAAATGACTTAAAGTAGTGTAAACTTCCTTTTTTTCAAACTGTTAAATGCTAACTGTTAGTCTGTGTATATCCACCTCTATCTATCTATCTATCTATCTACACAAATTGTTTTCCACAATTGAATTGTGGATTGAATCTTGAGATAAGAAACCAGGTATTGTTTCATCATGTATCTTCTTTTGCACCCAGAAAAGTCCCTTTCATAAAGCAGATTGTAGATATTGGTTTGATTAATTTCCATTCTATTAGAAACAACAATATATTTGTTCAATACCTATTAAGTGTCCAGTATTGTTAGGCATTTTACTACACAAAAATAAGTATTAGATCATGCGCTCTGCTCTCACATTTATAATAAATAAGACATAAATGCAGAAACATGTGAACAATAATTATCGTAGTACATAACTTGCTAAATGAGTTAAAAAGACCTGATTTCTTTGTTTTTGTTCAGTAGTTTCAGTACTGCCTTACTTCATGACTCAATTTAGGGTTTACTTGGCAAGGTTATTGGAAAGCCTTCTCATTTCACTTTACTCATATTAATTAAACAGGGTTAAGTGACTTGCCTATGGTCACATAGCTAGAACGGATTTGAACTCAGTTCTTCCTGACTCCAAGCACAGTGTTCAAATCCTACTTCTGATTTTTATTAGCTATGTGACCAAGGTTAATTACTTTAGATCATCTGAGCATCAATTTCTTCATCAATAAAATGGGACAATAAATAAATGTAGTACCTACTTCATGGCATTCTCTATGGATCTCAAATGAAATTAAGGAGTATTTTGCAAACATAAAAGCATAATGGAATGTCAGTTATTAAGTGGAAAACTTAAAACGACCACTTATGGCTCAATATAACAAGAGTAGTCACAAAGCAGGGAATAGTAAATACACAATTCCTGATCTAAACAACTAGTGCTCAGATTTCAGGAGGAAAAAAAAAGTCATAATATAGAAGTGGGAAAATATTCATGGAAGGGCAAAAATTGATACATGAGAATGGGTCAAATTGAGAAGGTTAGAGAGAAAGATAAAGGTCATTCTGGGGAGACTAAAATCAGTAGTTTGAGCAAAGTGCTGAAGGGGAAAGTGTGAGATGTTGGCTGGAGCAGAAGCCCAGGAAAGATGAATGATCAGAACTACAACTGGAAAGGGAGTTTGGAGTAGACTTTGAATAGGCCTCGTTAGGCCAGCTAGGTGGAACAGTGGAAAGAGAACTGAGCCTTAAGTCAGGAAGACCTGATAATCAGGCCAGATAGGTAGTAGCTGTGTTTCTTTGGGCATGTCACTTAATCTGTTTGTCTTAGTCTTTTCATTTATAAAATGGAGATAATAACAAGACTTATTTCCCAGGGGTATTGTGAGGATCAAATCATATAATAATTGTAAGGTGTTTATAACAGCTCTTGGTGCATAGAAAATACTATATTAATGTCTCATTATCAGTCTAAGGAACCATGAAGATAATTCTTTTACCCATAAACACAGTTGCATTGACAAAAACCCCTTAAAAATCTTTTTTTAAAAAAATGACCTTAAAGTACATGTATTTAAGAAAGAGGGAGGAATAGTATTAGTTCTTAACATTTATTTGGGGAGGAAAGTGGGGGTAGAAAATGCAAGGCAAGTAAATTCAGTCAAAACTAAGCAATTTTTTTTTTGGGATAGTGGGCACTTACAATTTTTGAAGGATGTGGTTCCCGAGTAAGCTAAATATTGAAGGAAACCCTGCAACCCCAAAAGTCAAGGTAAGGAGGGAGGCTATGGTCATGGTAGAAGGCCTGGACAAAGACATACAGGCACAAACAAATTACCATCAAGAAATATCTAAAAGCAAACAGTACCAATTAATATGTAAGTTATAAAGTGAGTAATAGTCCTCTTATAAGCTGACTGATGGGTATTGGCCAAGAATATTGTAATTTAGTTTGAAATAGAGCTCATACCCAATGTCAGTGTGTCCTAGTTAGCAATATACTATGATATAGTGTATGCAATAATTAGAAGGCAATAATGTCTGCTAAATTTTAAAAGTGCACTTGAGTGTTAGCATAATCATAAAGATGAATCCAATTCACAGGAGAGATTCAGGCAGGCAAGTTTTTTAAGTACTTATAAGGAAATGATCGATCAATTAAAATAATTTATACTCCTGGGGGCAGAGTGGGGGAGGAAAGAAGAGTCATCAAGTTTCCACTTCCTTCTACTATGTTTATACCGAATCACTTTCTTCTTTTATGATTATTATGACCCCAGTCAAAGAATCCAGATGCTAGAAAAAAAAGATTCTTGTGATTTTATAATTCAACACATATGCCAAGATATATCTAAAAATCAACATAGGGTTGGATTTTGTGCTCTTTAAGTATAAATTTGTAATATTGGCATTTACAAATGAATCTTTAAGGTTAATTAAATGGCACAAGTTTGTGTAGGCTCAGAAGAATGCTTTTCTCTCATTTCTCCTTTTTGAAGTCTTTTTATAATTTCTTCATCCTTTAACCCCAAATATGTCTTTCACTGGTTTGTATGTGGCCTGTACCCAACATTTCAGAAGGACACATTTTTGCATGTAAGCAAGGTGGCTCAGGGGGACATGAAACAAACTCAGAAGCTGTGCATCTTAAGCATAATGTTATTCCTTTTCTGAGAGAGGCTAATGATCAAGTATCATTGAATTGCCTTACTATCCTCATCCATAAAATAAGGTCTTCTTAGGCAAGAAGACCTGTTACATGCTTTTCCCATCCAATCTATTCCTATCAATTATTGTTTTAAAATATATCTGTGTCTATAGCTCTCTTTCTATTCTAACTGCTGCTATTCGGTACTTGTTTCAGGCACTACTCTTGCTCCTTTTTTTTCTCCTCCTCCCACTCCCATCACTACTATAACCATCACCACCATCACTACTAGTAACATGTTCCTAACTGCTTTTTCTATCTCCTGTCTCTCCCTGATGTAATACATCTAACACATGAATCTTCCTAAAGCATAGATCTGATTATAGCACACTTTCAATGCTCAAACACCTTTCTTTTCTTTTTCTTTCTTTCATTTTCTTTTTTGGCTGAGGCAATTGGGGTTAAGTGAATTGCCCAGAGCCATATAGCTAGGAAGTATTAAGTGTCTGAGGTTACATTTGAACTCAGGTCCTCCTGACTACTGGGCTGATGTTCTATCCACTGCACCACCTAGCTGTTCCTCAAATACCTTTCAATGGTTCCTTATTGTTCACCAAATAAAGTACCATTTTCTTTGCATGATATTAGAGGTCTTGTCCAATATGGCTCCAGAGAAACTTCCATCTGACGTCCAACCACTCTTGTATGCATAACCTGTTTTCTGGCCACATGGAATATTTATCCATCTTCCAACATGCCTTAAGCTTTCCTGAACCTTTCCTCATACCATTTTCTTCATATCAGATATCTTTATGAATTAGGCTCCTAAACATCTTTCAAGGTCTATTTCAAAAACTACTTCCTCTATGAAGAGAAAATCAAGGAATTTCCAAATTGACTTGAAAGATACCTTAGAAGCCATCTAGTCCAACCCTACATGAGAAAATTCCCATTATAACATGTCTGTCATGTGGTAATTTAGCCTCTGTCTGAATATTCCCAAGGAATACTTCTCTTTCTCTCATTTCCTTAGGCTGCATATATATTTTTTTTTGGGACAGCTTTATTGGAGGAAGTTTTTCATGACATCAAGCCTAAATTCATCTCTTTACAACTTCCAAAACAGATTATTCCTCCATGTTTGATCCAAAACAGGAAACTACTTCTGCTTTAACAATTGAACTCAACTATTATATTTTCTCTGAATTTTCTCTTGTCCCAGATAAATATGAATTATGATATAATATAAGAGAGATATATGGAATACATGTTTTAATATTAGTCCTGTGAGGTTAATATGAAAACATTGTATTTTAAAGATTGATTTCTGGTTAAATATGCTTTCTAAATGAGGTTAAAATATTCTAAGATAAGTGTTGGAAAAGATCTCAAAGACTATCTAGTCCAAATTGTAAAAGGATTCCACCCCCACAAAAAGATCTCTGACAATCAGTCTTTGAGTTTTTATTTAAAGCTCTTTCATAAGAGGGCTCCTCCTACCCCACAAAGAAAGCTGTTCTAATTTTGATAACAGTAATTAGTCAGGAAATTTTTTTTTCACATTGAGCTGAAAAATTACTTGCTGGAACCTACACCTATTGCTCCCAGTTGTTTCCACTGGGACAAAGCAAACATATTTATTTTCCTTTCCATTTGACCATCCTTTTATAAGCTTAACATTCCCAATTCCTACAAAGATTTTTGAATTACAAGACCTTGAGGATATTCACCACCATGGTTAAATGTTTCTGTCCTGTCCATGCCTTCCTAACATGCAGTGCCTAGATATGAATATCTATCTATCTAATTTATTCATATCTCTCTATATGTCTGTATCTTCCAAGTAAATATACACAGTAATATACTCAATAATAATAATAATAATAATAATAATAGTACTTACTATATTCTAGACACTATGGTAAGCATTTTATAATTATTATCTTATTTGATCCTTACAGTAACATGGAGATAAGTGCTATTATTCTACTCATTTTATACACAAGGAAGCTGAGGCAAACAAGATGTAAGTAAATTGTTTAGGGTCAACTAACTAGTAATTTATCTGAGGCCAAATTTGAACTTCCTCTCTCCATGCGCAGGATACCTTAAGGGCACAGACTTTTATGAGTAGAGATCTTTATGTTTGTATTTTTATTGCCAAAATTTAAAAAAAGTGTTTGGCACTTAGTAAGAATTTACTAATGGCACATTGCTTAATCAAGACAGAATAGGGAGAGAGAAGAACTATTATTGTCCTAATTCTAGACAACATATTTCTCTTAACAAGGCTTAAGATTATATTAATTTTTCTGGCTATCACATTGCAGTTTAGATTCATGTTGAACTTGAAATCCATTAACACACACAAGACATTTTTCATATAAATTCTATCTAGATATATTACTCTGATCTTGAACTTCTCAAGTTGAGTTTTTGAACTCAACTATCAGCCTTTATTTATAGTTCTCTCCATTAGATTTCATCATTTTAGAGTAGCCCAATATTTCTGTATATCAAGAGAATTTTGAATGCTGAAATCTAAGTAAATTATGTAACAGTGATATGTCAGAAAAGAAAATGATTCTGGGAAGGTTTCTTGTGGATGAAGCTGTGCTGACTCTAGTGAATAGTTCTCCCTCTCTCCCTCCCTCCTTTTCTCTTTTCCTTTCTTCTTTCCTTCCTTCCTTCCTTTTTTCTCTTTTTTCTTCCTTCCTTGCTTTCTTTCCTTCTTTCTTCCTTTCTTTTTTTCTTTTCTTTGTTTCCCCCTATCTCTCTCAACTAAGAAACCATCCCTTTACTAAAACATATTTGAATTCTGCCAGGAATTAAAAGCAACATCACCATTCCACTTTTTTGAGAGTCCATCTTCATCTTTTTTTAAAAAAAATGACAAATGCCCTCCTTCAGTTCTGAAATATTTCTCCCATTCTCCATAATCTTTACAAGACCATTAACAAAAGTTCAGCAGTTTTTTCTGTAAGTTTTTTCTCTTCTGTGGGATATAAATTGTTTGGTTCTAGAAATTCTAACTCATTGATGGTACTTAGGTCTTCTCTTTTAATTTTGACTAGGTGTGTGATCTTATTGGTAAAGACAACTCCCTCTGCCAATGATATATAAACTACTATGCAATTTGTAATCTTGGAGAATTGCTTTAAGACACTCATTGGTTGAATAATTCAATTGAGATCACACACAAGGATGTTTGTTTCTGAAGTAAAAATATTTGAACTCAGGTTTTCCTGCATCTTATTCCTTTTCCACTGTACGAGGTTGCCTTCTGCTCTCTTCCTGTCTTTTCATTTATCTACTTTTGCAACTCTTTAGTAAATATTGTTCTTTGTCTTTTCCTTCTCAAACATCATTAGAGTTGACCAAGAAAATCTTTTCTCTGTAAGTCCATGCATTGTAAGCACCTGTCCTATTCCTATTCCATTGTTCACTTTACTTCAATATAATCTTCTTTGTTCTTGTTACCCTGGGTATTAACTAAAGTTGTTATTCTCATTGGAGAAATAATGAAGTTGGAGAGTTTGCTTTTAAGTCTTGAAAACTATGATTCCAGCCCTACCTCTGACACATATTATCCATACGACCTTGTGTATAACTCTTAACCTATTAGTGCCTCAGACAACTATTTAAGATTCTTAAGTTTCAGACAAAATGATGACTTGGAGTGATGTTTTTTTTTTTTTTTTTTTTTTTTTGCATATGAGTTCCCTATACCTAGTGCAGAGGTTCAGTGCTAATCCTGCTCTTTATTACCAACCTCCATTCATTTGTGCTCCTGAAACTATTCCCACAGTATCATAGCACTCTTCTATATTTAACTTCTATTTCTTGCCTTTTCTTCTATTTTCTAAAAATATCTTCTTAAAATCAGAATTGGTTGATGAGTTCTTTGTGAAACAACAATAGTTTTCTTTAGATAGTCTCACTTTTTCTTCCTCAGTATATTTGCCCTGTTTTTAGTAACATAGTGCACACTGACCATAGTGCCTGGCAGAAAGTCATTGCTTAATAAATGTTTATTGATTGATAGGTTGCATGGTAGATTATGCCTGATTTTTCCTTTCTATCATAAATTGAAAATTAGACTGCTCATTTTCTCCATTGTTACTAATTCAACTACCACTTTCTTATTTAAGGACAGAATTAGGTCCAGAATAAGAATTTCTTTAATGTTTCCTCTACTTAATGTTTCTTATTTACTCCAAGCCTTCACTTTAAAAAAAGCACAAAACATTGCTTTCTTTTTATTATGCACCTATCAATCATCAACAAACACATTTCAAATACACAAAAGAAAAGCAAGATACAGGACTACATAGAAACATGACATTATAATTAGACAAACCATGAATCTTTTAACTGCTCTGCTTTTAGTGGAGAGAATATTTGAATCAGTAGGTGTTCAGATAATTGAAGACCTACATGCAATAGATGCATGATCTTTTCCTCACAGTCCTTTTCAGGTCATTTGTCATATGTGTATAGGAACTTCTAGAGGTTGTTGCTCCTGCTACTAATCTTTAATCATATGTCCTCCACCATGATTTCAGTTTCATTCACAGATTGTCTTGCTTTAGTATATCTTAATATAAAATACTGCTGTGTCCTCTCTCCCTTTCCAAATTTTCCTCCACCTTTTTTCTGTTCCTTTCTTCTTGAATAAGATCTACTCTTCTAGGGCCATATTCATAAATGCCAACCAATCAAGTTCCAGTGATAACCAGGGATATGCTGGAGTCAGCTTTAACAGGCTTGCAAAAATAGATTGTTAAATTTTCCATATGAGCTTTGATATTTAAGAAGTTGGCAATCACTACAAATCAGGGTCTGTTTTATTAATTTATGCAGATTAAACTTAAAAGTTGCATGTGCCTCATTCTATCCCCAGAGTCTGGTTGTTAAACACTGCTCAGTACAACCCTGTGTTGCTCTATAAATACCATGTGAGCTCAGCAGGAGCACAGTAGAAGGCTCAGGGAATGAAGTCATCATCAGACTTGAGGCCTGGAGACTAAAGGCTTAATAACAATGATAACAACAAACAATATTTTGCATTTATATAATGCTTTAAGGTTTGCAAAGTGCTTAGCATCCTTCATTTCATTTGAACCTTACAATATTCCTGCCTCCAAAGCCAAGGTTTTTTTTCCTTTAATGTTAGAATTTCTAGTTCCCTTGTGTACAACTCATACTTTGTGCAGTTGGTTAAGTCCTATAAGATAGACAATAAGGGCTTTATTTCTGGCTATTTCCCTGGATTCTATTTCTTGTGACTTACTGCACTTTTATTTTTTTATTTTATCAGCTTCTAATCTCTATGGTATCTATTTTGGTAGATATATGTTAACATTCCCCCACCCCCTTTCCTCATTTCTCTATAAAACCCTACTGAACATATTTGAAAGACTCCAGGCAACTATCTTTTTATTAGCCTGCATTAGTTACACTCCTTTATTAGCCTTCACCAGTTATACTCCAAACCTGGCCAAGGGAATTATAGTAACCCATAATTCCTCTATTTTAAGCTTTGCTACAGAAATTCACATTCTCTTGAAAGATGCTGTCTTCTTAACCAGCTGTTCACTTTTCAATCTATTCCCACCTCCCACCCCCCAAAGATCATAATTAGCAATAGTGATGAAAATATCTGTGTTTCTAAGATTTTCCATTTCTTTGAATAGAAATTTGTGATTTTTAACAAGGTTATCTAGATTCCTTCAGGCAGTCTCATTTCCCTTGTTAATTAGAAGTGAGAAGTGGTCATTAGGTTGGGTAAGATTTAAGATGCTTGGTTCTACTTGTTGTGAACATTTTGCCTTTGGAAGACAAGAGATCACTTTCATTAATATGAAGTCAGCAAATAGTTACCTTAGTAACCACAACCACCATGACTTATCAATTCTCCCTCTGATCTTTAATTATTTCTGTTAAGAGTGTTCCTGTGGATTTCATGATTTACTCTTTGAAATGCTTTCATTTTAGAGTATCCAGCTCCCCTCTCTGTGGTGAAGAGCCTCAACTTAACTCTTGGTATAAATCAGGATTACCTTCTCATTTTCAGATTCTTTTTATGTGTTTTAATTTTTATGTTTAAATTTTATTTTTATAATGCATATGGTTCCTTCTTCCCAATGACCTAGAGCAGGCTTGAAGAACCTTTTTTTTTTGCCAAGGGTGATTTGGATATTTATAACATTCGAGGGCCATACAAAATTATCAACTTATAGAATTTAAGCAGTGGGAGGTTTATGAGCTTTCTGCTCATCATCATCTGTGCCATCATGAGCCTTATATGGCCTGTCATCCAGAGGTTTCCCATCCTTGACTTAGAGGAAGGAACTTTTCTATGATTCCTTTTTTTTAAGATAACAGCACCTTTATGTTTTGTGTCTATATAATTATTCTTGGGTTATAGAATATAAACTAATATTGTTCACTTTATAAATCCTCTTCCTTCCTACATTTGGCAGGAGCAAGAACCTCAATCTAACTTTTTTGTTAGAAGTGATTAAGACCAATTCTTGCTTGTCCTGCTTGTTTTTAAATTGTTTTTTGGTTCAATTACTGAAAGCTCCAAGAAAGATCTTTATTTATTTATAGTAGTCTTTCTTCCTTGATAGTTCCTAATGAACTTCACCAGTAAACTTGATAAGTAGTAAGCAATTTAACCATTCTTTTCTCATGAGATAATGATAATTTGTTCTCTTCACTCAGATTGACAACTGTTAGCTTTCTTCCATAGTCCTAATGGAAACAGAAGCTGGGTACAGCTAATGTGTACATAAGGGAGTAGAATCTCAGTAGTTTATCTAGTAGAATCGGGCCAACCTTCTGTCTCTTCCTTATCCTCCCTCCTCTCCCAATGGTCAGATGTTAGAACTTTCTTCAGTTAACTGCCACTGATTTGATTTCTTCTTTAGATGTGCTGATTTTCTTCACTTATCTAATTGCTTCCTTCAAAACTGGACTAATATCCAATCCTTGGGAGTGAATTAGTTTTTTGTACTAGTAGATTTCAAATCAGTGGGAAAACAGGCAGGGATAATGGATGAACTTTTAGTTCATTGAGTATTCCTCTACTTGGTTTTTAGCATCCTCCACCCCAAATTTACTTTTTGATAGTAGGCTACTTACTGACTAACTAGAAACCACACCCCCAGAAACCATTACCCTAAGAACTGCCCCCTACTCAGGCCTGATCTCCTTTTCCTTTGTTGAGATGTCACAAATGAGATAAAATAAGCAGATAGTTTCCAAATTTTAAAGTGCTATAGACACTTTATTACTATTGTTGTTGCTGTTATTTTAAAAATGATACTAGAAGGTAGTATAGATTAAGACATAGTTTATAATATTGGAGATGAGGGTAAACTTTAATCATAAAAAAGAGAAAGAAAATAGCAATACAAGTACTTTGACTATATGTTTTTGTTGATACATTTGAATTTCTAAGAGCTGCTAAGTGATTGTCCCTTATATTATCTCTCTAGTATATCTAAAGTTAGATATTATCATCTCCATTTTACAGACAAGGTATCTGAGGCGCCAAAGGACTGCAGCAATTTTTCTAAGATAATTTAGCTATTCAGTAGTGGAACAAACTAAATGATTCATTGATCAATCTGTCTTAAGCTGAGTGACAGACAGACAGACACATATACAGATACAAAGAGAGAGAGACAGAGAAATGGAGACAGGCAGAGACAGAGTAACAGAGAGACTACGACAGATAAAAAAAAAGACAATCAGTGGAATAAGTTAGGTTTGCAAAACACAATATCAGTAATTATAATATTCTAGTGTTTGATAAACCCAAAGACTCCAGCTTCTGGGATAAGAACTCTCCATTTGACAAATATTTCTGGGAAAATTGGAAAATGGTATAGCAGAAACTAGGTGCTGACCAACACCTAACACCCTATAGCAAAATAAGGTTGAAATGGGTTCATGATTTAGACATAAAGAGTGTTACAAATTAAGAGAATTAGGAATAGTCTATCTCTCTGTGGAGAGGGAAGGCATTTGTAGCCAAAGAAGAATTTGAGTACATCATTGAATGCAAAATGGATAATTTTGATTACATTAAGTGAAAAAGTTTTTGTACAAACAAAATCAAAGCAGACAACATTAGAAGAGAAGCAGAAAACGGGGAAATTTTTTACATCCAAGGGTTCTGGTAAAGGCCTTATTTCTAAAATATATAGAGAATTGACTCAAATTTATAAGAATATGACATTCTCCAATTGATAAATGGTCAAAGGATATGAACACAATTTTCAGATGAAGAAATTAAAACAATTTCTAGTCATATTTTAAAAAATGCTCTAAATCACTATTGATTACAGAAATGCAAATTAAGGCAACTCTGAAGTACCATACACACCTCTTAAATTGACTAACATGACAGGAAAAGATAATAACAAATGTTGGAAGGGATGTGAGAACTGAGATACTAATACATTGTTGGTGGAATTGTGAACTCATCCAACCATTCTGGAGAGCAATTTGGAACTATGTTCAAAAAGTTATTAAACTGTACATACCCTTTGATCAGCAGTGTCTTTACTAGATCTATATCCCAAAGAGATCATAAAAAGGGGAAAAGGATCCACATGTGCAAAAATGTTTGTAACAGTCCTTTTTATTGTGGCAAGGAACTAGAAACTGAGCGGATGCCCATCATTTGTAGAATGTCTGAATAATTTATATTAGAGGAATGTTAAAGAATGTTATTCTATTAGAAAGGATCAGCAGAATGATTTCAGAAAGGCCTGGAGAGACTTACATGAACTGATGCTAAGTGAAGTGAGTAGAACCAAGAGAACATTGTGCACAGCAACAAGAAGATTATGTACTGATCAATTCTGATAGATGTGGCCCTTTTCAACAATGAGGTTATTCAGACCAGTTCCAATAGACTTGTGATGGAGAGAGCCAAATGCACCCAAAGAGTGGGGACTGAATGTGAATCACAGTATAGTATTTTCACCTTTTTTGTTCTTTGCTTCCTTTTTGTTTTCTTTCTCATTTTTCCCTTTTTACTGATTTTTCTTGTGCAGCATAATTGTGGAAATATATATGGAAGAATTGCATATGTTTAACATATATTGGATTACTTGTTATCAAAGGGAGGGGGTAAGGAGAAAGGAAGGAGAAAAAATTTGGAACACAATGCATATATTTTGAAGATAAAAAGCTTAAAAAAAGAAAGAGATGGAGACAATGGCAAGAAAGAGAGGGAGACAGGCAGAGATATAAAGAGAGACAAAAAGAGATAAAAAGAGAGAGATGCATAGAGACAGAGATACATAAAGAGACAGTGACAGACACAGACACATAAAGAAAGACAGACAGAGACAGAAAATGAAAATACAAAGACATGAGACAGGGTAAAAATAAGTGTACTTAAGACCAGTTAAGTCAAATACATCAATCAATAGTTGAGAAGAATGAATTTTGTACAATAATTCGGAGCAAGGTTCTTCTCTGAAAAATAAAATACAAATGGAAATAAGTGATAAAACATTCCAAACAAAGATATAAAAGTAAATGTAAACATCCCCAGGGATTTTCTAGTAGCTGAGTGGTGGGTGTCATCTGCAGTTATTGTTATCTTAAAGATTATGTTTGCCTTGAGACATTTTAGGGTCTTTACACAATTGATATTTCATCCCAGTAGATTAACCTCCTCCTCTGTGTCAGAAGATGGTACAGTGGAAAGACTTTTGGATTTGGAGTTAGAATAAAATCAAGTCAAATCAACAAGTATTATAAATACCTTTTATATGCTGGGTTCTGTGTTAAACTCTGAGGATAGAAAGAAAGGCAAAAGCAAAACAGGACAGACCAAACCAAACAAACAAATACCCAATGGACAGTTCACAGTGAGAGAAAATGGTGTTAAGTCCTGCCTTTGAGATGTATTACTGTGTGACAGGCAAGTCACTTAACCTTCATTGGCATCAATTTCACTATCAGGAAAAAGAGGGATTTGTGTGTGTGTGTGTGTGTGTGTAGGAAATTGTGCTAAATAATCTGTGATTTCCCACTACTCACCCACAACTCTAGGGCTATGACTCTAAGTGTTCTTAAAATGTTTTATTGTAGCATGGAGATTTCTCTGATTCCTTAAGGCCTATTCCATCAAATAGAACTCTCTGGTCAATACTACCAAACTAGAAAGGCTTTAGTTATGGGCTCAAAGACAGCTAGTTAGTGACAGAGCTGGGGTTAGATTCTAAAATTCCTCATTCTAGTTCTAAATGTTTGACCAAATGATCCTAATGGGGCTTACAAAATGACAGATTTTTGTAGATTTTTCCCTTTATTAACATATTATGATACCGAATATTCTCTTCTTGTAGACACATATAAATGGCATGTAGGTGAATGAACAAAAACAATTTGAGTTAATTTTAAAATTATTTTTAAGACATATTTCATATGAGAGATAATAGAGACAGAGCTCAGAGAAACAGTACAGTCTAAGTGACAAGAGAGTTAGCCATTAGCCAAGGAAAACCTGAATTTGAGATTTTTCTCTGGCACATGGTGGTTATATGACTTTGAGCAAATTGTTTAACTTCTGAATGCTTTAAGTCTGAGGCATAAAACATGCAAGTGTTTTTTAAAAATTAAATTATTAATTCAATTTATTAATTATAGATATATTCATAATATATAAAATATTTAAAAAGCAATTAATTAAACAAATTAAAATGATTAAAATATAATTAAGAAATATTTACAAAAAATAGACAGAAATATAATCAAACATAAACAATAGTAATATGTGGTTTTCTAAGTCAACATGACCTATAGAGATCTTTTGATATGGTTTAGTGGAACCCTGTTTTTATTTGAGTTTGCTACCACGGCTCTGGTAGCAGCTAGGAGGTTCAATGAATAGAGCAACCAGGCCTATAGTCAGTACAACCCGAGATCAAATTTGGCCTCAGACACTTACTATCTATGTAAACCTGAGCAAATTATTTAACCCTTTTTGCCTTACTTTCTGAATATGTAAAATGAGATGAAGAAGAAAATGGCAGATCACTTCATATCTTTATCAGAAAAGCACAAATGAGATCATAAAGAATTGGACATGACTGAAATAACTGAGCAACAGCAAACCACTGCTTGAGGTAATTAATTTTTTCTAATATATTTTTAAATTTTACTTATTTATTTTATTATTCAAAATTTTATTTTTAATATACATTGCTTTCAATGTGTTGGCATTATGTTGAATTATGTTGGCAGAAAAAAAATCAGAATAAAAGGTGAAAACCATGGGAGAGATTAAAAAACAACAGAAAAAAGAAGTGAACATAGCATGTATTGATTACATTCAGTCTCCTTTTTCTGGATGCAGATGTCATTTTCTATCTGAAGTCTATTAGGCTACTTTGGGATCACAGAACCACTGAGAAGAGCCAAGTCTTTCATTGTTGATCATCAAACATTCTTGCTCTTATTGGCATAATGTATTCCTGGTTCTGCTTGTTTTGTTCAGCATCAGTTCATGTAAATCTTTCCAGGCCTTTATAAAATCACCTTGTTCATCATTTTTTATAGTAATATTCCACCATCTTCATATATCACAACTTATTCAGCCATTCCCCAATTGATTGTCATCTACTCATTTTCCAATTCTTTGCTGCCACAAAAGGAGGTTCTACAAACATTTTTGCACATTTGGGTCCTTTTGCCTCCTTTGGGATTTCCTTGGGATACAAATACAGTAATGGCATTGCTGGGTCAAAGGGAATGCATAGTTTTATAGCCATTTGGCAAAGTTCCAAATTGATCTCCAGACTAGGTGGATCATTTCACAACTCCACCAACAATGCGTTAGTGACCCAGTACTCCCACACCCCCTCCAACATTTTTTCTCCTGTTATTTTAGCCAATCTGAGAGATGTGAGATGGTACCTCAGAGTTGTTTTAATTTGCATTTCTCTAATCAATAATGATTTAGAGAACTTTTTCATATGATTATAGATAGCTTTAATCTTGTCATCTGAAAATTGTTCATATCCTTAAACCATTTATCAACTGGGGAATGACTTATATTCTTATAAATTTGACACAGTTCTTTATATATTTTAGAAATGAAATCTTTATCAGAAACCTGGCTGTAAAGAGTCTTCTCATCTTTGTACTTCCTTTTTAGTCTTGTTTCTGTTGTTTTCATCTGTGCAAAAACTTTTTAATGTAATAAAAGTTGTCCATTTTGCCTTTCATAATGTTCTCTTGTTCTTTGATCATAAATTTTTCCCTTCTACAGCGATCTGATGGGTAAATAAATTATCCCTTGTTCTCCTATTTTGTTTATGGTATCCTCCTTTGTACTCAAATTATGTACTCATTTTTACCTTATTTTGGTATGTGATGTGAGAAGTAGGTCTATGCTGTTTCTGACATATTTTTTCTCTTCCCTACTTTCTTTCAGAGCCTACTGAATGCTGAAAGATTCTGACAATGTGTGAGTCAATCTTATCATCTACATGTACATTGTTGGAAAGTGTGATGCTAAGGTAAGAACTTATATAGTGCATTCAAAAATTTTCCCTTTAATGTAACCAATGATTTCACATACGTAGTGCTGTCTGGTGAAGAATCTCTTTTTCCTTGGTGTTGATTGATAGACGGAAATTAGCACAAGTGACAGAGAATTGATCCATATTGTTGCATCTCAGTCTCAGAGAGAAAGTGTGGGAGAGAAAAGTTATTAGGCTGCATATGAAACTGAAGGTCTACAGAGTTACTGTGCTCACTTTATTGTTGTATGCTTATAAAACCCAGACAGCCTATCAGTGCCATGCCAGAGAATTGAACCACTTCTATTTGAATTGTCACAGGAAGATGCTGAAGATCACTTGGCAAAAGTACTGGACACTGAGGATCTCTCTTGAGCTGAACTTCCAAACTTTCAAACTCTACTGTGGAGAGTGCAACTCTGATGGGTTGGACACATAGTCCAAATGCCAAATATATATTTACCTAAAAGACTATTTTACAGAGAACTTGCATAAGGCAAGCGTTCCCCCAGAAATCAGAAAAAGCAATGCAAAGATACTCTCCAACTTTAGTATTTACTGTGAGATATGGCAAACACTAGAGCAGAACTGCCCAGCATGATATGACCACAAAAAAGAAGGCACTGTGCATTATGAACAAAGCAGAATCTCAGTAGTATAAAAAATATAAGATATCCAAATATTGAAACATCCCAGTCCCAAATGTTCCAATGGACAATTAATATCTGACCCCTGGTAGAAATTTCTGACCTCCCCCATACCAAAATAAGGTCAGAATGGGTATAAGATTTAGGTTTAAAGGGTGATATTATAAGCAAATTAGGAGAGCAAGGGATAGTTTACTAATTGAATCTTTGGAGAAGAGATAGTTTACTTAACAGATCTTCAGAGACATTTATAGCCAAGAAGAACTAGAGAACATTATAAAATGCAAAATGGACAACATTTATTACATTATTACATTTATTACAAATGGACAACTTTGATCATATTTAATGAAAAAAATTTTTTGCTCAAACAAAATCAATACAACCAAGATTAGAAGGAAAGCACAAAACTGGGGAAAATTTTACAGCCAGTGTTTTTTGATAAAGGTCTCATTTCTAAAATATATGAAGAACTGTGCCAAATTTATAAGAATATAAGTCATTCCCCAATTGATAAATGGCCAGAAGATATGAACAGATAATTTTCAGATGAAGACATTAAAGCTATCTATAGTCATATAAAAATGCTTTAAAAGAAAAATACAAATTAAAACAGCTCTGAAGTACCACCTCATTCCTCTCAGTTTGGCTAATATGATGGGAAAAGATAATGGTAAAAATTGGAGGGGATGTGGGAAAACCGGACGCTATTTCATTGATGGTTGAGTTGTGAAATGACCCAACCATTTTGGAGAGTAATTTGAACTATTCCCAAAAAGGCCACCAAAGTGTGACAAGGGATAATTTACCTATCAGATCTTTGTATAAGGGAAGAATTTATGACCAAAGAAGAACAAGAGAACATTATGAAAGGCAAAATGGACAACTTTTATTACATTAAAAAGTTTTTGCAAGACAAAACCAACAGAAACAAGACCAAAAAAGTACAAAGGTGAGAAAACTCTTTATAGCCATATTTCTGATAGATTTTATTTCTAAAATGCATATATTCATTTCTAAATAGCATATGAAAGTAATAGAATACTTTTGTTCTATTAAAATGATTGAAAAGCTGTTTTAGAAAGCCTGGAAAGATTTTCAGGAACTGATGCTGAGTGAAACAAACAAAACCAAGAATACATTGCACACAGTAACAGCATTATTGTGCAGCGATCAACCATGAAAGAGATTTGATTCTTCTCTGCCATTCAGTGATCTAAAGCAGTACCAATAAACTTCAGATAGAAAAAGCCATCCACATCCAGAGAGAGAACTATGGAGACTGAATATAAATTAACACATGCTATGTTCATCTTTTTTCTTTTTCTTCCATTTTCTTTTTCTCTTCTGATTTTTCCCTTTTTATTCTTATTTTTCTCTCAAAATAATTCATAAAAAAAGGTAAAACTGTCATTTTCATGGGTAACAGGGGAAAATGAAATAAATAAAAAGAAAATAGAAAAAAAGAGAGAGAAATATAAACTTCTGATTTCTATTGGAATGATCAACACAGTCAAATAGATTATGATGTGATCCAACATCACGTTATTGGTCCTCTTTGAGTACAAAGGACAGACAACAAATCTTTGTAATTATTTAGTGAGGAAGTTGAATTCTCTTAGAATTAGCTTTTCCAAATGCCTGTGTGATTATAATCCAATCATATATTTTTAGTTTGTCTTTTTCATACTGCTTCATAGATTTTGAGGTGATAGAACGACTAGTTTTGCCAACTGATTGACTTTGGAGTGAGAATGAACAGTTGAGGATGACAAATGAATGTAGATGAATATAAGTATGATGATGAATTTGACAGAAAGAGGAAATTTGAAGGAGGTATAGATTTGGAAGGAAAGCTGAGTTCCATTTTAGAAAAATTAACAATGGTTAGGATGTACTTACAGAAAAGTTAACAATTGATATTCAGTTTCAAGGGCATCACAGTAGCATAGAAAGAAGAGATCACAGTTGAACTTGGAACAAAAAGATAGGAACTCTAGCAAACAGCCTCAAGGAAAATATTATCTCCCATATTGAAACTATCTAGACTTAACAGATGTAACCATGAAAAATCCACATTTCTACCAGTGGTGTTTGGACCCTAACCCTTCTTTCCCCTATCCCTAAGTGGTTGTGAGATCAAATAGGAATATCCTTTCAAAATTTTTTTCCAACTTTAAGACACTAAATATTGATATTATCAAAAGTAACACTACTACCACCAGCAATACCATTACCATCACTGATATCATCATTATCATCGCTCTCCTTGTATGGAACTTAAGAGTATTTGGAGAAGGGAAAGACAAGACAGTTTGAATTTTGTGGACACAGTGTAGTTGTCTATCTTCCCCTTTGATCCTGGAGTGTGTTTTCCATGTGTTACCTTTATTTTTCTGGAGGGTCTTATGTATCAGACCATGTTGCTGACTCTCCAAGGTTCTTGAGCTTACAGGATATGAAGGCAATTTGGCTGCAATGGAGGCAGATACAAAGTGAATGAAAGCTATGTCTTTGCCAGTACTTTTTGAGTCATTCCCTCCTTCAAGGGTGTGTCTGTATCAGAGTCTTGGGAGCAGTAACAAATCAACTTTTTCACATGTCTCAAATTAAAATATATATGCATTAACATATGACAGATGCTCACTGAGAGATAATAGTTGGAACCAAACAATAAATTCTAAACTTCACAGGAAACAGCTGTAAAAATGCTATTAAATGATGTCTTTGGTCTGTCTTAACTTTTTAGAAAATCTCCATATGTAAAAATGATGTTATTTTTTATTTAAAATTATTTATATTTATTTTATAATTATTTACAAATTGTTATATAAGTGAAGGATTGAGATTTTATTCAATTTAGCCTTTGTATAAATTATATATATATATGTAAAAATATATATAATATACATTAATTCCTTAGAGCAGTTTTTGGATTTATAATGAAGTGAAGTTCTGCTGTCTTGTCTAGCTGATTCTCCATCTTGAACAGTACAGATTCATAAAGTTGGCCTGTATTTTGTTGCTGATTTAGTCACCAGAAATATTCTTGTTATAAACTCTGTCTTCTCATGAATCAGAATAATTAAGACCACTTTATATAGTTTCTAATTATCCTCTTTTTCTAAGATGATTACTTCAAGTTTGCCATTTTGTCTGACATTCTTATTTCATGTCATATATCACTCTATTAGCTCATAATAGTAATCTCATGAAGGTCCTTATCCAAACAAAATTTGCTCTTTGGAATGATAACACATTGACTCATGAACATTTATTTCTAACATTAGAATAGATCAGTTAATGAGATTAGATCTCCAGAGCCAGGAGAACACTGTGCACAGCAACAAGTTTATATAATAATCAATTGTGATGGGCCTGGTTCTTTTCAATGGTGCAGTGATTCAAAGCAGTTCCAATGGACTTGGGTTGGAAAATGCCATTTGCATCCAGAGAGAGAACTAAGGAGACTGAATGTGGATCAAAGTATAGTATTTTCATCTTTTTGTTTGTTTGTTTTTCTTTCTCATGTTTTTCCCCCCTTTTCTCTGATTTTTTTTTTTTTGCACAATATGACAAAAGTTTAAAATGTTTAAAAGCATTGCACATATTTAACCTATATCAGATTGCTTGCTGTCTTGTGGAAGGGAAAAGTAAGGGAGGTAGGAAGAAAAATTTGGAACACAAACATCTTACAAAACTGAATGTTGAAAACTATCTCTACATGTATTTGGAAAAATAAAATACTATTGAGAAAATAAATGATTATCTCTTAAAGAGCTTGGATTTGAGAGATTGTGTCATTGTAAAGCTAAGTTTTGATAAGGCAGGGATAAAGCAGTTAATCAGGGAGCATAGGCTTAGAGTGGGACTAGTTTTGGAGACCTAATCTAATGTCTCTAAGAGTGGAGAAAATTGTAACTAGGGCTGACTTTAGATGTTACCTTTACTACTATCCATTCTTCCCCTAATGGAAATCATAATTTAATCTTATAAAATGTATATACATGAGACATCTAAAGAACTATCTGATATTAGAAAGGATCTGATATAATTGTTCAGGAGCCTGTAGGATGAGAAAGACCGGAGTCTCATGAATTCTGAATAAGGTTGTATAAAGTCCTTTCTTCATTCCTTCTAGGGGAGATAAGATATGTGTACATGGAAAGTTGAATAGGAAGACAAGAAACCATGTAATTAAATGCTGAATGTGGAGCCTGGATAGCAGAGGACAATATAAGACAGCTTGTAATAAAAAAATTGAGGGTTGGCTAGAGATTCCCTTCCATCTTCTATCCTTCTTGTTGAAGGGCAGAATTCTTATTTCTGCCATTTCCCAAGGGAGATAATTACCCAGGGTTCTTTTTGAAGGCTGACAGCATATTGACTTCAGTTTGTCATAACTTTGGAATGGAAATATTTCAGGGCTTGGAAATACAGCAGGAACATCCCACTCTTTTTCTTACAGTGGCAATCTGTAAAGTTATTTCTTCTCAAGTGGCATTTATCATCTTCTGTGATAATGAGTTTTTCATTACTCTGATGGCTCATCAGGTCAAGAATTTTTTTTCCCTCCCTCCCACCTCTTAAGGTATAAGATCTTTGTCCAAATGTGACCCTCTTCAGATTTTTTTTTTTGCTTTAGTTTTCTCATGACACTTTTGAAACTAGAAAGTGTTGAAAGAGTTCATAACATCTAAGACAAACTTGCCAGTGCAGCTGCAGGGAACTTCAGAGTAATTTTCCATAACATCATAGTAACTTCTCTTGTCACTAAAGTAAAAAGATAACTAGTAGAATTGAAATGGGTTCTTTACTCAGACAGGAAAATGATCATCATTAGAAAATAATATTTATATTGAGTTCTCTACTCATCAGTGGCACAGTACATACTACATACCCAGCAAAATGATCACCAGTAGAAAGAGAGCTCTTTCCATCCTAAGAAATGCCTTAATCCTGAAAATCTTCTACATGATTCCTGGATCAAAGAATTGGTCCATTTTAATCTATGTAAATATAAACATATATGTGTGTGTACATATACATACATATATATTTATAATTTTTCACACTACAGATAGTATAATATTTTAAACAAACCTATGAAATAAAAAAATCCTTTTTTATGAAACATTAAGGTGCAGCTATTTTCTTTACAAAAGGATAATGATGATACATCATATTTATATACTTAATTTTTTTCAAAGTCTTTTATCCTTTACACCATTTTAAATAATGCTTTTTAAAAATGAAGCTGAGATTTCATTGTTTTAGGGAGTTCTTGCTGAGAAATTCCCTTTATTAATGCAGAATGCCACCTGCTCAATAACTTGTAGAGTTTTATAGAGTTGTGTATTAAATGGAGAAGTTGAATGTCATGCTCAAGGTCTCACAACCAGATTGTATCAGAGGCAAATTGTATCAGAGCCCCCTTATTTGGAGGCTGACTCTCTATTCACTATGACAAGTTGCCTCTCTAGGTAACTAATATAGATATATTTTTAAAATATATTTTTATTGATGTCTTCTGTTTTTTGCATCATCATAACTATCTTCAGTACTCTTTTCCTCCCCCCCCCATAGTATTTTCTACCAGCAACCAAAAAAGAGGGAAAAATTAATGCAACTGATAAATATATTGAAAAAGTCCAGAAATATATACAATGTACAGTTGACTTCCCACCTATCTCAACAAAGGGGTGACTTGCATGTATCCTTTCTTTCAAGTTATAGTTGATTTTTACAATTTCATTAGATTCATTTTTGATTTTGTTGTTGTAGTACTTTCCACTTACATTACATCATTTTGTATATTGTATTTTTGCCCTACCTACTTCACTCTGCATCAGTTCATGCAGCTCTTTCCATGTTCCTTTGTTTCCATTACTTAAATAATTTCTCAATGAATAGTAATATCCCATTATATTCATACACCACAATTTGTTTAGCTATCTCCCAAATGATGATTATATTTTGTTTCCAATTTTTTGCTATTACACAAAGGTACAGCTACAGATATTTTGGTGAATATGGAATTTTGTTGTAATTGGAGTATAAATATATATATCTTTGGAGTATATGGTAATGGAGTTTCTGTTTCAAAAAAATCACTTTGCATTCTTAAAGGCTTTCTGAAGTGATTGTGCCAATTCACAACTTCACTATTAATGCTTTAATCCATAATATAACTATCACCCCTACTTCCCATATCTTTGCATTCACACAGGCTGCCCATTCCTTGAAGGTATTTCCTCCTTATTGCCCCTTTTCAGAATGCCTAGCATCCTTAAAAACTTATCTTAAGCACCTCTTCATACACGAGGCCTTTTTATAATTCCCCCAATTGTTTGTGACTTTTCCCAATAAAAATGACCTGGATTCACTTTATACATAAATAAGGCTTCCTGAGCCAGTGCCTACAAGACAACCCTGTGATTCTGTGTGCTGTTTTGAATACATGAAAGAAGACGATATTTCTGTTTACCCGATTCCCCTTCCAAGCTAGAATATAGAGGAAAGAAAGATTTTGGAGAAGTCTTCAAGAAAGGGAGCTGAGAGGGGCAAGTATAATCCTTTAACTAAAGGAATTCACAGAAATGCTGAGATGGAAAACTAGCTTTATCCCTCTTACCTTAACTTCCAGCATTTTCACTCTTAGAGACAGCTGAGAATAAAATTTATTTCCATTTGTTAGTTAATGCTCTCTTCCCTTTCAAATGATTATGCATTTTTACCTATTTGCATACATATTATATCCCACTTTCGTGGCTTGTTTTTAATCCCAGTGCCTAGCACACAGTAGAAGATTAATAAATGCTTATTAACTTGACAAGAATGAGAATCTCAATAAGCAAAATTACTGTATGTACTTTATGCTAGGCCTTATAGATAAAAAAGAATATGAGATCTACTCCCTTCATTTATAATACCTATAATTCATTTGAATCTGTAAATATCAATCAATCAAATGCCAACATTAATAAGAATAAATCACAAACATATGTCACTTTAAAATTTGCAAAGAGACTTATATACATCATTTCTTTTAAGCCTTACAGTAACTTTAAGAGGAAGATTCTACAAGTATTATTATACCTATTTTATGGATGAAAGAAATAAGGATCCAAAAACAGAAGGTAACAATTTTCACACAGAATTGTTGCAAGATTTGAGCTCATTTTTTTTTCATTCCAAATAGAACAATTGATTCACTCTGAATGTAAGGATATAGAAGACTTAATACTTACTTCAAGCAGAAATAAATCTTTTTATGAAGTCATATAAATAATTAAATAAAAATATAAGACCTTTTTTGATCTATTTTAATTCTACATTCTGTACTCTTACCATTATAGTGTGCTTTACAAAAGATTCTATTTATATACAATTTTTCTTGTGTCTTCCTATGCCTAATTCATTAGTCATAAAAGAATGATGTGGAGAACACATCAAGTAATCTAGTGACTAATAAAATGCTTGATTATGTAAAACCAATTATATATATATAGATATAGATATAGATAGATAGATATAATGAAAGTCTAAGAAATATGGAGCACATTACAAGAGAAAGAACATTGAGTATTGGGATTATTCAGGAAAAAGACCTGATAGAAGAGTTGGACTTTCAATGAAATACAGCATTTGTTTTAGGAGAAAATAGACTATTGTAGAACAGCATGACAAAAGGAGTAAAGGAGAAGGAATGAACATGGGACAAGTAAGTCACAACAAAGGATTTGATCTGAAATATCTAGAGGGTTTATGTTTGGAAAAGTGAGAAACAGCCCTAGGTTAGTAAAGCATAGCCAATCAATGGACAATCTTGCATGCTGTATTAAGAAATTTGGATTCCTTAAGTAACATGGAAGTATGATATGCAGAAGACATGTATGCAGGTTAGAAAAGATTTTTAAGATGGAATCAGGGAGATCTGCTAAGATATAGGGACCACAATACATATATGAAGTGATAACAACCTGACATACTATGGTGATAGTAAAAATTCAGAGAAAGGAAAATAGTCTGAAAAATATTATAAAAAATTGATTCAAAATAACTGAGATTCATTGGATATGAATAACATGGTAGAGGAAGGAATAAAAATGAACTATATGATTTCAAACATGAAGGATCAGGAGAATGCTGGTAATTATTGACACAAATGGATAAGCTGAGAAGTTTAATTTCACATATTTTGAATTGATTTATGATATCCAATTAGTTATGTCCTATAGATAATTGGGAATGTGATATTAAGGTATATCACTCTGGCACTGGTCCAGTGCTAAGTGGATGAGAACTTAGAAACATCAATGGTATTTTTTTGAGACATAATAAAGAATGTGAATAGTGCTGCAGAAGAGTCAGCAAATATTCCAATTTTCAAAAGGGACAAAAAGATAAATTTTGGAAACTATAAAAATAAATGTGAATTCAGGGCAAAATTCTTGAACAAATAATTATGAAATGATTGTGACTGTTTAGAAAGAATTCAGTAAATACATGTGTTCAGGATAATTTATGCCAAACTGATTTAATTTCTTTGATTTACAAAACTTGTGATGATAGCATGGTTTCATGGAAACAGAAATGAAGATGAAATCAGAAGCCCTGGGTCTTAGTCCTGGCAGTGTACCTTATTTAAGTTTATGTGTCTGTAGACAAGTTATTTAAATGTATGGTGTCGGTTTCTTCATATGTAAAATGTTATTTGTAATACTTGTGTGACCTGTTTCACAAAGTTTGAGAATTGAATTAAGTTACATAGGAAAAATATTTTAACTATATAAATCATCACTATTATTAAAATCAGGGCAGTTTCATTAATATAGTGTATCTCGATCTTAGCAAGGCAAATAGTGACAGTGCTAATGATGTTTTTGATAGGAAAGTAAGCAACATTACAATATAAATGGATTCTCAGTTTATTGAATAGCTGTTGAACAATCATTCCAAAAAGACATTGTTAATAATCAATCCAGTGTAGATTCTGTCCAACTAGATCGTTTGGATGAGGGTCAACCTCTTGGGTTCAAAACTGTAACAAATGATCTGGATAAAAATATAGAAGGGAAAAAAGAAAACAAGAATTCATTAAGTACCTACTACATGCCATCATGCTAACATGCTTTATAAATATTATTTCATTTGATCCTCACAATAACCCTCACAAATAGGTACTTTTATTGTATCTGTTTTATAGTAAAGGAAACTAAGACAAACATGTTAAGTGTCTTGTCCAGAATCATACATTTTAGTATCTGAGAGTGGCTTTGAACTAAGGTTTTCCTGTCTTTAAACTTAGTTTTCTACGTCCTGTTTGTATAGTAAATTTAGGTAAAATCATAAATGACATGCTATAGAATCCAGGCAAGTTCAATATGGTAATATGCTGACAAGATGCCACAAGATCAAATTAGTCTAAGGAAGTAAATGATAATACAATTAGAGAAAAATCTGATGTGATACCATTTTCATGTAAAAAAAAAAAAAGCTGGGGGTTTTGGTTGACTCCAGCTTAACATAAGGCAACAATTGGAGATTACTGCTAAAAGGGCTACTGTAATGACAGGCAGAATTGTTGGAAATATTGAATCAAGATCAGAAGGCCATGATCTTATTATGCTCAGTATCAGTCAGACTACTTCTGGAGAAATGTGTTAACTCTGGACACAACATTAATCATTAAGAGGGTTTTATTTTTTTCTAAACATTTTAAAAATAACAATGATTAATTAAACTTACATTTATTCAGTTCATATAAACTAATTTTAATATGAAAATAATCATAACCACTTATTACTTACTGGTTCCCCCCATCCTGTTGTGCATAAGCACATTTTTTTCCCTTTCTTATAATTGAATTTATTAGTTACTTTTTAAAATTATCTCTTATTTTCTTTTTATTACCATTTTAATTATTGCTGAACAGACATCACATTATTCAAAGAAAAAACAACAAAAAAGAATATTTATATTTACATACACAATTATTGAAAAGCACTTAAACATCTGATTACATTTCATGCTTACAACAACACTAGGAGGTTTTTTAAAAACTGAGAAAACTGAAGCAGACACAAGTGAAGTGACATGTCCAGAGTCACACAGCTAACAAGTATAAGAAGTTGGATTTTACCTCAGTTCTCTCTTGAAGTCTATATTTGACAAATATATGAATGAAGGCTTTTACTTAAAATGAGTCATGCTTCATCATCTCAAAAAAGACAAAACTGTGTATGATATTGTGAAAAAGCAAAAATCAATTTTTATAGGCAATTTTCAAAAGAAAAATATTACAAGGAGTAAACAAATGAATATGCATAAGGGCTTCCAGAATTCTCAGGGTGTGGGACAACTAGGAGATTACAGGGATCCCTTTGTTGGCATGGGTGCAGAACTCAGTTATATTGCCTATAGTCAGATTTGTGTTGTAATCCCCAAACAAAGAGGAGCACTAGAAAAAAAGATTTGGTGGTCACATCTAAGTAAGAACCCTGGTCACATCTCAAAGGCAGAAAAAAGTGCTTGTGATTAGTTGCAGATTGGTTACAAGGGACAGGAGAGTAGTACACACCTTAGAGTATACCACTTTGGAAAAATTAAAAATTTACACATCCCCAGAATTAGCTCTGAAAATTGCTGAAAAAAATATCTTAAGCTTAAGACAGTATCCCCTCCACATCAGGAAAAGAAGTCAAAGTCAAGAAACAGAAAAAATGACAACAAAAAAATCTGACCATAGAAAATTATTATTGTGGCAAGGAAAATCAAAACCCAAACTCAGAAGACAATAAAGTCAAAATTGCTATATCCAAAACCTCAAAGAAAATTGTGAATTGATCTCAGGCCCAAATTCCTAGAAGAGCTCATAAAGAATTTTTAATTAAAAATAGGAGGAATAGAGAAAAATTGGGAAAATGAGAGTAATGCAAGAGAATCATGCAAAAAGAGTCAATAGCATAGAATAAAATATACAGAAGTTTACTGGGAAAGTAACTCCTTAAAAAATAAAATTGGCCAATAGAAAAGGAGGTAAAAAAAAGGTCATTGGAGAAAATAATTCCTTAAAAATTAGAATTAAAGAAGAGGAAATTAATGACTTTATCAGAGATAAATCAATATAAAACAAAATCTTTTTAAAAAGTAAAAAAAAAAGAACATGTGAAATACCTCATTGAAAAACCAACTAATCTGGATGGTAGAGGCAGAAGAAATAACATAAGAATTATTGGACTACCTGAAAATCATGATAAAAAAATTTCAATGGAATTGACTCAAAGAGAAAGTAAGACACACACTTTGTTGGATATCAAATTTACCCTATCTCAAAAATTATTTTTAAAAAATATACAATTCCCCAATATATTAGAACCAGAAGCTAAAAAAGAAATGGGAAGAAGCCACTAATATGAAAGAGATCTCAAAATGAAAACTCTCAGGAATATCCCAACTAAATTCCAGAATTCACAGATAAAGCAAAAGTACTTCAAAAAAGAAACAATTCAAATATCACAGAATTATATATAGTCAGAATTACACAGGATTTAAAAACTTCTATCCCTCCAATTAAAGAATTGGAGGGCTTTGAATATGATATATTAGAAAGCAAAGCAATTATTTTTACAATTAAGAATCACCTACTCAGAAAACTGAATATAATGTTTCTATGAAAAATGGATGTTTAATGAAATAGAGGACTTTCAAGCATTTCTAATTCAAAGATTGGAGCTGAATAAAAAAATGACTTCTCAATACAAGACTCAAGAGAAACATTTAAATGTAAAAGAGAAGTAAGAAAGAAAATATGAAAAATTCTATAAGGTTATTTATCTTAATATTTTTAAAAAGGTAATATTTTTACCTGTTAACAACTTTATTACTATAAGAGCAATTAAAAGGAATATGTGTAGACAGAGGGTGTGGATATAAGCTGACTTTGATGTAATGATAGCCCAAAAACAAAATAAAGAGGTGAGAAAGAAAAATTTAGGAGAAGAAGGGAAGGGTTGAATGGAGTAAATTGATTTATATAAAAGAAACAAGCAAGAACTATCATAATGGAGGAGAAGATGGAAAATAGGGATGCTGAGAAAAGCTTAAACCTTATTCTCCTCAAAATTGGCTCAAAGAGGGAATAACAATACACCTAGTTGGATATTAGAAATTCATTTTATCATATACAGAAGCAAAAAGAGATGGGGGAAAAGGGAGGGAGAATTGACAAGAGGCAGGGTACATTGGAAAAGTCAGTGATCAAAAGTAAAATACTTGTGAGATGGGAGAGGAGTGGTAAGAAAGAGAGGGGATTAAACAAGTGAAAAATAGCATGGAAGTAAATATACAATTATCATAACTATAAATATGATTGACACGAACTCACCCATAAAATGAAAGTGGATACCAGTTAAAATGAGTTTAATCAGATAGACAGTATATATGTGTAGAGAGAACTGATGTGAGTTGAATATAATAGGATGATATCCAAAAAGTAAATTAAAATAAAATTAAAGAGTGAGAAAGAGGAATGCAATGACAAGGGGGAAGGGTGAGATATAATGAGGTAAATTATCTTACATATAAGAGGTCTCAAAAAGCTTAATATTGGAAGGGGAGATAGGGAGGTGGAATGCAGGGCTTGGCCTTTTCTTTCACTGGTATTGATTCAAGGAGGAAGTAACATACACATTTGGTTGAATATCAAACTTACCCTACTCAAAAGTAGGACAGAAAGGGAATGAGAAAAAGGAGGGATAATAGAAGAGAAAGCAGATTTGGGGAGACAGTAGTTAAAAGTAAAAATGTTAAGGATGGACATTGTGAAAGGAGACAGAGAGAGACAGAAAGAGATACACAGAGAGATTCAAAGGCAGAGAGAAAGAGACAGAGAGAAGAGAGAAATGGGAGGGGGAGATAGCATGGAGGAAATACACACTTAACTTTGAAAAAAAATTCTTCCTCACTCCCTAAACTCATCTGCATCCCCATATCCTTTATGTACTCAATATTCTTTTTTATATTTTTTAATAAGAGGAAAATCATGAGTTGTTTGTTTTTTCCTATATTTTCCTTCATGTTTGTACATTCTTTATATATTCCATTTATAGGATATATTAAATTTATGTCCCTTCTTTCTCATTTCTTTTCTAGGATATTTTACCCTTATCTCCCTTTTCTTTCCTCTTAAAATCATTGAAACAACACAAACTCATCCAGGTTTTTTGTATTAGGAATGCTTACAAGACCTCTATTATTATAAATCCCCTTTGAATTGTAAGATTACACTCACTCAGTTTTGCATGCTAAATTTTGGGGGGGAGTTTTGGTTGTAAGTCTTTATGGTCTTTTTGTTATCCTAAACTAGTATTTTCTCTCTTCTGTAGTAATTGTGAGTAAGTCTTATCTAAACTTTAATGTTCCTTGGTACATGTACTCTTTTTTTTTTTTTTTTTTTCTGAGTGCATAAAGTATTTTTTCTTGTATTCCTTGATTTTGGCAGTGATATTTCTGAGTGTTTTCATTATGAGATATTTTTAAAGAGGTTCCTAGTGGATTCTTCCTATTTTTACTTTTACCTCTGGTTCTAATATATTTGGAAATTTTACTTTAAATATAATGATGAGGTTTTTCATACATTAATGATTATTCTAGGAATATTATTAAAATTCTTTCTCTTTTTCTTGTTTTCCAGATCAGTTGCTTTTGGTAGTAGACATATTACATTGTTTTTATTTGTTTTTAATCTTTTTACTTTGGCCTAATATATATGTGCACAGGCATACATACATATACATACATTTGCATATACATACACTATATATGTGTATATATGTATACACACATAAAATTGGAAGGAGAGATAGGGAGGTGGGATGGAGGAGTAGACACATGGGTATATTTCCATACATATACATAATTTTCCCCCACCTTAACATCATTGAATTCTATTTGTATCATTTTCTTTCTTCAGGAATTACTGCTTGGGTAAGATTTAAATTTTTTATTTTCTTTTCAATTTCTTTCCTCTAATTACTTATTACACTTAAAAAAAATCTTTTGCTTCATTTCTTCTCTAACTTTTGTACTTGAGACCATGATATATATTTGAGATTCTACTTAGAGTGTCTTGGGGGTTATTCTTTTTGAGGTTCACTACTAGGGATGCCTATAAATCATAGTGTGTAGTTATTCATAGTTTCACTTTCAGTTTTTATTTTGAGATTTTGTCCTCATTTGTCCTCTATGTAAAATGATTATTGATACTTTTGCTGGTCTGAATGAAATAACTTGAACTTAGTCCTCATACTTTACCATAATCCCTGGCTTCTGTAAATTTCCTGTTGTCCCTAAGATATGTTCAGATCTCAGGTATTCTCTTTCTCCTCCTCTTTGCACAATTGGAAATTGGAAATTGGCTATATCCTCTTTTGTGTCCTTATCATGCCCCTTTTGGGATATTGGAAATTACATCTTATTTCTCTGTTCAGCCCTTCCAGAGTGTGTCCTGTGAAAGAAGAAGTTATCTGCATCTAGGAAAAAGAACTGACATATATAAATAAAAAATATATATATTTGAATTGTGTATATGTAGGTTTGTGTGTATAAAATGATTTTTACATATATAGTATGTGTATATGTTTACATAAATAAACATATAGTCACATACCATATATATATACATATATATTTATATTTGTCTAATTTTGGGCTGAGGGAGAGGGAAGAAAAAAGGGGGAAAAAGTTATAATAACTTTATTACATATTTAAAAGGAATAGCAATTTGTATATAATAGATTTGCAGTTTCATATGCAATCATCTTCTTTCCCCTATTCTACTCTGTCATAGAATTGCCTGCCTTTACTTTCTAAGTTCAGAATAAAATAAATATAAAAAAATTACCCACTTATTAGAGCTGGTACTCCTTTTCACTCACACTCCTTTTCACTTTATCGTGTGTTCCCAAGTCTTTGTATTAAAAGTCCCTATCATTCACTTCTTCAAGCCCCTACTAGGTAAATTCTTTGTGGTTACTTGAGTTTACATTGTCATTACTAGCATGACTACTCTAGGGTTTTGTTCTCAGCAACTTTCATTTATTCCTGATCTGGATCTGGCTTCCCTAATTCTACTCTTCAGCTTACTAATATCCACTGTTCTGATATTTGTTTGGGTAGACTTTTGGATTAACTGGACCATTTTTATTCTACTTCTTTTTGTCTTGCTTAGGTGCTTGGTCTTCTTGGAGCCAATTCCAGCTATTTGTTGGAATTTATGGAGCATTTGAGATTTCTCCATGACCTTTTTTAATGTCATCTTAACTAGAAGCCCTGACCTTTTCCATTATACCATACTGCCTTCCTGACTATGTAGAGAAGATTGAATTACTTCCATGGCATTCATTTTTTGCTCAATTATAAACTCTATAATTATTTTGCAAGTGCTCTAAAAATCATAAAAAGAAAAACAGAAGATACACTCCCACGACAAGATGCACTTTTTACAATTTTATACAAAAATCTGGATTTAATTCTGCTTCTTTTACTTTTTTCCCCTTAAGTTAATACCATCATGTCCAATATCATTTAATGTATCCAACTCAATCTGTTTGAAGACTGTCAGAGCAACTCAGGTTTTGATGCCAAAAAGGGACATATTGCTTCAACACCTTTCTGTACTCAGTTAAAATGATTTTAAATAACAGAGTAATTATACAGTTTACTGAGTGATCTTATTTAATTTAAATCATTGTATTCATACTGTGGGGAAAGCTTACCTATGAATTACCTGCAATTTCTTGCATGTAAGTTATTTAATCTTTGTGAGAAGTATCCATTATAGCTACCAAAGTCAGAAGCGTAGGGTACAAATCTAGTCCAAGATGTTTACTAGCTAAATGTTTGGTCACTAGTAAATCTGGTTTGTAGCTTCTCTTTGTTCATTTATGCAATGGGCACAATCATACCCATCTCACAGGCTTATTATGAGGCATCCATTTTGCAAAACAGTGTTATCTATATCTATATCTATCTATCTGTAAAATCATTGCTACTTGATATCTAGTAGTTTGGGTTGTATAATAGATTTTTAATTTGCAAATGTACCTTAGGGGGAAAAAGTGGATTTTCTTTTTTCCTCTACTAAAAAACAAACAAAACACTTCATACATGAATTCTAAGTGTAAGTGGAATTAAAGAATTGGTTTGTACCATTTCACTAGTTATGGAAATTATAAAGGTGGATGTATTATATTGTATTTATCTAATAAAGAGGGTAGACGTACAGCTTTATTGAGGCCATAGGATTGATGACCTATACTTCTTCCTGTTTTTTAACTAATAATTAGGGTTTGCTCAGTTTCAGGTCTGAGGGTTCTGAATTCTCAATAGGCAAAATAAGCATGCATTTATTCATTCATTGGCTCCTCATCCCACATTTTGGAACCCCATGGAAAGTTACTAATTGTAGTAATATTTATGATCCACCAATTTAGGAGATTCCAAGAATTGAGGACAGTAATAATGTGCCCAATGTATAAATGTAAATCTTGCAAGTTTGTTCCAAATTGTTTTTTTCTCATACAGAAAAGGTGATAGCTAAGCATAAGGGATGATTAGGTTTGACTCTATTAACTTATTTCTGCCATCATAATCAATTTGCATTCATTAAGCATCTATTATGTGACAGACTACTAACCATAGAACAGTGAGTTGAGAAGCTGATATTCAAGCCCTTTTGGATACAAAACTTTTTTTCCTGCAAGTCTGAAAATTAGTCATGTTACATTTCACCTCAGTTGACATTGTCTAATTAAACAGCCACACCTGTTCTTTCTGGTGGCCTCTCCCCAGGGCTTATTCTTTCCTTAGTGAAAGCCTACTGTAGCTGCTTTTTTTTTTTTTTTTGGCACTTTCTCACTCCTGATGTTTAGGTGCTGGGAGAGGGAAAATGCTAGATGCCATTCCTGAAATCTATTCAAATCTTTTGGTTCTTACAAGGTCAGTGCTAATGGAAGGAAATTTATGAGAAGCAAAAATACCTTTGGGGCCATCTTGGAAACCTGGATCATTGATACCATACACTGGGTGGTCAGGGGAGGCTTTTATTACCATTACTTTTGAAATAGCAAAGGGCCAGCCTTTCCTAACACTGGGAAATCAAAATGTGTCACTTGGGGGTCTGGATAAAAAAGACCACCAGAAGCCAGCAGGGATCCTCGTTTCTTCTACTCCGTATGGAACTATGAAACAATGAATCTTCTAGCTTAGCAGCTAATTAAAGGACTCTCAGAGGATGAATAATAAATAGTTGGAAGCTGGCCTCCAAATTTTTCTCATCATGACCCACGCTGGGGAGTAGAGGGAGGAGCCAACAGAAGGAGGTCTTTGAAGAGCCCCATTGAACAGAGCTAATATTTAAATTAATAACAGTTGCAGTATTGAAAAATTAAGAAGAGTTTTAATGAGAATAGCATATATGAGTTTTAAAAGAAGACTATTAAAATAAAGTCTTAATGCATGAGTACTTGGCTGTGAAGAACATGGTAAATTAGACATTCATATCTGGAAATACAGATATGAAAAACTGTTGCTGCTGTCTTTATAGGTTAGTCATATGAATATAGATTTAGGGTTATCAGGGATGTTACAGACAATGTGGCCCAAGCTCTTTATTTTTAAGTTGGGGAAAGGATAAAGGAGTTTCTCAAGATCTTAGTCAAACCCAGGTTCAAAATCTAGCACACTTTCTACTGCGCTTAACTGTTTTCAAAAGCTCTGGCATCTTTACTGAAATTTAAAGAAGAACAAAAACATTATTAACTAATCATTTTCCAGGGGTATTTACATAATTTAGATACTATTTCTCTATATATATTTGTATGTATGAATATTATGTTAGTAATGCTGAAAATAAGGGTGGAACTTGTTTGTTACAGGAAAAGACATAGTAAAAATAGTTGCCTTTTTTCTTACCATTATAATTATTGAATTTTTGAAGACTGCTCTTTTCTTTTCCCTGCAACAAAATGTCACAGGAAATTTATTGCAAAAATCTTGCATATGTTTTGAACAGCACTTCACAATAGTGAGAACCTGCCTTAGAGGAAGGAAGATTTGGATTCAAATCCTGCCCTTGGCAAATCCTTACTGTAAGCCCCTGTCAAATATAGTATTTGAAGGCAATTCTTATGTAACTTTATATTTCTAGAGATTTTGAGCAATTGCAGCAGGTAAACAAACAAACAAGTTACTTATCCCTCTAAGCAGCTCTCTTAGACAATAAATTTGCAGAGAAGGTGCCAACTTGGTGTAGTAGAAGGAATTTTTTCATCTTACAACTTACATCAATAAATTGATATTTATTTTACCTGCCTGACAACTTTGTCTCATTTTCTTGTTGTTATACCCATGGACAGTGGGTATCTTCCAAATCTATGCCTTGGACCATCTTTTGTCTTTTACTGTCTACCTGGTTGATTGCATTAGCTCCCATGATTCAATTAGATTCTTTTATGCAGATGACTCCCAAATCACTATAAGGAGTCCTGTGCTCTTGAACTCCAATTTCAAATCACCATTTGCCTTTGAGTATTCCACTGATTTTGCAAAATGACCTTAAGATTACAACCCCCTTGACTCCTTACTTGAACTCACCTCATGTATGAAAACTT
This sequence comes from Sarcophilus harrisii, assembly GCF_902635505.1. Taxonomy (NCBI): domain Eukaryota; kingdom Metazoa; phylum Chordata; class Mammalia; order Dasyuromorphia; family Dasyuridae; genus Sarcophilus; species Sarcophilus harrisii. The sequence goes on from NC_045428.1 coordinate 288,944,999, forward strand.
TTTTCAAATCTTGTTGCTTTCATCTTCACAAAATCTCATATATATATATACATATATATGTATATATATATATATATATATATATATATATATATATATATTTACATCTCTATTTAGGCAGTGTAGGGAATCCTAGTGAGGAATCCCAGGAAGCTTTGGCCATGTCTTTGTGTAACTTTATTTGCTGAGAACTTTGGGATGCACTCCTTGCCATCTACTAAATCTCAGGAGACATTGGGAGGACTGACCATCTTGCTCATCTTGGTTAATGACCATCCTTAATGGTGGGGCTCTGTTTGCCCCACGAACCTGGACATTTCATTCTCTTAATGAAACTCCTGCAATAAAGCATCCCTATATCTGAGGAAGGCTGTTCTATCTCAAGAGTTACTTATCAAGTGGGAATATTTGGCATAGTGCTTTCTTTGATCTCAGCCTAGAAAAACCTCTTCCTGGAAAGGGACTTTGAGAGCTCAGTAAGAAGTTGATACCACATGCCTATGTCCCACTTGAGGCTCTCCCAGCTGTTGGAATCCAGATGTTGGGGCTTCCTCAAAGAGGTAAAAATGTTTGTTACATATTGTTTATGTTTCTTATCTTGGTGATCATCTTGTCTGTTAATTGCGCGTTATTTTTATGCTATGATTTCCCCCTTTTTCTTATATCTTGTTTAAATCAAAGTTCTGAGCGGTAATAAATTTCCATATTTCACCTTTTAAAGTCTATGTCTGCCAAATGCAAATTCTGACCCCAAATTAATCCTATAGGCAGCCACCACCCTCATACAAGTCCTCATTACTTCATACTTGACACCACAATACCCTTCTTGTTGGTTTTCTTGCTTCCTCTACCCAACCGCTATTAATCTGCTAAAATGATCTTCCTAAGATAATGATAAATATTTGAGGGGATGCAGGGAAAACTTGGACACTAATACATTGTTGATGGAGTTGTGAACTGATTTAACCATTCTGTAGAGCAATATAGAACTATGCCTAAAGGACTATCAAACTGTGCATGCATACTCTTTGATCCATCTCTATCTCTAGTCAGTCTGTAGCCCAAAGAGATCATAAAAGAGGAAAAAGAACCCACATATGCAAAAATGTTTGTGGCAGCTCTTTTTGTAGTGATTAGAAACTGGAAACCGAATGGATACCCATCAGTTGGGGAATGGCTGAATAAATTATGGTGTGTGAGTGTAATGGAATATTATTTTTCTATAAGAAAGGATCAACAGGATGATTTCAGAGAAGCCTGGAGAGATTTGTATGAACTGGTGCTAAATGAAGTGAGCAGTACCAAGAGAACAATGTATATAGTAATAACAACATTATGTGATTATTATTCTGATGGACATGACTTTTTTCAACACTTAAGTGATTCAGGTCAGTTCTAATAGACTTGTAATATAGTGAGCCATCAGTATCCAGAAAGAGGAGTATGGGAACTGAATGTGAATAACATCATAGTGTTTTTACCTTTTTGGTTGTTGTTTGCTTGTTTTTGTTTTATTTCTCATTTTTTTCATTTTTGATCTGATTTTTCTTGTGCAGCATGATAATAGAAATAATTATGGAAATATGTATAGAAAAATTGCATGTTTAACATGTATTGGTGGGGGGAAGGGAAAGAGAAAAATTCAGAACACAAGGTTCTGTAAGGGTGAATGTTGAAATCTATACATATATTTTTTAAATAAAAGGCTAAAAAATAAAATAAAATGATCTTCCTAAAATAAAAGTCTTTCCATGATATTCTCAATACAATAAACTTTAGGGTCTCTCTGTTACCTCCAAGATCAAATAGGAAAATATTTGTTTGGCTTTAAAGCACTTTACGACTAGACTTCTTACTATATTTCTGGTCTTCTTATATTCTACTTTCCTTTGCATTGTGATCCAGCTTTACATAGGCCAATTCATTACCAAACTCCATGTCTTTGTATTGGCTGTCCTTCATAACTGGAATGATCTCCTTCCCCATTTCCTCCTCTTAGGCTTCCCTGCTTTCTTTAAGACTCAGTCCAAATCCCACCTTTGGTAGAAGAATATTTTTTTTCAATCTGATTCCTCTCCCCAACAGTGCTAATGCTTTTCCTCTGAGATGCTTTCCATTTACTCTGTATGTATTCTGTATATTCATAATTATTTCCATGCTGTCTTTCCCATTTGAATGTGAGCTCCTGAAGGGGAGGGATCATGGGTTTTTATTTTTTTTTAACCTTTCTTTATATCCCCAGTTTTTAGCACAGTTCATTTCATATAATAAGCCATATATATATATATATATATATATATATATATACACACACACACATCATATATGTTGACAGCAACTTCAGTATTGTAAAGTGATCAAGTGTGAATGACTTAGCTAGCAAAGCACTTCTTTTGAGGAAAATGCTATTTGCAGATTGAAACATACTTTTAAAAAGCTTTCTTTTTCTTTTTCTTTTTTTTTTTTTTTTTTTTTTTTGGTCTGTGTTTTCTCTTGCAATGTAGCTAATATGGAAATATGTTTTGCATGACTGTACATGTATAGTCTATATCAAATTATTTGCTTTTTTAAGGAAGAGAAAGGTGAAAAGGGAAAATCTGGAACCCTTCCAAATTCTTGGAACCCCAAGAAATAAATGTTAAACATAGTTTTAATATGTACTTTGAAAAAATAAAACAAAAACATATATATGCATATATAAGTACATACATATATATGTATGGTGTGTGTGTGTGTGTGTGTGTGTGTGTGTGTTTGTTGATTTACTATAGAATAGTTACCTGTCATCTTATTACCTAGTACTCTAAAAAGGAAGTTAGTTTAAGGGAACTGGGAGAGTCTTAAAAACAATTCTTGTGCCATAACAGCAGTTTATTCCAGTCAGAAAGAAAATCATTAAAGTTTTCAAAGAAATTAATATGGTTGTAGAGGGAATTTAACAGGAAACTCAGATTTCAAAAAAAGAAGATAAAAACAGAAAGAATATATGAAATAGGTAACAGAGAAGTCATATAAAAATGTTGCAAAGTACTGTAGTGTCAGGAAGACCAAAACATAATAGGTATTAAACTTTGTGATTTAAAAATGTTGCTTTATTATAGGCAGAAAATTTGTAACACTAATATATGTGGCCATTTTGAACTCTTTACGTAAGACTTGTTATCCTAGCTCCCTTTTTGGGCATTTGAAACTGAACAATAACATGGAGACAATAATAATGACATCAAGCCACTAGATAGTGCTAGAAACTTCAACTTCCTCATTTCTGGTGCATGCATGAAACATCACTGTTTTTCCCTTTCATATAATTTCCTGGGTTCTTTCTGACCTCTGTGTACAGATATGAATAACTGAAATGATAACTCATATGTCTCTCATGTCTTAACCCCTATCTTTTTAATGATCTCCTTTCCAACTTCAATTGACCTGAAATGATTACCCACCCAATTGTAATTATAATTCATTTACTTAGAACCAAAATGAACAAAACATCAGATTAGAATTCCAGATTAGTGGGGTTACTTCTGGGTAGAATCTGAAATTTTAGCAATTTTTTTTCTACCTGTGCTTCCCATTCCAGTTATGCTAAAAGGCTATCCTGATATGGTATCAACTCATTGCCCCTTACCCTTGCCCTGCCCCCAGCCTCTATCAAAAGTCTGAGATTTTAAAGTAGAGGTTAATCTCCATCTCAGTTCACCATATTCATTTCCCAGGATCTGTCTGCTTATAATAACTGCAATTGTGGCTTTTATGGACTATTTTTATATCTTTCTAGTCACCAGGTAGGCAAACTACTGTTTGATATGTCATGGGGTTTTTACTAGAGGACCCAAGGTCAGAGATTATTTTATTATTTTCTCCTTGACCCTTAGCATCTGTTTCTGGTGTCTTTATTTTTAAAACACTTTATAAAAATCTCTTTAAATGTCCTCCCTGTAACATGTTATTTGAAGGACCTCAGATACTCCCTCTATATTATGGTCCCAATTCTTTCCCTTTTCTGTATTGCCAGTTCTTTTTAATGCTTGAAATATCTAAGAAACTAGAGTAGGAAAACAACTTTTCAAAACTGTAGGCTACTTCAAACTGAGCTTACAAAACACACAAAAAGTTGGAGTTTGAGAACTAATGGGGATCTTGGAATTTGTAATTCAGAGAAGCTCACATTCTGACTCATCTCTACCGAGAGTTATTAGGAATTGGTATGATCTTTAGGTAGACTTGAGCAAAACTAGAAGTTATTTTCCAATTTAATTAACTTTTTATTTAATTAATTTCTGCACACTTCTATCCCCAAATTCTTATAACAAATGTGCATAATCAAAGAAAACAGATTTTCACATTGACTAAGTCCAAAAGGAGTTTATCACATTTTATACAATAAGTCTATCACTTATGTCAGGAGATGGGTAACATGTTTCATCATCATCTGGAATGATCATTGTCTTAATTAGCAGTCTAAGATTTTTCAAAATTGTGGTACTGTATAAATTGTTATTTTGGTTTTGTTCATTTTATTGTTCCTATGAGTCTTTCTGGATTTTTATGAAACTGACCCTTTCATATTGTTATAGTATAAAATTTTCTATCACATTTATATATCACAATTTGTTTAGTCATTAGCCAGTCAATGAATACCATTTTAATTTCCAATTCTTTGTCAATACAAAAATAACTACTGTATTTTTGTAAATACAAGTCTCTTTCTCCTTCCTAGTCTCTTTGGATTATATCTCGACAAATGTTATGGTCAAAGTTACATCCAAGAATTTTTAAAGGGACATACATGTACTATGGGAGGCACATTGAGAGGGAAGAGTAGGTACTACAACAGTTAAGCAGAAGTTTCAAGGAGGCAGCTTTCACTGATCTGCCCTGGGGTTAGTTAACTAAATTGGGAAGAATCAGTGACTTAAAGACTATAACCAAAAGAGAAATAAAAGAAAAATTGAGAGGGAAAAGCCAAAAGCAGGGCTGAAATATGGTAGCAAAGACAAAGATTGAGTTGCTTCAGTGGAGCCTGTATTTATCTTGGAATAGTAGGCTTGGACAGCATCAGTTGTACTAAACTCATTAAGGAAGTTCCCTCAAATGATCTACTGTATACTTAAAATGTTTTTTCCCATGCCTGTCAAATAATAGAAACTAAAATATTCTCTGTTTCTTTAATTTAAATGTTATATGAATCTTGGATTTTTTTCTCAAACATAAAATATGTCAGTTTTAACCTAGTGATATACAAAATTTTATATTAGGACCAACATTTGTTTGAATGTTAGCAGTTTTCCTAACTGGGGGATGTAAGATAATAGTATCATATTAATAACTTTTAATTTTACATAAACTCAACAAAATAAAAAGGACCAAAAGGACTCAATGGACAAAATATTGCTTCTAGCCTTAAAGATAGCTTACTATTGTAGGCAGAATTAATTAAATTTAGAATCTTTGATGTTAGAAAGGAAAGGAGAAAGTGCAGAAACAGACATGGCCTCAATAATAGGATTCTGCTGTATATCTTCCAGAAGGGAGGAGGAAACAGAAAGTATTAAGTATCTTCTGCAGCATAACTCTTCATTGTTACTTGCTTAATTGCTAAAGACAACAAAAGGACTTTTCAAAAGCTACAGTGGAGAAAGAGAAATCTTATGGAGTTCTTACTTGGCATAATTATAACAAGGTGAATTTCTTAGCCTCAATTTTGTTTCTGTTCTCCAAGGGAAAAAAACCTTTCAAATTGGAAGAAACAGAAAAAGCTTGATTAAAAAAATTTTAAAAATGGTAACAGAGAACTTAATTGTCTTCACTGAGTGAATTCCATGTCAGGATAGTGAAAAAGCTGGTGGATATGATTGCTGAACTACATTGACTGATCTGTGAGGAATTATGGCAAGCTGGAGAAGCACCATGGACAGAGATGGGAGACAGGCACATAGCGCTTTAGAATATATCACTGAAATTAATTTTGATTCTTGACAACTTTCTAGAAATAATTAAGGATAATTTGTGAGAACATAGCAAAGCAAAAGGAGATCAGTCAATCAATAATTATCAAACACTGTGCTAGGAACTGAATATACAAAAACTAAAGTAAAACACTTTCTCTCAAGGAGATTATATTTTTTTTTTTTGGATTACATCATTTTTTTTTCTTTTTTTATTTAATAGCCTTTTATTTACAGGTTATATGTATGGGTAACTTTACAGCATTAACAATTGCCAATTTTTCACCTCTTACCCCCCACCCCCTCCCCCAGATGGCAGGATGACCAGTAGATGTTAAATATATTAAAATATAAATTAGATACACAATAAGTATACATGACCAAACCATTATTTTGCTGTACAAAAAGAATCAGACTCTGAAATATTGTACAATTAGCTTGTGAAGAAAATCAAAAATGCAGGTGGGCATAAATATAGGGATTGGGAATTCAATGTAATGGTTTTTAGTCATCTCCCAGAGTTCTTTCTCTGGGCGTAGCTGGTTCAGTTCATTACTGCTCCATTGGAAATGATTTGGTTCATCTCATTGCTGAGGATGGCCAGGTCCATCAGAACTGGCCATCATATAGTATTGTTGTTGAAGTATATAATGATCTCCTGGTCCTGCTCATTTCACTCAGCATCAGTTCGTGTAAGTCTCTCCAGGCCTTTCTGAAATCATCCTGCTGGTCATTTCTTACAGAACAATAATATTCCATAATATTATATACCACAATTTATTCAGCCATTCTCCAATTGTTGGGCATCCACTCAGTTTCCAGTTTCTAGCCACTACAAAGAGGGCTGCCACAAACATTTGAGCACATACAGGTCCCTTTCCCTTCTTTATGATCTCTTTGGGATATAAGCCCAGTAGTAACACTGCTGGATCAAAGGGTATGCACAGTTTGATAACTTTTTGAGCCTAGTTCCAAACTACTCAAGGAGATTATATTCTAATGTAGATTTAAAACAAACAAATGATATATATTAAATAAATGCAAAGCAATCTTGAATATTGTACTAGCACATGGAGTAATGGAGGTGCAGAACCAGGAAGTTAGAATTAAAGAAATTCCAAATTGTCAAAAGGAATAAAGTTCATAAGGTAGCATGGGTTCATTAAGATCAATTTATATCAGAATTAGAAATAATTATATCAGAATGACCTTCCACTCCTCCCTCCATTTGTTAAACAATGTGCAACTTACTGAAATTGTATGGTATCTAATAGTAAACTAGGGAAGTTGGGGAAATTCCATGTCCATAATATATCTGATATTCACTGCAAAAATTTTTTTTACTACATCCTTGAGAATAAGATAAAGAGATGTGAATTGGGTTATGACATATTTAGGTAGGTTTAGAAGTGTTTGACAGAATAGACCCAAAGAATGTTATTTGTGGATCAATAAAACTAAGAGGAGGTCGCTATTGGAGGATTTGTGGACTCTACCTTTTGTCTTATTCTGCTGAACAGTTTTATCAATAACTTGGAAGATGACATATATGCTTATAAAATTTTTGGATGGAATGAATATTAGGTAGTATAGGTAATACAATGAATAAGAGAATTGAGAAATAAAAAGAATGTGACAGAGTGGAATGGGGAATAAAAACTTAAGCCAACAAAATTACTATTTCAGACACTTAAAATTATTTTCATAAAGATAAAAGAGTAATGATGGCAAGTGGTCATGAGCATGAAGTAATTCATGCATAAAGATCTTCCATGCTCTTTGATTATACTAGTGATGTGTAAATCAGGAGTGACTAATGTGGTAATCTGAATCACGAACACTGGAACAAATTCTTTCACATTTTAAAAGAACCATTAACAAATGGGCACATACTTAGATTATGTTGACAAATATCACAAACTAAAAATATGCCATATGAGAGTTTGTTGGAAAAGCTAAAGGTGTTTAAAGAAGGCAATGGACGGAAACATGATAATTATCTTCACATATTTGATGAGCTGTCATAGGGAAGGAATATTAGATTTAGTATGCAACTTAGAACTAGAAAACAGTGGATAAAATTGAGGAGGCAAATTTTAGCTTGACATATAGGAAAAAAACCACTTCATTTCCTAAAAATAGTTCTGTTTCTAAATGAAATGGAATGCTTCAGAGAGTAAGTAGTAAATTCCTTGTTCTAGAGGTCGTCAAGTGGAAGTTAGTTGAACCCTTGTTAGCAATAATAAAAACAGCATTTGAAATTCATTTGGGAGCTAGGTTTGATAGTGCCTGAGATTCCTTTCAACTTTAAGATTCCATGGTTCCATGATTATTTTTGATAATGGCAATTTTTGTCCTTTAAAAATGGAATTTTTCAATAGCCAAAATTTATTTCAGATTTTCATCATATTGATTGCAAGTTGAATTGTGGGCTTGATTTTGTCTATCCATAAACTTTGTTTTTATATCAAATGCATTTTCAATGCATCTAATGCATTTTTTGGAATGAGAAGAAAAGACAAATGCTGCCTTTGAGGCTTCCTACTTGTGTGACTTTGGGCAATTCACTTAATCTCTGTGGATTTCAGTTTCTACTAGAATAGGATGATTGGACTAGATGATATTTTAAGTAATATGTAGCCACTCACATATATACATATGAACTATTGAACATGTCAAAAAAAAGTGTGAAATCATATGCAATGTTCCATACAAAAAGTCCCTTAGTTCTTTAAACAAAGGCAGGAAGCAGAACATTCTTATATCTCTTCTTTGGAGTCATTCTTCGTCACTATAATTTTGCAGCAGTCAGTTTCAGTTGGATAGTTATTTCTTTTTTGATTTACATTGTTGAAAACAATGTATTTCCTGCTTTCTTTCCTCGTCTATTAGTACATATAGCCAAAGGAAGAACGCTTAAAAAATCTTCTGCCAGGCTATTGAATAGTTGTAATTTGTTTCCATGAAGAGAATAAGCAAGTGAATGAAACAAAGCTCCTTTGAGTATGGAACTATATGCTTGTTTAAAAGACAGTCTTATTACTTATAGTCACAACTCTATATTCTACTGACAAAGATATCTTCATTTTATGTTATAAATTTACTGACCATCAATGAATGGAATGCCAAGCTTACAATCAGAAAACCTGGGTTGAAATGTTAACTCAAACACTGCCTAGCTGAATGACCCTGGATAAATTACTTAACCCTGTTTGCCTCAGTTTCCTAATCTGTGATATGAGCTGGAGAAAAAAAAAATGACAAAACATTCCAGTATCTTTGTCACAAAAATCCCAAAATAAGGTCACAAAGAGTTGGACGTGACTGAAATGAATCATCAACAACAAATGCCAATATTATTTGTCTTAAAATTGTAAATTCCTGAAGAGCAGTGAATGTCCATATATTTATTCCTCTCTGTCTCTCTCAGCCATAACTAGAACCAACTCTTAAAATGTTTTTGATGACATTGCTGCTTATGGTAGAAATTGGAAAATTTCACAAAAAAAAATGAGTTAAGATGCAGAAAAAATAATTATATTTACTTCAATTCCATAAAAATTTATTAAGAATCTGATATGCATTGATTATAAAACAGAGCTTCCTATGGTGAATGCTGAGCTGATCTCAAAGTCAGGAAGACCTAGTTTTAAATCTTATATCTCTCAATTGCCAGTGATGTGACCCGGGCAGTCATTTAGCCTCTTGTTCTATAACTCTTCCCTTTCACAATCAAATTCCTAGGGAGGAAAAAAAAACATCTGTTTTGCACTTAAAACCTAGTCTTGCTGAAGACTATCAGTTATCACTGAAACTTCATGAACTTTATATTCCAATCATATTGACGAATACAGTTTTCTCTATGAAATGTTACACTTCCTAGGTCTATGATTTTTTCCTTGAATGATAATCTTCACTTCTGCTTCTTGGAAATCTCATCTCCCTTTAAGGCTTAGTTAAAGTAACATCTGTTAAAAATAGTCATTCCTTATTCCTTTGTTAGGAACTGTTGGAGTTCAGCTCCTGTAGTGAGATGAAGAATGTAGGGTTCTTAGTTTGGTTTTATTGGGATCTCTGAGAACAGCCTTTGTTTCAGTTCAGTAATCACCACAAGGACAGCGAAGTGTTAAAGTCCAGATTCTTTATTATCTCCTTCCTGGGGCTGAGCAGCTTTCTGGAGAGCCTTTCAGATCAGCCTTGATCTCAGTGGAGAAATGCAGGAGAGCCTGCCACCAGGATGCTGTGAGATGAGTCCAAGGGCTTGTGCTTCAGCCTCCTGAACCTGGCTGAGGCTCCTAGCTTATATGCTCTCCACTGAGTATAAACCAATTATTATATCACTAGAAAATCATTATTTGTTGTAAGATTAAATCAATTATACTGAACTTAGAGAACTATTAAGCACCTTGCTAAACTAGATAACCATTGTCTCATCAATTCCACCAAATTAGCACCTTGTAAGAATCCTTATTTCAAGTTCAGAGTTCTGGCCCATAACATAAGAGTGTGATAATTGGGAGGCCAGGAGAAAGAATTAAGTTAGAACTCTTCAATTTTATTGAGCAGGACCACAAATATATACCTTAAGTGCTTATAGGTTTGATACAAAGTACACTCTATTAAAATCTTATAGCCTAACAAAATCTACTATGATGTGATTAAACTCCTTAAGTCCTGAATCTTGATTACTTAGAAAAGTAAACAGTTGAAATACACATCAGTGTAAAATTTATTATACCATTACCTCAGGTACCTTTCTCCCAAATGCTTTTAGTCTCCTTGTGGACATTCTTTGCTGTCCTAAGTTCAAAGTTTATCTTTAGTCTGTTGAGCAGTATTTGCATTTTGTTTCACTCACTAGAATCCCAATTTATAGTATTATCAAGCATGTTTCTGTTATTAGGAAAAGAGATGTTGGTGAGCTAAGTTATGATAAGATTTAAGACCTGGAATGGATTCTTACCTCCTAACCCTCTACAAGGAACCTCTGAAATAATCTCTCTTTCTCCACTGCCCCCAATCTATATAAAAATAGCTATGACTATGTATAGCTGTATGTGTGTATATATACACACATTTTCTTGGCAAAGATACTAGTTTGCAATTTCCCACTCCAGTGAATAACAATTTATAGATATAGACAGATGCTCACATGACATTAAATTGATTGACCTAGTTGCACGTTGTATTTCCTCATCCTTCTTCTACTTCTCTAGTAGAATGAAAGTTCCTTCTGGGCGAGGATTGTCAAATTTTTTACCTCTAAAGTCCCAGTATCTGTTATAGTCGATTTTGAAGGACTGAGCTTTCTATCATTAGAGGTATTTGAATAGAGGATTAATGAACACCTGACAGGATTGTGTTATGCATGATATATGAGATCTGAGATTTAAGATTTTTATATGCATATATATATACACACATTATTCCCATACATACATACATATATACACACATATGCATATCTTAGTTGTACTTACTGTAGTATACCTTGATGGAAGAATATATTGCTTATTTACATTTTCATCTCCTCTGGAATGTAAGATGATATACATATATAGCATACAATAAATATTTATTTAATCAATCAGTGATTTAATATAATGAATAGAGGATTTGATATCAAAATATCAAAAATGATGATATTTTGAATCAGTAGTGTTGTAAAGCTCAAATGAGATAATGCATGCAAAAATTTTGTAAATCTTAAAGAGCTATATGAATATTAGGTTGTAGTTGTTCTTCTTTCTCCTCCTCCTTCTCCTTCTCCTTCTTGTTCTTGTTCTTGGTCTTGTTCTTGGTCTTGTTCTTGTTCTTGTTCTTGTTCTTCTTGTTCTTCTTGTTCTTGTTCTTCTTTCTTCTTCTTTTTCCTTCTTGCTTTTTTTTCTGTCAGTTACCAGGCCTCCAGTCTGTCAATGACTTCATTCCTTCAGCCTTCTACTGTAATCCTGATAAGTTCAAGCAGTGTTTATAGAGCAATACAAAGTTGTGCTGGTAAATGTTAAACTGGGGTTTCCAGAAGAAAAAAAAAGATACATATACTTTATACAAATATACATACATTCATATACTTTTAATGTAATCTGCATTATGATGAACACATTTTGCATATAGATAAGAAATTAATAAAAAATCTCATATTTTTAGTATTTGCCAGTTTTTGCGGTGTAAATGTTCACACTGAAGATTGAATAAATCATTACCATAAGCAGGTTTGAACTCACTTGAGTATTTGGCCATCATGAATACATCGTTTTTTGCTTGAAGAACATTGCAAAATGAAAATAATGGTCTAGAATAGTGAAAACCATTTACCATGTATGCTTCAGGATTCTACTGGGACATTTCTAGATGATTTTTTGACACCAGAATTGAATTACTTTCTCATCAAAAGAATCTCCTTTGAAAGCTCTAAACCACTGCTTTATATAAGCAATCCTATACAGGATCCAAGAAATGTAAAAACTCATCTAAGTTCAATTGCACTTACTCTACACATGAAGTCACAACAGGCAGCATAGGGAAGAGATGGGAATAGACCCCAGATTCTCTGATTCCAATTTTATTTCTCCTTCCCCTATATCATAGTGTCTCCCATATGTTGCACTATAATTATTACTTTGTGTAACTCCTTATTGACAAAGGATCTCATAGAAAATGTAGCTAAGTGGTACAGTAGACAGAGCTCTAGACCTGGAATTGGAAAGAATTCAATTTAACTCTGACCTCAGACACTTACAGTAGTTGGGCGACCCTGGACATGGAATTTGTCTTCTTCAGTTTCCTCCACTGTAAAATGAGGTTACTAATAGCATCTACCTCTTACAGAATTGTTGTGAGGATAAAATGAGATAATATGGGCAAAGCACTTAGCCATGTGCCTAGAACATAATAAGCACTATAGATTAGTGTTGTTTTCTTTTTTCCTTCTTGTCACTAACAAGAAGAGATTCAGAGACTGTTAAATGGGGAAGCTTCCTTGAGAGAGGGAAATCTTGAGAACTTTAGAGGTCCTGAAACTTTCAGACTGCTGCTCTGAAATGATTATAATCATGAACAACTAGAGGCTTCTCTGGTTTCCTGAAGTAACCTGCTTAAATAAAATTTATAACCCCTTGGTGGATTTATCTATCCTAATTCTGTACTTCATACCTTATCCTGCTTATATTTGCCTAATGAACTGGCATCTCTTATTCTTAAATCCTGTTTATTTGTTGTTTGTATTTTTATGATGGATTTTTAGATGAAGATGTGATGACTAAGGGAAGAAAGCAAAAGGACTTCTGGATTTATAACTCTAGAGTTAAGGGAAAAGGCATATTGAATCTTGGTGTATCTCTCTCTCTCTGTCTCCCTGTCTCCTTGTCTCCGTCTTCCTCTCTTCCCCTCCTCCTTTTTTCTCCCCCTCTTTTTTTTCCTCTTTCTCTCTACTCACTCTTTCACTCTTCCTTTCCCTTTTCCTCTCTTCCTTCCTCTCCCTCTTCTCCCCATCTCTCTCTTCCCTCCTTCCCCCCTCTCTCTGTTTCTCTTTGTCTTTGTCTCTATCTCCAGAGAGAGGCTCTTTCTTTTTAACTATTAATTTACTCCTCTATATTGAATAAATTTTTACAAAGAATCCTGTCTTGTATTTCTTTTTCTTTCTTCAGTTTTTCTATCATGGAGAAGGTAGACAGAAATGCCAAGATCAAATTTATTTTTTAATCATCTTATCAATACATATTTCTATCTTTCTTCCTTTCATACCCTTTTTTCCCTGTCAAACACATTCCAACTTTTCCCCCTTTTTTGTAGGACCTTGTTCTCAATGGAGTGTTACAAATATTTGCTAAGGAATTAGTTAATAATAGGATATAGAATAATCTCATTTCTTGCCTCCTTCCCATATACCATGGAATATTTTAATGGGGGATTCTTAAATATAGAAAACCTTGAAGTGATGAAGGAATTGATACCTAGAATGAAATGTAAGGAACATACTTGTGTTTTGAGATTTAACTCACCTTCCCTTAAATCACATACAAATAGTCAACCATACCTGCTAAGGCATATTCTATATATTCCAGTGTTTAATAATAGCTTGATGAAATGCACCACTGTACTACTAAATTCTGCTTCAAATCTTACATAATTCATTTTTTGAAATTATATCCAAGCTAATCAATAAGAATTTATTAATCACTTAGTATATGCTAAATACTTTGCTGATTGCTAGGGATACAGAGAAAGTCAAAATATATTTCCTGACTCCAAGGAGTTTACAATCTAATGAGGCAGGTATTATGCCAACAATTACATACCTACAAACTATATAGGAAATAATTGACAGAGGGAAGGCAATAGAATTAAAAGTGATTGAAGAAAAAGAAGTCAACATCATTTGCTCTCAGAGTGTAAAAGGAAGTATAAAATACTAAAAAACCAGAAAGATAGGAAAAGACTCTTTATCCTATCCTTTCACTCACATCCTTGGATTTTCAGAGATTTCTAAAATTCTTTTCTGGCTTTTAAAAAAATTCTCTTGCTATATTTTCTTATTTGGAATTAATTATCTCTATGTTGAAGAACATCACATTTACATAGCTAGCTTTAGCTTTCCTGAACTCCATTGAATACTTCCAACAGCTTTTGGATAAATCAAGTTGGACATCTCATAGATATTTTAAACTTATGTCCAAAATTGAACTCATTATCCTTTCCTTCAAATCCATCTTTCTTTCAGACTCCTCCAAACTCTTCCCATTTCCTATCACCAACTTTTTAAGTGCTCAGATTTGCAACCTAAAAATTCTAACAGGCTCTTACCGCTTTCTTTCATTCTACATAGTTAAATAAATTTCCATTGTGTTTCTACCTCTACAACATCTCTTCTATCTGTCTACTCTATAGTCAAAAAACCACACCCAAGTCCAGGCCCTCATCTACTATTTCTTTGACGGTGTACAACTCATCTAAAATATATTTTTCATGCATTCATCTATTCTTTTGTCTCATAAATTGGTCTCCCTGCCAAATCTTTTCTCTTCCCTATCCATTCCATAATGAACAACTAACATTTACATAGCAACTACAATGTGCCAGTCACTATACTAAGTACTATGTAATTATTATCTCATTTGATCTCCATAACAACCTTGAGAAGTAGATACTGTTATTATCCCCATTTTTCAGAGGATAAAACAGGCAATCAGAAATTAATCAACTTACTGCCCAAGATCAGATAGTTAACATGAGTCTGAGGTCAGATTGCATCTCTGGTTTTCTTGACTCCAAATTCACTTCTCTATCCATTGAGCCAATCTTTCTGTTCTAGGAACCGAGACAGAAGCAAATATCTTCCATGAATTTCGATTCTATTAAAAGAAGCCAAACATGATGCCCATAAGTGAAACACATATAAGTGATTATAAAATGCTCATAAAATAACCACCAAGGAATTATTCTTTGGAGCTTAGGTAGTAGGTGATGCTATTCCCTAGGAGTGGGGTTGAGGGGATTCATTCCATCAGGAAAGTAGCATGAAAGCTGAGTTTTGAGTCTAGGGCTTCTAAGAGGTGTTAACCTTGAATCAAATCAATACCTTCTCATCGAATTATTTTTCATTCTTTCCTCCATCTCTTTCTTAATTCATATTTAAACCTGCCATTATCTTTCTGAGCCTGTTTGGGAAATACTAACCTAAACTATTGTTTGTCTCTTTGTAGTTTTAGTCTTCAATCACAATAAAATGCAAAATAATAGGATATTAAACACAAAATAAGTAAAACAAAAAATACAGTTTAAGTTCTTATTTTTCAACATATTTGAATGTTACTAGTAAGGTATACTGTTCCAGCATTTATATCATGGCAGGAGTAACCTATTTATTTGAGATAATTGATCCTTCTAAAGTTCTAATGAGGTCTACTTAATTCAGGCTTTAATCAAACCTGACAAACCATCACTGAATGTGGCAGAGGGCTTAGTTTGCTGGTGGCATGTGCATGCCCATCTGATGCTGATTGGATTCATCTAATTCTTTGTATTTTTTTAAAGTATCTATGGTAAATGGAAGCAGTCTCCCCTAACACCAAAGGTTGAGATATACTGCCTGGCATTTTCTTCCAGCCAGTGCTAGTAGTGGCAATTTTTTTTTAAGGCAATTGGAGTTAAGTGACTTGGTCAGGATCACACAGCTAATAAGGTCAAGTGTCTAGCTTTCAGTGCTCTGTCCACTACACTATCTTGCTATTCTATGGTAACTGGTTTTTAAAGGAGACAAGATTATAGTAGAAAAGGGGAAAATCTACTAATTTCTCATTAGTAAATATATATTGATTTATATAAGATATATACTTTCTCTTAGAAGTTTTACTCTCAAAATTTCCTCCCTTTCAATAGCTTACTTAGATCTGGATCTGTCTGAAGATGGTTGAAGAGAAGTATGTTATGTTTCAGATATCCTTCTTTTGCCTGAGATGCTGAAATAAAAAAAATTCATTTAAAACCTAAACAAAATCCCATGTAAAAGTATACAAACAATTTGAAGGATTTGCAGAGAATATATGAAAATAATAAGTGTGAGAAGCACAGGAAGGAGATACTTTTCATCTTTTTATAGGTGAGAAAATCAAAATTCAGACTTTGGGGTTCTATCATGGGAAAAGTAAACACAACTTTTGAAATATTTAGCAGTAGCATTGGGAGTGAAGTGGGGATATTTCATTTATTAACCACTATTTCTCAGAACAGTGTACATCCCTCTCAAAAAAATCACTGACCCAATTTGCTTATTTAAATGTCTCCCTCAACCAAAGGCTGTAGAAAATTATTTGTGATACTCATTGCTAATCAGGTATGGGGGGGGTGAACTATGTCCTTTTAGTGAATTTTGTGCTCTTCTTCAGCCTGTTGTGATTGTGATATGTATTTAGATCTATAACAATAGTTTTTGGCCTTTGGGCCAAGTTCACAAAATATGAACACCAGGAAAAATGCCCTCAAATATATTTTTTAAAAGGTAATTTAGTTGAAATATAAAGACACACCAAAATACAGGGCTCAAAGAGGGAAGAGATGCTGAGATTCTATATACCAGGGAAGAGAGCCTTGAAATACTATCTCCTATATGTGGCAATCCTGGGACATCTGAGGCTACTACTAGGAAAGTAAAAGAAGTTCATCATCTCATTTCAACCAGGTTCTATGTTCAGTTGTTAAAATGTAAGAGCCTTTTAAAAAATTTCTCTTTATTATTATTATTATTATTTTTTTTTTTTTTGGCTGAGGCAATTGGGGTTAAGTGACTTGTCCAAAGTCACACAGCTAGGAAGTGTTAAGTATTTTGAGATCAAATTTGAACTCAGGTCCTTCTGACTTCAGGGCTGGTGCTCTATTCACTGAACCACATAGCTACCCCAATTTTTTTTTATTTTAAACTAAGCACAAAATCGGAAAAAAAAGATATTGCCATGTACACGGCAGAAAATGACATGATTCAAAATATAGAGCAATACATTTCCATTTCAAGAAAGCTTCAGTTAATATGGCTTTTCAGGTTTTTCTGAAATCAGCTTGCTCATCATATTCTATAGAACAATAATATTCCATTATATTCATATACCACAACTTATTTAACCATTTCTCAAATGATGAGCATCCACTTAATTTATACTTCCTTGCCACTACAAAAAGGGCTGCTATCAGCATTTTTGCACATGTGGGCTCTTTTCCCTCTTTTACCATCTCTTTGGGATACAATTGGTCTCATAAGTTTTAGTTTCCCCTTAAAAAACTAATTCTAGTTTTAAAAAATCATTTTCTTCCTTAAGATTCTGGATCTCCTTTTCTAGTAGATTGATTTTTTTTCTACATAATCTTGTTTTTCTTAGGTTATTCTTATTTTTAAAAATTCCTCAATTGCTCTCATTTGATTGTTAGTTATTTTTAAGTTTTTCTGTGAATTTTTTTGGATTGGGGACCATTTGACATTACTCTTTGGAGTAAAAGAGGCTTCCTTTATGCTTCAGTATTCTTCTTTGAAGATGAATCCTTTTCTTCTCAATTCCTATAGTAACTTTCTACAATTAGGTTCTTTCTCCTGGGACTTTTTACTTTTTCTTTTTAAAATTTGTAGCAGTTTATTATTGTAATCACCTCTAGTCCTGGTGGGGAATGACACCTCGGGTCTCAAGTTCTCCTTCAGTTCTCCCCTATGGCCTAGAATTGAAACCAAAAACTCCACCATCCTGTAAATGCCCTCAGCCTGCAGTGTCCCTGCCCCACTACTTCTTGCACTTAACAGGCCTGTGCTGGTTCTTTCTCAGCCAGGGCAGCAACCCAGTAGCACAGCTGGTGCTGATCATTTCTTAACAGCAGAGCTTCCCCAATCTTCCCCTGCTCAGATTCCCAAGTCCCTGCTTCTGAGGCACAGCTTACCTCAAGCCAGCTAGCCTCAGTGAACCTAGCCTGGAGATGTTTAAACTTCAATGGGCCAAACCTCCATCCTGGAAACTCTTTTCAGATTTTCTATGAGAAGTACCATTCTTCCCCAACTCTTGTTTATTTTTTACCACTTTACATTTACCCTAAGACATTATTTTGTCTTGTTTGTGGAGGAAATCTGGTAAACTTGAACTTTTCTTTCTTACTCCACCATCTTCCCAGAATCCTCTCTCCAAAAGTTCTTTTGGTGCCTTTTAAATTCAGTGGACAGAACAATCTAGTTAAGATTCTATAGGGCAGATTCTTTAGTCATCCTATTAATACTTTTATGTTAAATTCTTTTTTGTTTGTTTATTTTTAATACATTGCTTTATGAATCATGTTGGGAGAGAAAATGAGAGCAAAAGGGAAAACTATGGGAGAGGTAAAAAAACGGAAAAAAAAAGTGAATATAGCATGCATTGATTTACATTGTCTCAATTCTTTTTCTGGATACAGATAGCATTTTCTGTCCAAAGTCTATTGATATTGCTTTGGATCACTGAACTACTGGAAAGAACTAAGTCTTTTATAGTTAAAAATTGTACAATGTTGCTTTTACTGTGTGCATTGTATTCCTTGTTCTGTTTGTTTCATTCAGCATCAGTTCGTGAAAATCTTACCAAGCCTTTCTAATATTTTATAGAAAAATAATATTCTATATACCACAGCTTATTTAGCCATTTCTCAATTGGTGGACATCTACTCATCTTCCAATTCTTTGCTGCCACAAAAGGAGGTGCTACAAACAATTTTGTACATTTGGGTCCTTTTCCCTCCTTTATTTCCTTGGGATCCAGACCCAGTCATGGCACTGCTGGGTCAAAGGGTCTGCACAGTTTTATAGCCCTGTTGAACATAGTTCCAAATTGCTCTTCAGAATGGTTGAATTAGTTCACAACTCCACCAACAATACATTAGTGTCCTAGTTTTCCTACATTCCCTCAAACATATGTCATTATATCTTCTTATCATCTTAGCCAGTCTGAGAGGTGTGAGATAGTGCCTCAGAGTTGTTTTAATTTTCATTTCTCTAATTAATAGTGATTTAGAGGAGTTTTTCATATATCTATAGATAGCTTTAATTTCATCATCTGAGAACTGCCTGTTCATATCCTTTGACCATTTATCAATTGGAGAATGACTTGTAGCTTATAAATCAGATACGATTCTTTATATATTTTACAAATAAGGCCTTTATCAGAAATATTGGTTGTAAAATTTTTCCCCAACTTTGTACTTCCCTTTTAATTTGTTTGTGCTGTCACCCTTTTCATTTTTGATGCTGTTAATGTGGTTTTTTTCCTTCCTTTTTCTAATCAAATCAACCAACATTTTATCTATTTTTTGAGATTTTTTTCATTAAACTAAAACTTAGTTTTATTAATTATTTCAATAGTTTTCTTAGTTTCAAAATAAGGACACTTTCAAAGTAATATAAGTTTGTACATTTTAGTACAAACTTCCAAAACTGAAGGAATGCAGAACAAAAGAGTGATTCATGTGAGACAGGACTAAGAATGGGTATAAGGATTATGCTATAACTAGTATTACTCTGTAGGAAAAAATGCTTATAGTACAGTTTAGGAAAGTGGTGAAACCACCTCTTCTTAGATCATTTCACCTTAAAAACTGAAAACTTTTAAAAAGTTAAAAACTGAAACAGGTCAATATCTATGAAAACAGTTGCACAAAATCCCTTAAGCTTGGGACAGAGTGCCACCACCCAGGAAGCAGAGCTCCTCTTTAGCAAAAAATTAAAAGCTGAATAATAAGCTGGGAATATGAGCAAACAATAGAAAAAGATTTGAGCAAGCAGGAGCTAGTGACTCTATAATTAAAAAATTATATAAACACCGCAAAAGAATGAAACAATGGGAGACAGTGAAATATCTTATCAGAAAAACAACTGATTTAGAAACTAAATCAAGGAGAGTTCACTTAAAAATTATTAGATTTCCTGAAAGCCATGATCAAAAAAATACCTTACACATAATCTTTCAAGAAATTATTAAGGAAAATTGCCATGATATATTCTAGAACCAGAGGGTAAAATAGAAATAGAAAGAATCCACTAATCACCTCCTAAAAAAGATCTCAAAATGAAAACTCCCAGGAAGATTATAGCCAAAATTCAAAGCCCAGGTAAAAGAGAAACTATTGCCAAGTAGCAATTCAAGTACCATGGAGCCATAGCCAGGATAACATTAAAATTTAGCAGCTTCTATATTAAAAGATTGGAGGGATTGGAATATGATATTCCAGTGGGTAAAGAATGGCAACCAAGGCACTAGGATTACAACCAAGAATCACCTACCCAGCAAAATTTGTATGAACATTTAGGGGGGAAATGGATATTAAGTGAAACAGAGGATTTTCAAGCTTTCTTGAAGAAAAGGCCAGAGTTGAAAAGAAAATTTGTCTTCCAAATACAAGAGTTAAGAGAAACATAAAAAGGTAAGCAGGAAAGGGAAATCATAAGGGACTTAGTAAGGTTAAACTGTTTACAATGCTACATGAGTTAGGAGTATATATAGATAGAGGTGTGAATTGAATTTGATGGGATAGTATCTTTAAAAAATTAAATTAAGAGGTGAGAAAAAGGAATGAACTGGGAGAAAGGGAAAGATAGAATGGGGTAAATTTTTCACATAGAAGCAAGGAAGAGCTATTACAGTGGAAGGAAAGATAGATAAAATGGTGGGAATCCTTGAACCTTACACTCATTGGAATTGACTCAAAGAGGGAATAACATACACACTCAATTGGGTATAGACATTTATCCTACCCTACAGGAAAATAAGTGGGGGAGGGAATGAGAGAAGCCAGTAATGTTACTAGAATGGAGGGTAGATTAGGACAGACAAAATCAGAAGGAAGTTAAATACTTTTGAGCAAGGAACAGGTTGAAAGGAGAGATAGAATAGAATAAATAGAAGGGGGAATAGGAAGAAGGGAAATACAGTTGGCAGCAATAATTAAAAAAAAAAAACGTTTCTCCAATAAAAGACTTCATCTCTTAAATATATAGAGAAATGAATCAAATTTATAAAATATAAGAATGCTATAAATGACAAAGGATCAAATAAAAGGAATAGTTTTCAGATAAAGTGATCAAAGATATCTAAAGCCATGTGAAAAAATTCTCTAAATAACTATTGCTTGGAGAAATGCAAATTAAAACAATACTGAGCTACTACCTCATACCTATTCGATTGGCTAATAGTACAGAAAAGGAAAATGATTTTTTTTGGGGGGGATGTGAGAAAACTGAGACATGAGAGATGAAATCAGGAGAATAAGGAGAAGAGCCAAGAGAGTAGTAAAGGAGTAAACAATATTTCAATAATATTTCAAAAGTTAGGACACATTGGACCAGTCTTAGAGGAAATGACAGAACCTGACTGGACCTTGATTCAAGTACTACTTCTGACACTAAAACACTTCCTAATCTGGCTGCAACATATCTTTCTGGACTGATTTGATATTATTCCCCCGAATAACTCATTATTTCCACCAAACTGACCTCCTTGTTCTTTCCTGGACATTAAATTCTATCTCCAGCTACTCTGCTTTGCACAGATTTCCCCTTCCCTCTTTTCTCAATATCTGGACTTCTGTCTCTTAACCACCTTGTAGATTCCCTCTTTCCCTTTCAAGCAGACTAAGGTAGCACTTCCTACACTGAGATTTTCCTCATCTCCCCACTATTCACTGTTTTATAATCTAGAATTTATTTTATATTACTTCATTTTATATTTTGCATATCTTTATCTTTGTGTAGTCTTTTTTGCCTATAAATTAAATGTAAAACCCTTGAATGAAGGAAATATTTCATTTTTGTCTTGTTATCCCTAGTACCTAGTTTAATCTATAGTATATAGTAGACCTTCAGTAAATGCTTGTTGAATTAAATTGAATTTGTATCTACTGGCCATGGGACTTTGAGCAAAGCGTTCAATCCCTTAGTGCTACAGGAAACTCTTCAACCATGATTTACAGATAAGTTTCACAGTCTGCATCAATGTACCAAAAGTTCCCCATACTAATGAAATCACAGGGATGCTTGGCCAGCAATACTTTCCTTATATTTCTCTAATATATCCCCGTTTAAAAGAATTATTCGTCCACAATTACCTTATGAATTCATAAATGCAAACATTATCCTATTCTTGCAAATGAAGAAATAGCCTTAAATAAGAACTTGGCTGAGTTCTCAGTTAGAAAGTGTTAGTTACCTGGACTGAAGTAAAAATCTTTTAATTCCAAGATCAAAGCCTTTCCTACTTCACTGCAGAGAAGTATCGTCATCGCCATTTTACATCTGGGAAAATTGAGGCTGAGAACTTAAAAAGCTTTCTCAAGGTAATAAAGTTCAGCAGAAGCAGAACCAGGATTTAAACCCAGGTTTCCTAACTTTAAGTACGGTACTCTTTCACCACCAAGGCGCATTATTTTTGTTCCTCAGTTGTTTCAGTCATGTCCAGTTCTTCATGACCCCATCTGAAATTTCTTGTTTTCAAATTTCAAAATTCAAATCTCAAGATTATGCAGTGTTTTGCTATTTCTTCTTCGGCTCTTTTTTTACAGATGAAGAAACTGAGGCAAACCAAATTAAATGACTTGTCCAGGGTCACACAGATAGTAAGATTCTGAGGCCATATTTGAACTTAGTTGTTCTTGACTCCAGACCCTTTATCCTATCTCCTGTGCCACTTAGCTGCCCCAAAGTATACTATAGGAATTTCAGTAAAAATAATTTCTGGCACTCCAGAAATTTATTAATTGAATTGAAATTCAAATATATATTGAACTGGGTCTAAAAGTAATTTGGAGATGATTATAGATGTTACATTTATAAAGACAGTTTAGATCTAGTCTGGTACAATGTTTTCATTATAATTGATAAAGAATCTGAGACCCAGAACATATAAGACTTCTTCAAAGTCATACAAGTATTACATAGTAAGTCTTGATTCAAACCTCCATCACCTGACTTCAAATCCTCTGCTGTTTCTACTTTACCACATTAATTCTGACATCAGACTTTATTGCCATTGGGAAACTGCAGCTGTACAAAATCAAATCAATGATTTTGAACAGTTTATAGCTGGAAAAGTCCATCATGTTAATGCTGATAATTGTCCTATTGATTCTATATAAATAAGAACAATGGAACACCATCCTCTCAGAAAGACATTGCTTACAGATAACTTAAGGAGCATTGGAAATGATATTGCCATTACGATTTTTCTGCTACTTGTTACTGTTAATGATTGTATATAAGGCATGGCATGAAACTAATTGTTGTGAATTTGAAAAAGGAAGAAGGATAGCCTTTAAGGAGAATGAGAGACGATGGGTAGATAATATCAGGGAGTATATTGGGACTCTTGTCCCTCCAGCATGTTGGGTGGATTCTCTATCTAGGACTTAATTCAATAAACAATGCTCAGGATGAAAAGAGGTGAAGGACTATATATACAGTCTGTATATACAGATTAAATCTAATATCCATCAGATTATAAATGTTATTCAGTTCATACCTTATAGTGACTAGGAAAAGAAAAAAATGTTCCTCAAATGGAAGGCCTTTTGATCGATTTCCTCTCAGTAAACTGACTGATGTCATTTCCTTTTTTTATTACATTAATACATTTTTATGAGAAAAAACAAGTATTTCTATAACAGTACAATAAAAAAGATAAATTCATATGAAACTGAAAATCTACTATGCATAACATGCTATTCCTTTCAAATATACAACAAATTATTATGTAAATTTCTTTTTTTTCTATCTTCCCCCCACCCTGGAGATGACTCACATTATTTACAAATATTTATTATGTGTGTGTAAGTGTACTTTATATATAGGCATATATATATTATATGTAGGAGAAAATCAATATCAGGTCTTTCTTGAGATGCAGTGAGTATATTTCTTCATATGTCCTTTTATAGTTAATTTGAGACTTCTCTATTTATTTACTTATTATTTTTATGAGACATTTGGGGTTAAATGACCTACCCAAGATCATACAGCTGGTAAGTGTTAAGTGTCTGAGGCTGGATTTGAATTCATATTCTCCTGATTTCAGGGACAGAGCTGTATTCATTGCACTATCTATCTATCTCATAATTTGGGTATGTATTTTGCTCAAATATCTTGTTCACTCAAAATCATTTTTAAAGCAACATTCTTGTTACTGTATACACGGTTGTCTTGGTTCTGGTCCTTTTGCTCGTCATTATTTCATGCAAGTCTTTCCATGTTTTTCTAAGATTATTGAACCATCATTTCTTATACCATGGTAATATTTACTCATAATCATATGCCACAACATTTTTAGCCATTAATCAAGTGATGAGCATCCCTGTAATGAAAACTGTCATTCTGTACTACAGGAAAAGAAGGGGTAAAAAAAAAAGGTAAGAAGAGAAAATTGTAGTATCTAGAAACTCACTCCAGACTTAAAATTCACACACTGGAAATATACTCTGCATCTGTGACTTCTCCTGCTTTGATGACTTCTTCCAGATCTTCCATTTAATGAGATGCCCAAACCAAGACTGTTTCATTCATCTTTGGGACACATTCTGGATCTGGACTTTATCTTTGTGACTTCCTTCTGTTTTTCAGCTTGCATTTATGTTTTGTTTTCCTTCTTTAGAAAGAAAGTTTTCTGAGGGCAGGGACTATCTGTTGGTATTATTATCACCAGTTCCTGAGCACAGACTAAGTGCTTATTGAATTATTCGTGACTACTCTACTGAAGAGAATCTTGGTAAGGATAGATTATGTCAATAACCAGTTGTATGCACGTTTCAAGGTAGTATGTTCTACAGATTGGGTTTTCATCCATTTCTTCATTAGCTTTTGAGACATTTTCATGGAGTACAGAAACAAATATATCATAAAATTGAGAGGCCAGCCAAGGATAAACCCAATATTTATGGAACTAAATTTTGCTTGAAGTTTCTAGATGTTCCTCCTAATGTGTTCTGAGATCCTGTGTCTGAGTTAACACATTTATCTATTCTCCATCCATTTTCATTAGCCGCTCCATCTATCTCCTCAAACATCTCTTAATTGTTAAAAAGTCTTGTCAGAGTTCATTAACTCAGCTGGTTCATTCATTGTCTATATAGACACCTAAGATCAATGATGCCTTTCATTCAATGGAAAAAGATTAAGAGAAGCATTAAAGTTTTTAAAGAATAAAATGCATTTTTATTTTTAGTGAAAATTACTATTTAAAAATCAAAATGATAATTTACATAAATCTATTTGCAATGATGACATTGTCTTGGATTCTGAAATTCCAAATTTGATTTCAGGATCCTAGATTTCCTTAGACAAATAGCTTAACTTCTTTAAACCAATTGTTTTATCCATCAAATGGGCAAATCAATACCTATCTCTCAGAATTGCCCTGAATGTCAACTAATTTATAGGATGAAAGCTCTTTATATATGTAGAGAAGTTGAATAAATATAAAATATTATTTTATTGTTATTTTTACATTATTGTAAATTATTTAGAGGAACCATTGTGGGCAATGTCAAGAATATTTAATAATTTAATCTCATATTCTAAAATTTTTCTTGTTTGTGACAAAGAAAAAGGGGAAAGCTATAAACTAGACACTTATAAACCAGAAAAGCATAGAAAATATTGTTATTAATGTGTCTCCACCATTCTTACCCCCCACTATACACACTGTAAGCCTTTTCAACAGGTTCCTAACTTCCTATTTCTGCATAGAATTGTATAGTTATTTCTAATCAAGAAAGATTCAAGGCTTTATTTTGTGAGGATCACTAATTTAACCCCCACATAGCATTAATTACCATTCATCCAAGAGTCTCATGCTCATTCCAGTAGTTTTCACATTATTTTTCAATGAATGAATGTTGAGCTCTCTTTGGTTTCTAGAGAGTTAGTGATCTTTAGTCCACATGTTCTAACTCTCTGTGGGAAAGTTCGAAGTCATTGTTCCTAGGTGTTCATATCTCTGAATCTACCTAAATAGAATTTAGCTCTGAGCTTCTACCCTATCCTTCTTTAATTTTGTATATTTCTGTGAATCCTAGTCACCTGATTTTGACATAAGGGGGCTAGATCATAAAGAAGCATATAGACAAATCTGGATATCTCTGAAACATTTGCTCTTAGCATAAAATTTAAAAAGTACATTAACAGTGTAGAACACTATGCATAATATGCATAATAAAATTATATCTAATGAGTGACTTCAAGCTCCTTGCTCTTCCAGAACCCAGAAGTCTCCAAGACTGATATGAACAGAGGAATTCAAAGGAATTTAAGGTTTGAGTTTGTGCTCTTTATGGAGATAATTCCATGCTCAATATCTATGAACCTGATTTCTCTCTTGAGCTATAAGTCCACATTAAAAATGCTTTGTAAATGTCTAAATTAGATATCCTGCAGATATATAAAAAAAATCATCATTTCTCCCCAAACTCTCCTCTTCCCAGTTTCCTTATTACCATTCAGCAAATCTGTGTTCTCAGACTGTGGAGAAGAGTGTAAGTCTCATGACTTTGCACATTTCTGCCTAATTTACATCCAGTTCTTATGCAAATCAAGAACTAATCCTTGTGATGTCATTGGTCATTTTTGAGAATGAAAAGTGAACAATGACAATTTTGTCAGTCACACAGTCCTGCAACCTTCTTGTAATCCTTGAATCTCCATTTTTTCACCCATGACACAGCTGTCTCCTCACCCTAATTTTTTGGGCTTTTTCTCCCCTTGGTGAGTTCTTCCAAGCACCTTTGTTTGGGAAAAGTGCTTAGATGCAGTGCTGGTTCTTTGGGCAGAAGCTCTATGCCCCAGAGTGAGTACCTTCTGTTCCCCTCCCACTTTTAAGCTTCTTTTGTGTGTTGAATTCATTCCATAGATTATAAAATCTTTGAGGGCAGGGACTATCTCTTTTTTTCCTTTTTTCTTTTGCTTATATGTATCTTCTTAGCACTTAGCACAATGACTAGCATATAATAAAAACGTAATACATATTGACTCATGACTGACTCACCCCACATATCCTATCCATTGCCAGATCTGATTTATACCTTCTCAACTTCTTTCAATTACATTCCTTATCTCTATTAATACAACCATCACTTTAATTCAGAATCTCATCACCTCTTGACCATATCATTGTAGCAATCTTCTAAATGGTCTGGCTGAATCTTCTCCCTCCCCACTCTAATTTCTTCACTCAGTTGCCAAAGGGGATTTTCCCAACTCATATTTCTGACTGTGTCATCATACTGCTCTATGAACATCAGAGACTCATTATTTCAAGACCAGATATGTATGCCTCTGCTTACACTTAAAGCTCATCCTACCTTTTATATTTTATTTCCCTCTACATACTTGAAGAGCCAATTAAAATAATCTAATAGTACTAAATGCTTCTTGCACATGACATTCATTTAATCTGTCATGACATTCAGTCAGTCCAGGAGCATTTATTAAACTTTTGTTGTATACCAAATATGATCTTCTATGTGGGGAATGCAAAAGGGGCCAAAAACATAGTCTCTGCTCTCAGAGACTGTTATTAGTCTCTATTCTAATGGAGGAGACAACATATAAATAACTATACATAAAAGATCTGTGCAAGGTAGAGGGAAAGAATTTCCAAGGAGAAAACACTAATTTTGGGGGAAATTAGAAAATAGCCTTCTACATAAAATAAGCTTTGATCTTGAGTTTTAAAGAATGTCAGGGAATCCAGGAGATTTGGGAATAGAATATGACTCATACCAAAGCATGGACTTGGGAGATGGAGTGTTGTGTATGAAGAATAGCAAATATACTAAACCTATTGGACCTTAGAGTGTATAAAAGTGAGGTAGAAGAACATTAAAAATATAGGATGAAGTCATGGTTATAATGAGCTTTAAATGCCAAACAGAGAGTTTTGTATTTGATCCTAGAAATTATAGAAAACCACTTGAGAATAGGGACCATTATTTAACAGAGTTCTGTGAAAATAATAGGCACAATAAATATTTAATAAATTGAATTGAAAACAGATATATGTAAAGATCCTTACAAATCATATATCATCATGTAAATGGCAGTTATTCTCAATGGATTTGCAGAAATTGGATCTCAAAAATTCTCATCCTGGCAACAGGGTCAAGGCATTGCATTGAAATAAACAGTATGAGCCAAATGTAGGTTATTGACCTTCCTCTGCTGACAAAGGATCACAAAGAATCTCTATAATTTTAGAAGAGATCAGGGCTGCAGAATATGGTGTCTGTACATAGGAAATCTAAAAGTCCAAAATGCTTAATTTTAAAATTACTTAGACTTTATGGTTATGCTTTGATTACTCAATTTTGAAAAGTCACCCAAATGGACCAAAAGCAAAAATAGATCTTACTGTTCTTTGTTTTCTTAAATTTTGCCTAGTTAAGAAAAACAAAAATTAATCAAGTTTATGTATTACTCATATCTATCCTCCTATCAGTGTGACTACTCTTGGCCAAAGTGGGCCAGAACAAAGTACATATCTGCTCTTCATTGTTACTGAAGCAATGTTAGGGGGAAATTATCCCCAGATTAGGGAAGATTATGCTTAATTTGGGGATTATTCAAAATCCTAGTGATTCAATATGTTTTACAAAATAGATATAAATTATGCCATAGTGATATTCTAGTTTAAAGTATGGGAAATGCAAGGATTAATGAAGTAATTGAGGGAAATGAAGTAATAAAATAAACTCTCCCAAAGATTCTGTGTTTATATATACTGGAGCCAATTCTGGAGCTAATTTGAGAGGGTCTTTTTAATCTTGGCTTATTGCCTTCATTTGCAATTGCTTCAAGGAGATATATCCATCCCATAGCTTTTATCTAATTTTATTCCAAGTGAAGTAACAGAGGACCTAGCATCTGTGCTAACATTTAAGGCACCAAATATATATTAACTGTAGGGCAGCTTTTATTTCCCCCATAGAAAATATACAAAATTTCAAAGAGCCATGAGAACCCATAAACAGAAACAGAAAGCACATAAAAGAGTCAGATAGTCCATCAGTCTCCTTCAGAAGGGAAATGAACTTGAAATTGCGATATAGACATCCTTTCACATTTTCGTGGGTCCTTCTTTTTCTCAGAGGCCTACACAATCCTCCCAAGACTCATAGTTTTAGAAGTTAAGCATATTTTAAGGGATGATGAAAAAGCATTTCCTATCCCTTTGAAACTGCACTGTCAAAGTAACTCATTGGTCTTGCTTTCCAAGTAGGATATTGCTGAAGAAATATATAGATAATCTCCTTCCATCAAGAAACATGATATATAAGGAAATTTCCTTATAAGAGGTTCTTAATCTGGGATTCACAGATGGAATTCAGCAAGGCCAAAAACTTAAAATAGGAAAAAATACATTTTTTTCACTAACTTCTAATGAAAATGTATCGATTCTTGCAAATAGTAACTTAAAAAAATAATATTCTGAGGAGGGATTATAGATTTTACTAGATTGCCAAAGCAGTCCATGACACAAAAAAGGTAAAGATTTCCCACTTTAGAAAGTCTCATTCCTGAATTCTTAAAATTGTATCCTATGCACCTTTGGAATGCTAGCATTTGGAAACTCAAACTTAGGCCCAGAGTTCATTCACATACCTAATTCTGCCAAGTATTCTACAGAAATGTAATCTCTTAATTTGAGAAAGCTCACTTTCAGAATCTTTCTTCTAAGCTTGCCAGAAAGCATAAATTTTTTGTTATATTCTGCTATAGGAATTCTAACAATTCTTCAAAGTGTCACTATCTCTTAGGCTGGGAATATCCTTTCTCAGGAATTTTAGTCTCTGATTTGTAAAAAATTTTAGGAAAACTCATCTAATTCTTTTGTGCTCCTTCTTTAAGGCAAGACATTATCAGTTTCTGATAAGGGTTGAGACATTGCAGGAGAAAAATCTCTTCCTCCATTTATTGCATTCCAGAAGGATGACTCAAGGGAATAGGAGAAGAAAGACCCTAGAAGAGGGAGAGAACTGAATTGAAGGCTTCTCTTTACTAAACTTGGAAGGAGGCCTCTCCAACATGAATATGTTCACCTAACTTTCATTCAGTCAAGAGGTATTCCTTAGGTTCTCTCAATAAAGGTGGCAGGAAATATGCATGCATTCTATAGATTGTGCCTCTAAACAAAGGCACATATTCATAATCTTGTTACATGACTGAATAATCCATCAATTTGATTAGAGCCTTTCTTGATGAATTCCAAGATGCAAAAGAAAGGATAGATTGAGAAGGCTAAGTAATAGAATGACAGAAATAATGTCTATAATAATTTGTATTTGATATTTTACATTGTAATTGTTCCCATAATTACAGCACATTTTTAATATCACCTCACCCAACCTCCTAGATTATAAGCTTTTTAAGGGCAAGTAATTTTATTTCTCATATTTTCTTCCACATCCCCACAATTTGCTCAGTGTTGAGTGGAACAATAGTTCAGTAAGTGCCTATTAAACAAATTATAGCAGTACAAAAACAGTTTGATGAAAGATATAAAAAGGATGTTTTCACCTTAGACTGGGTCTCTATCCTCCCACGTTTTGCAGTAAGATTATGTAAAAGTAATGACTAATTGAAAAAGTCATTCTTGGTGCTTCCAGATTCTGGGAAATTATCCAAACTATTTGGCCTATTGGCAGGATGGCAGTGACTTTCAGGAATCAACATTGTCAAAATGAGTACATTAATCTAATATCTTCTTTTTGTTGCCTGGTCCCTTCTGAGGACAGTAGTGAGTCAAGAAACATCCTGGAAGCTAGGATGTTCAAGGAAGGCCAAGAAGACAAAGATTTTGGAATCACAATATTCCTGAATTTTAGAGCAGAAAGGAGCTTCAGAAATCTTCTAATTCTGCTTAAAGTAAACAACATTTCTCTCTGAAATGCAACTGAGAAGTGGTCATCTAAGTCTTAGCTTAAAGAATACCAGAGAAGGGATTACTAACTGGTATAGTGGATAAAGCATTCATCCTGGTATCAGGAGGACCTGAGTTCAAATGTGGACTCAAAAAAAGCTGTATAATCCTGGATAAATCCCATAATGCCAACTGCATCAAAAGAAAAAAAGAAAAAAAAATGGAGAAGAGAATCCCACTTTGAGTACCTTTCTAATTTTCTTCTTCTTTTTTTTTTTTCTATTCATTTAATATTTTATTTTTCCCGGTTACATGGAAACCAATTTTTTAAACATTTGCTTTTAGAACTTTGAGTCCCAGATTGTCCCTTTCTCCTTTTTCCAATGAGAAAGGTACATATGAAGTTATGTAAAACATTTCCATAAAAGTTATGTAGTGAAAGACAATATAGACCTCCCCCACAAAAATAGCCTCAAAAAAGCATGTTTCAATCTGTATTTAGACAAAATCAGCTCTTTCTCTGGATATGTACAGCATTTATCATTCATTACAAGTCCTGTTTTGGATCATTGTATTGTTGAGAATGGCGAAGTCATTCATAGATGGTCATTCCACAACATCTATTACTTTGTAGATAGTACATTTCACTTTGCATGAGTTCGTGAATGTCTTGTCAGGTTTTCCTGAGAGCATTCTACTCATCATTTCTTATGATGGCATTCACATTTCACAATTTAATCAACCATTTTCAAATTGATAGGTATCCCTCAATTTCCATGTTCTGTTTTTTTTTGTCCTGAGAAAAGAACTGCTAAAAATGTTTTTATACATATAGGTTCTTTATATATTTTTTTATTTTTGAATAACTTTTGAAATACACGATTAGTGTGTTATTGTTAAGTCAAAGGGTATGCATGGAACATACTTCCAAATTGCTCTATACAATAGTTTAGAATCAGTTTACAATTTTTTCAATATTTTTCCCACATCCCCTCCAAGATTTGTTATTTTCCTTTTCTGGCTCATTAGTTAATATAATAAGTATGAGGTAGTACCTCAGAAATGTTTTAGTCTGCATTACTCTAATCAATAGTGAGTTAGAGTATTTTTTCATATGGCTGTAAGTGGCTTGATTAGATCATCTAAAAAGTGTTCATATCTTTTGATCATGTATCAGTTGTGGAATGGCTTTTATTTTTTATTAATTTGACCCAGTTCCCTACATGTTTAAGAAATGAGATCTTCACTAGAGAAGCCTGCTTCAAAATTCTTTTTCTAATTATTATTGCTAAATGTATCTCCCCATTTATTCTATTCTCAGTCCTTTTACCTCGTTTCCCTTCAAAAATGTTTTGTTTCTGACCACCCATTCCCCCAATATGCCCTCTTTTCTATAATTTTTCCCCCTTGTCATATCTTCTTTCCTTCCTATTCTCCTGCAAGGTAAGATGGATTTCCATACCCATATTGAGTGTGCATGTTATTTTGTTTTTGAAAAACATTCTAATGAGAAGAAAATTAATTCACTCCCCTTTCCATCTACCTTCCTCTTTACTGTAAAGCTTTTAAGTTTTCTCTTTTTTAGTAAATAATTAATGCCATTCTACCTCTACATTTGCTTCTCCAAGTACATTATGCTCACCCCTTATTTTATTTTGCAATATCTCACCATATTCAACTCACATTTGTGTCCTCTTTATATATGTGCTCCTTGAACTGCCTTAACAATGAAAAAGTTCTTATGAGTTCCAAATATCATCATCATGGTATAGGAATATAAACAAATTACCTTAAGTCCCTTGTGATTTTCCTTTCTTGATTATACCTTATGCTCTTCTGAGATGTGTATTTGAAAATCAAATTTTTCTATTGAGATTTGTTTTTTTTTTATCATGAATACTTGAAAAAACCTCTATTTCATTGAATACCCACCTTTTCTCTTGAAGCATTTTACCCAGTTTTTCTAAGTGATTCTTTCTTGTAATGTTAGCTTCTTTGCTCTATGAAATACCATATACCAAGCCCTCTTATTCTTTTATGTAGAAGATGACAAGTTGTGTATTATCCTTCCTACAGCTCTACTAACCTTGAATTGAATCTTCAAATCTTTCTGGATGTTTGCAAAATTTTCCCTTGCCTGGGAGTTCCAGACTTTGAATGTAATATTCCTGAGAGTATTCATGTTGATATCTCTTTCATGAGGTGATTGGTATATTCTTTCAATTTCTATTTTACCCTCTGGTTATAGAATATCAGTTCAGTTTTCCTTAATAATTTCTTGAAGTATTATGTCCAAGTTCTTTTGTTTGATCGTGGCTTTCAGGTAGACCAATGATTTTTAAAAGATCTCCCCTGCATCTATTTTCTAGGTCAGTTGTTTTTCCAGTGAGATATTTCACATTCTTTTCTTTTTCATTCTTTTGGTTTTGTTTTATTGTTTGTTGGTTTCTTATAAAGTCATTTGCTTCCATTTACTAAAATCTAATTTTTAAGGAATGGTTTTTCTCAGTGACCTTTTGTACCACCTTTTTCATTTGACCAATTTTTCTTTATGAGGCAATTTTTTCCTTATTAACTTTTTGTACTTCCTTTTGCATCACTCTCAGTTTTCTTCCCAATTTTTCTTCCCCCTCTCTTACTTGAATTTCAAAATCCCATTTGAGCTCTTTCATGGCCTGAAATCAATTCTTATTTTTCTTGGAGACTTTGGCTGTAGGAGCTTTGAGTTTGTTTTCTTCTGAGTATATGTTTTGATCTTGTTATCATAGTAACTTTCTATGATCAGAATATTTTTTTCGTGTTTTCTCATTTTCCCAACTTATTACTTGGTTTTTAACTCTTTGTTAAAGTAGGGCTCTGTTTCTAGGCATCTATTAAGTTTATTTCTTCCAAAGTGGTATGATCCAAGAAGAATTGTGTTTGCTATTTTCCTGGCCTATGCTCTGGTATGTTATTGATCTCAAGCACTATTTTCTACACTGGAATTGTGAGGAGCATCCTTGATCCACTCTGGCTGTAAGTTCCAGTGAACTAGTACTCTTCCTTAGCCTGTTATTGTGATCCAGGACTATGTCCCTGATGTGAGCAGAGTCCTGCTCAGTGCAAGCAAAGAGACCTTTTAGACACCTTTTCTTTCTGTTATCTTAGACTTCTGGGGGTCAGCATCAGTACTTCTGTTGCTGCTGATGCCAATCCAGTGGCTCTCAAGGTTGACTCCTGGTTTGCTGGCTTGCCAAGGCTTGCTCATCCTAGTGAAACAAACCTTTCCTGCTAACCTCCCAAGTCAACCTTGATTGTCTGTAGGCTGATGCAGCCATTGATCAGAGAGGCTCCAAGGCTCGATCTTAGTTTGCTGGGGGTTTCACTGTGCTGGTGTGGCTTGTGCTGGAATTGTTCTGCTCTCCATCCATGATTCATTAGGCTTTTCCTGCTCACCTTCTAAGTTGCCTTGGGATAGAAAAGTATTTAATTCCATTTTTTTGTGGGTTCTGATACTCAAAAAATTTGTTTAGAGTAATTATTTAAAGGTATTTGGAGAAATTTCATGGAGAGCCTTGGACAAGTCTGTCTTTACCCTTCCAGCTTGAGTCTACTTCCAGCTTTCTACTTTTCAAAAAATCTGATTAATAGAAAATGATGTCTTCATGCCAAAATTTGCCTCTTTGCAACTTCCACATGGTTTTCCTAGTTCTGCCCTCCATGGCCAAGTAGAATTAATCTTTTTCCCCTTAAAATTCCACTTAAATACTTCTCAGTATTTAAAGATAGCTGCTATCATCACTCCTCCTTCCATAATCAACTTTCTCTCCCTCTTTCCCTCCTTCCTTCCTTCCCTCTTTTCTTCCCCTCCTCTCCCTCTCTCTCTTTCTGTTTCTGTCTTTGTCTCTCTCTGTCTCTATGTGTCCCTCTCTCTTAAACTTAATATACCTAGCTAACTTTTTCAACTATGCCTGCTATCACATCATCTTTAAGTCCTTCACCTTCCTGATTGAGCTCCTTGGATTCTCTTCAGCTTATCAATGCTAACTAATTCCTAAGAGGAATGTTTAGAACAGAAGGCAGTACTCTATAAAACACTGGTGCTATCAACATCTCTGTTCTGGATATTTAGCTTCTTTTTTGATGAAATAAAAATTTATATTAGCTCGTTTGGCTGCTCTATCACAAAAAGGATTATTAGTATCCAAATAATTAAAACTTCTATAGAGTTAATGATGGTAAAAGTGACATTTGGGAGTTAAGTAATTAAATGACTTAAAATGTATGGTCTTTGTAAATCTGTAACTATTATTAAGGACTTAAATTTTATTAAGAGAAACTACACATGATTAGAGCTGACTATGTTCCAATTTTGTTGAAGACATCCCTGGAATTTCTGGTTTCATGTCTGGGAGATTCTGGAATTTACAAACATACATACACATATAACTTTACATATATATATATATTGTATACCACACACACACATATATCTTTTTTACATACATATATATTTACATGCAGACCCACAAGAGTTTATATGCAAGGTTTGCCGTGTGACTTATAATATTCTTGATAGGTCAGAGTAACCAAATGTGAAAATCAAAAAAGTTGGTTGTTTCATTCCTCCTCTCTCAAAATGAGTTTTGTTACATTCTTTTCCCTTCTGTTTTGAGATATATTTATATAAACAAAAGTTATTCATAGATATGATGGGATAACTAGGTGATCCAGTAAATAAAGCCCAGGGGCTGGACTCAGGAAAGTTATTTTCCTGAGTTCCAAATATGGCATCAGAGTAATAGCTATATGACTTTGGGCAAATCATTTAACCCTGTTTGCCTCAGTTTTTGAATCTATAAAATAAACTGAAGAAAAAAAATGGCCAACCACAAATACCGCATCCTGGTTGACAAGAAGATAAATTTATTATTCCAGTATTTGAACAGTGTTATTTGGGAGGGAATATCCCAGTTCCCTCCAAATATAATAGTATATGCTATAGATAATGAGTAGTTGGTAGAGTTAGAGTTGGATGTTATTTGATTTTGTAAATAGAAAATATCTTAGTCACTGTGAACAGATAATTTGGCAAAAGGTTGAAGAATGAGGGTAGAAGGAGAGCAGCATGCTGGGAAATACATATTAAAACACTCACAAAGTGGTCCTTGGGTCTCTTCCATTAAGGTGTTTGTATATTGAGTAGGTGCCAGTACTAGTCCACATTTTTGGCTCATGTCCTTTTAGTTTCCTTACAGTGTGCTCCAACAGGAGAAACAAATTATGATAAAGTTATTAAGTCATACCCTCATCTACCACTTTCTTTTAAAATTTACCAACTGAGCTCGTTTCTAGTTCCTGATCCTGTATTAGATGTTTGTAACTGAACCAGCAGAGACACAGATACTTGAACAGTTATTTCAATTCACTGTCCTTCTATGTTGTTGAGACTTTGGTGCTTTGGTACTTGGTGTTCTTGCTAGTGGGAGAATATTCACTAACATAGACTGTAAGACTTAAGCCCTTCCTTCCCTGTCATTCCTTGAGATTCCAGTTCTCCCTAGAGACTCTGCCCACAAAGCACTTATCTCATTCTCTTTATATCTTAGGAAAGCAGCAGAAAGAAGTAAAATAGCTTGATAAATTGCAGGTTAATCAATAAAAAGCATTTATTAAGTGTTTGCTGTGTACTAGACATAGAAGTCACCAAGAAAAATCAAAAACATTCCCTGCCTTGAAGGAATTTACATCCCAATAAAGACAACAACATGTATTTAAATAGGAATGCAAGCTAAATACAGAGAGGTTATAAGGTAATGTTTTGGGCAGAAGGCACTAGTCTCTAGGATGACTAGGAAAAATCAGGTTAAAAAATTATAGTCCTTGTAATTCTGGTTCAAGGATCAGTCAGACCCCAGGATACGTATGTATGCTAAGGCTTACCTAACCCAAAGATGGAACATTTTACTTCTCACAGAATTCTACTTCCTATGACAGAGTTAGATTTAAGTTTCCTGGGTCCATTGGTTTCATTCTTCATTATTTATTAGGTTATTAAGAGAATACCCTCATTTCAATTGTCCAGACAATTCCTTTGCCTGTCTTAGTGGCAATGGGGAAGTCTAACAGTGCCATATCACTTTATCTAATATGCTAAATTATCTGAACCCTGAATGACTTGGGGTTCAGGGGCTTTAATTATATTGCGCATTCTGCTATAGTACTTTGCCTGCAGAGCTGGGGCCAGAGGCAATGGAAGCTCTGTACTAGTGTTGTTCCCATTACCATGTATTCTTTACCTTCTGCTGACAACCTTATGGGCAGTATTGTTCAGCAGGAAGAGCTCCTTCCCTTTTGTTTAACATTTATTATGTAAATGGAATATTCTGTGTGCTCAAGGGAATAAAAAGAAGTATATTACATAATTCCTGACCTCAAAGCAATCATAAGGAGACAAGATCAATATATGTGAAACATTTGGAGAGTAGTATTAAGAAACTATGTGATAAATGCTAAAACTGGTTGTAGAGTATAGTTGAGGGTATTTAGAATTATAAAACTCACCCTAAACTAACTAAGGAGGAACTGAGGAAATGAAAGTTGTATTGAGTTTTAAAGGATGAGTAAGATTTACATAGGCAAAAAGAAAGGGAGATGGCCATTCTGGCAGGAAAAGTAGCATAAACAAGGATGTGAAGTTACAAGGGATACAATGGCTTCCCTCAAGTCCAGAGAGTTCTCCAGGACACTTAATTAGATTGACACAAGATAGGAAACTGTTTATTCTGTGTTTTACCTGCCCTTTGTGAACCACTGGGTCTTTTTGTGGTCTTTTGGAAAGGAACCAATTATTATTCATTCAATATTCTCTTTTGGTCCCATTCAACTCTTATTTTCTTCTAATAAAAATAAACCAACCCTTCAATAAAGCTCACTTCCTTTAAAATCAGCATATCCCATATGATCATCATATTCAGATAAACCATGTCTGAAACTTGCTTTCTAAAAGTTGTATCCAAGAAACTGTTCTCAGGGACACTCTTTTCCCCAAAGAATGAAATAATTGGGTTCTAAGAAATAACAAACCCACACATTGTAATTTTAATTAAGTATGTTGCTGCCAGACCTAGACAAGGCTCAATTTCTGACTGAGTCCCTGGATGTTAGCCAACAATATCTTTCCTACTTATTTATTTATAATCATCACTTAGGAAAGCTTGATGAGGCTTCTTGAGTCCCTAGTGAATATCTGCTGATTGAGACTTCCATAACTCTTTGGAAATATTCCAAGTATTAGATCACACTTATTTAATATGACCCCTGGCCTCTTGTAGGACTTTCTCAGTTGCATGAGGGTCCATTTTGTTATTAAAGTCCCATAGAAGAGGAATTTTCACACCTTACTTTTAGATTCCATGGCAGTGATGGATGTTGATTTCATGACATTTAACTTGGGCAATTGGACTGGGAAATTCACAGCGAAAGATCTTCCTTTCAACAGTCAGAGGGGGAGCTTATATAACAATTCTTCCTTTCTACAAATCAGGAAACTGAGGCCAAAAGAGTTAAACTAGTTAAATTAATTAGTAATTTATAGAACTAGGATGTAAATACTAATCTTTTGATTCATACTCCAATGCTCTTTCTGCCATGAGAAACAAAGACTTCATAGACTTTATGGATTTATGGAAGGAATACGTGAGCTGAAATTCTGCCTAAATTGTTGTGTGACCATGGGGAATTCAATTAATATTTCTAAGCTTCAGTTTTCTCATCTATAAGTTGGGGATAATAATACTAGTAGTACCCATTTCTTGGAATTGGTACAAGGCTTAAATAATATAATACCAAGTGACTTAAATGTTTTAATTGTCATTTTAAATTTAAGTATGTTGCAAACCTGAAGGCCTTATGTGTCATTCAGCAATGATTTATCAAGTGCTTACTTCATGCTATGTACTGTGTAATGTACTGTTTCAAAGAAAAACAAA
Organism: Sarcophilus harrisii; assembly: GCF_902635505.1. Taxonomy (NCBI): domain Eukaryota; kingdom Metazoa; phylum Chordata; class Mammalia; order Dasyuromorphia; family Dasyuridae; genus Sarcophilus; species Sarcophilus harrisii. The sequence goes on from NC_045428.1 coordinate 288,984,308, forward strand.
TATATTTATACTACTCATAAGGGGTTTGGTCTAATGGGGGAGACAACTACATACAAACATGATACATTTATAAGAGATGGAAGATCACCTCAGGAGGAAGGTTTTGATAAGAGGATTGGAAGGATATTCAGCAGAAATTAGGATTTGGGATGAATTTTGGAAAAGAAAAACATGTATCCCAGTTGGCAGAGGTGAGGAGGGAGAACATTTCAAACACAAAGGAAGAAAGTAAAAATTTAGTAAGGGCATGTCATATGAGAGAAACAGCCAAAATGTCAGTGAAACTAGGTTATAGTATATGTAGAAGTGAATTAAACATAAGAAGACTGCAATGGTAAAAACACACCAGGCAATGAAAGGCTTTAAATAACAAATGGAACATCTTATATTTAATAATGGACATAATAGGGAACTACTAGAGATTATTAAGAAGTAAGAGAACATGGACAGTTTAGTTTTAGGAAAATCACATTGTTTACTCAGTGTAGGATGAATTGGAATGAAGAGATTTGAAGCATGTGGACTAACTAACTAGAAGCCTGTGGCAATAATCTAGGCTAATATCATAAGGATCTGTACCAGTTTGATGGCCAAGTAATTAAAGAAATTATACACACACACACACACACACACACACATATATATATGAGAGAGATTTTGTGAAGAAAGAAATGATAAAATTTGGCAATAGATTAGATATATGGAGTGACTATGAGAGAGAGGTCAATGTTGATTATCAGGTTACAAGTGAGTAGGAGTATGGTGTTGCCCTTCATAATAATAAGGAAGTTTTAAAGAGGGGAACGTCTGGATGAAAAATAATGTAATACAACTATTATGTAATTGAGGGAAGAATTAAACTCAGATCCACCTATTCCAAAGCCAATATTACAAAAATCACCCCATTTTACAGCCTATTACTATATTAAGTGTCTTTCCAAAAAACCTAAAAAAACAAAACAAAGACAATAAAACATTGATTATAGTTGTGAAGTAGGTGAAATTTACTTTTGCCTCCATTCTTCATTAAATTCCCTCATCTTGAACTGTTCGGTTCTGCACACATAAATTGTATCTAGGATATACTGTGACATATTTAACATGTATAGGACTGCTTGCCATCTGGGGGAGGGGGTGGAGGGAGGGAGGGGAAAAGCTGGAACAAAAGTGAGTGCAAAGGATAATGTTGTAAAAAATTACCCAGGCATGGGTTCTGTCAATAAAAAGTTATTAAAAAAAAAAGAAAAAAATTTCCAGAAAATAAGTTATTTTGACTATTCTAAGTACCTAAATAAATGATTTATTAATACATATATTTCTAAGTACAAGTAGCCAGCTCTAGGGTGGAGGAAGGCAAAGTGAAGGAAAAATATTACTTCATAATTTTATTATCTATTTGAAAGGAATAGCAAGTTGTGCATTGTAGATTCAGTTTCATGTGCAATCATCTTTTTTATAGTACTATGATATGGAAATATTGGTTTATAAATTAAAAATAAAATAAAATATTGTGTCACTTTAACCTCAAAAAAAAAAATTCCCTCGTCTTTATTTAGTCATACCTTCGAGGCATCCCAGTAGCCTCAGTTATTCTTAGGTTCTAAAAGAACTCCACAAGCCTTAAAGAAATAGAGCAGAAGTTACAAAGGATAGAAGATACAAGGAAAGTTTACTACCATTTGCTTTTATTTCTTCATTTAAAAATTGCTTATTAATATCAATTAGGAAATGACTCAAATTCTGGTGAATTTGACTCATTTCTTTATATATTTGACCTCTTTTGGGAAACTGCTTATAAAAATTATTTCCAATATTCTGCTTTCCTTTTAACCTTGACTACCTGATTTTATTTATACAAAACCTTTAAATTTAATATTATCAAAATGATCTATTTTACATCTCACAATGCTCTTTATCTCTTGTTTATTCATAAATTCTTTTCCTATGCAGCACATTTTAAATCTGAAGGATTATTTATACTGGTTCTTCAATGTGTTCAAGATTCAAGAGCAAGAAGAGTGTTATCTCAAATGTTTATAAGATTTGAATTTGAATTATGCTTGTGTGTTTGTGCATGTGTACGTGGTGTGTTTGTATGTGTGTATGTGGCGTGTTTGTGTTTTCCTTCCTCTATATTCAATATTTTGTTATTCCCACTCATTGAGAAGTCAATCAATGTGATATCAATTATACATGTGAAATCATGAAAAACATAACTCCATATTAGCAGTGTTGCCAAAAAAAAGTCAAGAAAAATAAAGTGAAAAAATATACTTCAATTTGTACTCAGATTTTACCAGTTTTCTCTCTTGAGGTGGATAAATTTTTTTCATCATAAATCCTTAAAAATTCTCTTGGATTATTTTATTGATCCAAGTAACTAATTCATTCACAGATGATCACTGTTATAATACTGCTCTTGCTGTACACAATGTACACACTGCAACAGTGGAAAATTTGAAAAGCATCAATTTATAAATACTATGGGGCAGCCATTCACTTAATGGTAGTTTATGCTTTAATTTTAATGATTTGCAAACTGTCTCAGAAAAGTCTTAAAGATAGTACATAGCAAAACTTAGATTTGAAACTAGTTCCTCTGTTTCAATCCAATCATGAAACCATTCAGTGATCACACTAATAACTAGGCAGTAACGAGCAATTATATGTTCTTGAGAGAATCAATGACATGATGAAATTGTTCTTTTAGGGAGATTTATTGGAAAATAGTAATGTATTATTTTAAAATAGGAGTTCATGTTTTTTCTATCTTCCATGAAAGTTTAGCTTATTTCATTATTATTAACTTTTTTTAATTTATGGAATAAAACAATCATTTCCATAATATATACAATAAAAAAGATGATGTTACATGAAACTACAAATCTACTATGCACATCTTAACTATTCCTTTCAAATATACAACAAAATTATATGTAATTTTTTTTTCTTCTACCCTCCCCTAGTGATGGCTACCATCAGATACAAATAGATACATACACATAAACATACACATACACACACATACATACACAGAATTGTTCTATACATCTTTCAGCTTATTAGTTCTTCCTCTGGATATAGATAACATCTTTCTTCATATGTCCTTGGTAGTTAATTTAAGAATTTATAAAAGACAAAGTAGTTTGCGCAAGGTCATTCTTAAAACAATATTGCTGTTAATGTTTCCTATGTTCTCTTGGTTCTACTCATTTTATTGTTCATTATTTTGTGCAAGTCTTTTCTAGATTTTTCTAAAATCATTTAACTCAGTTCTTATAACACAGAAGTACTCTATCACAATTATTTATCATAATTTGTTCAACCATTCAGCCAATTGATGGGCATCCTTGCAATTTCTTGTTCTTTGCCACTCCAAAGAGAGCTACTCTAAACATTTTAGAACATGTGTTATTTTCCTTATTTGTTTTTGGAAATAATGATGGTGTTGCTTGGGTCAAAGGTTTTATATTGTACAACTTTTTGTGCATAATTCTAGATTATTCACCAAAATGATTGATCAGCTCACAGTTCCACCAACAGTGAATTAGTATCCCAATTTTGCCATATCCTCTCCAACATTTGGCACTTTTCCCTTATGTCATTTTAGCCAGTCCAGCATGTATAAAATAATATCACAGGATTGTTTTAATTTGCATTTCTCTAATCAATAATAGATTTAGAGAATTTCATGTGATTATAAATTATTTTGGTCTTTTCATTGGAAAAATGCCTGCTCATATCGTTGACTATTTATCAATTGGAGAATGACTTGTATTCTTAGAGACTTGACAAAATTCTAACTACTATTTGTGAATTTTCCTCCATCTTATTTTTACATTTTCCTTTTCACTCTCTTTTTTACCCTATCTCTGTTACCTTATCTTTTCCCATTACCCTCTTATTTCTGATGTCACCCACTACTCTAAAATTTCCTACCTTATTTTCTCTCTTCACCTTTTAATTTCATTCTATTCTTCATTTTAAGAGTCCCTCCTTCCACTCTATCTTCTGGTTTTTTTCACCTCTCTAGAAGTTCAGAAGATCTCTAATCCTTTTAAGATGTATGTTTTCTTTCCTCTTTCACACAGATGAGAGTAAACCCTTCACCCCAACTTGTTTTCTTTGTATTATTAATATGGCAAACTCAAATCTATTTGCTTTCTTCTAGGCTAAGTAATTCTTCTAACCTCTAAACGTTTCCATTCCTTTAATCCTTCACTTCTCTTTTTCGCTTTTTTTTCCCCCTGACCTCTTTCATCAAGATTAGAATTGAATCAAGTAGAGATGCAGTTTCTATCCTAATCTTCATGCTTAGTACACTAGGCACAGTGTTTTAGTAAGAAGAAGAGTATTTCTGAGCTAATGTTAGTCATATATTTGAAGGTGTGCAATCTGTTACCTGTATCTGAATAAAAGTGTAGGATTTCACAAATTAACTAAGAAAATACTTATAATACTTTTTTGATTTACTCAAGAAATCTTTTTTTTTTTTTTACATCCTGCAAGGTTTTAAATATGCATTATATCTTACTTTTTGCTTCAATTACTTGTTTTAACCAGTTTGATATTGAGTTCAAAAGATTCTGACATATCATTAGTTTTCATGAAATGATACTTATCACATTGGATATCGTGATAAATAGTTTACGGGTGAATATTCTATTTTCCCAAGTATAACTTTGATTATAAGATATAGATTTTTGAAGGAGGTTTAAATGAGGTAGGATCTTGGGTCATTAAAACTTATTTGTCTCTATTTCTTAAATAATTTATTTTAGCATTTCATAACTTGTCACGTTGCAAGATTATGGTACAGTATTCCATCTATATCTGGTAATTTCTGTAATGATAGGACTATTCTACTTCTCAGTATATTGACATACTTATCAAAGCTTTTCACCCACTAAAAATAAAAACAAAACAAAAGCTTGTGTACATGTGTGTGCATGTATGTATATGTAGATATGTGTGTTTATGTTTTACACTGTGGCAAGAAAACCTACATTTCTAAGATTCATCTAGACTTCTAACAATGTTTTGTTATATCCTTGAATGCAAAAGTATGTTTTGTAACTAAATATTACTTTTCAAAATATTTAATACTCCATTCTTTTCATTGTTTTGTTGGACCATTTGCTAAGAGTCACACATAGTAGACTCTTAAATGTTTATTCCAACTCTATTCAACACAGAATGGTGAGAAGTTTTCTTTCTTCCCCTTCTCCTACTCATTAGACTAAATAACAGCGATGAAAAGCCTAGGACAATAATTCTTGAAAATCCCCTTCCAATTCTCCTGCCTTTGTTTACTTTTCTGGGCATAGGTCAGGGATCCAGTAACTGAGGCAAATGCATTAGATCTGAAGAAGTCCCTAATGCAATTGGATTTTATAAACAACCTCATAACAGAGCTTTCTTAAAGCAACCTAAAACCAAATTGAATGTGGGCTATTTTTAATTGGTGATCAAATTGAAGGGTTCCACAGATAATCTCATGAGATTATATTGTATTAGTCATCAGATTAGGGTAATTGATGGAATACAAAACAATTCTAATGATTGGCTAAGAATATTAGCTGTTATTACCTAAATTGTTACCTAAATTAAATGCAAGATGACCTCATACTGAGGCAATAAAATTGAGATAATCTGCTCTTTGGGATACTTCTAGCAGAATGCAACAAAGAGGAAAGTATCTTTATCTCATCTCACCCTCATAGATAATGGGGTCTTATATCAATAGGCCTTAGTCATAGGAGAAACTTATTCTGAAAGAGGAATTCAAAGGCAATTATTTCCTGAACCTTAACCCTCTGGAGAGAAGAGGCTGAGCAAAGAGTATTTGATATTTAAAATGGGGATCTTCACAGAAGTTGGCCTTCAGAGCTGAGACTCTAAACAATGAGACTTGGGAAGGATTTTCTCTGGTCCCAGGATATGGGTCCTCATTTTTTATGAAGATGTCTCAGAGTATCCCCAGAGTACTTCCAGATTCTTGTTAATTCAAGAGCAAGTAGGGAGTTGTCTCAGCTGTTTATAATTTCAAATTTGAATCCACTGTGTGTATGAGATGTATTTGTCTTTTATGTCCTCTGTATTTAATGTTTTGTTATTCTAAGTGCTTATATGGGAGTTCAGCACTCATTTTTTTCCTCTGTAAAGACCTAGAAATAAAACAAATTAATCTAAAATGTAAATTTATTATTTGTTTATTTTTTAACATAATGCATAATTTGACATTGATTTTAAAATATATATGTATTTATATATGTTATATTATAGTTATATGAATATGTATGTCTCTATATATGTATATAACATAACATATAATTTAACATTGATTTAAAAAATGAATTCTAAACTTAGCAGGAAGCTGGAGGCTGCAGACACTATGAATGATGAAGACAATAATTTATTCTGTACTGAACAGACCTGGTTATCTCAGTGGAATGGTATATTCTGCAGAAAAGAAGTCTCGTAAAACTGACAACAAAACTCTCAGCCTAGATACTTCTACCAGAAGGGAATCTTGTGGAGAAATTAAATAAGACAATGTGTGTAATAGGTTGCATATAATAGACAATTAATAAATGTTTGTTGTCTAATTTTACCATTCTTAAATAATTATTATTATTACAACAACAATAACAACAACTATTACTACTACTGCTTCTACTTCATGTTAGGGGAGAAACTGTGCAGAGTAGAGATTTGAGTTGCCGATCCAAATAGACTCCTTTTGTTTGGCTCTCTCATGCATGATATCCAACTTGGGGGATAGTTCAAAGGACTCTGAAGTGAAAATTGTCTTTCCCCACTGCTAAGGGTACCTCATGGGTAATATCTAGTTCAAGCATTCCCAAGTTGTCAGTGCTACAGACTTCCTAGAGAGATGTTTCCCTACTAACAGGGAGCACGGCCAGCAATATAGCTTATGAAGTTGGTAAACTAGAGCCAAGGTCAATGTTTTTCCCTGGTATTGGAGGGGGTTGTTAAGATACTGGTTTTAATTTGAAACAAGAACCCTTAATGTATATTTTCCTTCCTCAGGAAGTCTAATGACCTATGAAAGTGCTTTAATTTTTTTGGACTTATCCATAGGCTGTTAGGCTTTCACACCCAAAATCTTAATTTTGGGTGTGAAATAAACAATGTCACACATTTTTAAACCATACTATGCACTGAGGCCTTCAGACATGAAGTTATATGTAATGTTTTTTGGAGGGGATGATTTTCCCAGAACAAAACTCTTGAGTTGGGACCATAAGGAAAAGATGATTAAAAAATATCCCTTTGGGGGAAAATCCCCAATATCAGATCTAGTGGATAAACCCAGAGTCTTAAGTACTTCTGGGCTACGGATAACAGGACTCAAAATGAAAAAAAAAAAAGAAAAAGGTTAGGAAATGGTCCTTTCTTATTGGCATTCTTTGCCCATTACTTGCTTATACTATGATACTTCTGCCATAGAACTTGGTTTTACATTTTAAATTCTTTATCTGATAAATCAGATAAAAATTATTTTATGTGATAAATACATTAGAAATACATTTTCCCCCAAATAGTCTTCTGAACATCTCTTATGGTGAATTTTGGAATAAAAAATAATATAGTATAGCAGAAAGACACTAGATTTGAGTTGTTACCTTACTTTGATTTCTATTCCCTGTAAATTACTAGTTTTGCTATGTTGAACTTAATTTGAATCTTAATTTCCTCTCCTATAAAATAACACAATACTAATATTGCCTATGTCACAGTATTGTTGTGAAGATCAAATCAATTAATGAAATTAAATACTACAAATTATATAAAACATGAATTATTATATCTATACATTCATATATAATATTAAAAAGACATATAAAAAAGAAAGATATAAATAGGTTAGTATTATAACAGGAAAGTTGGAATGAACTTTTCTTATGACTACCACATGCCTGAATTTAAGCAATTTAATTATTGATTTTAACCATGGCTGATATTTACTTTAAAGCTCCTTTAAAGGTCCTCCAACATCACTAGACTGGTGTAATGAATAGAATAATGGATTTTGATTAAGGAAAATCTGGGTTCAAACTATCTCAGACACTTGCAATATGATTCTGCAAAATTATTCTTTGGGTCTCAGTTTTCTCATCTATAAAATAAGCAGGTTGATCTTGAGGACTTTTAATAACTTTTTTAGCTCTATATAGATGATCCTATGATTTCTGAGTAGCAGAGATTCTGCCCCTACCATTCAATGTCAAGATCACCAAAATTAGTCATGCTGGTTGTTGGGTTAAGCTAAACTCCCATGACTGTTTATAATCAATACTTACAGGGCAGCTACAAGTTCTCTAGCTCCTGAACAAAAGAAAGTAGTGCTTTTCCACAATTTTATTATTCTATTTCTTTAGTTAATATGCTTAGCCACTGTTCTGCACTACAGAGATTTATGGAGATTGCAGTGTTGAAATCTGGCTACCTAATTCTGGATTCTGCCTTCTTTGCTTTGGAGACTGTGATCTAGACTTGCTGTTTCATTCTGCATTCAGTTTCTCTTTCCTTATTGATTTTATCCATTCTGTATTTCACTGCATCACCTCTGATAGCCAGCTGGAAAGTGAGGTAATGCTGCAGGCTCACCCTTGTAGTTTCAAGACTCTGTGAGGTTTTATTTCTTTCAAAATTTCAGGGCAAAGCCCAAGAATTCCTAAGGAGGTAGTATTTTAGTATGATAACCCTATAGTTCAGTATTTGTATAAGACTGATTACCAAAATCTTCTGCTTGTTCTTGCTGAAGTATCCGAATGAATGTCTCCAACTTAATATGGGAGAAACTTTAGCCAAAAGTATTAGGGATGTATTCTTTATTTCATTACAGAATAACAGAATCATAAGATTTAGAGATAGATGAAATCTATCTACTTCACAGGTAAAACAGGATCTGAAGTCAGGGCCCTATAAATTAAGCTCATTAAAAAAGTTGGGTTTTTGTTTTTGTTTTTTTAAATATTAACAACTGAATTTGTGAATGAATTGTCTTACAGGAACTAAATGATTTGACAGTTGACATGATTTCCTAATCATTTCAATAAAGAAATCATGAAGAGCACTAGCTGTTCCCTGAGTCTTGACCAGAAATGTCACTTAGTTTGACACATTATCTTCCCTGTCTCTTTGTTAAATATTGTTTCCCTGCTATAGTTAAGTAAATTTTCTTTTGTTAACTGTTAGATGGATTGTGAATGTCTTAGTTGACCAAGTCTTGAAAGAAAACTACGAGGATACTAACCTGGTTAGCCCTGACATATAATACTGCCTTCAGATACTTACTATATCTGCACTCTTTGCCTCTTGTCATTTAAAGCTTTTTAAGCCTTAGTTTCCTTATCTAGGAATTACAGTAGATACAGCATTGGATCTAGAATCAAGAAGACAAGTTCAAATTCAATCTCAGACAGCTAATATCCGTGTGATCCTGGGTTAGTCATTTAATGTCTATCTGCCTCAGTTTCCTAAACTATAAAGTAGGATAATCATATCATCTGGGTGTTATGAGAATAAAATGAGATTACAAACATACACAAATATGTATATGTATTTATGTATATATATGTGTACATATATAATGAATCATATATATAAATACAATACTTTTCAAATATTAGAAAATGCTGTAAATATAAGATATTAAAATCATCTTGTCTGATCCCTTTGTTTTTTATATTTCCATTTTGAAATAAGATGTGTTACCTATTATCTTTACAATGCTTTCCAAGAGGGCTAATGCAAAGGAAGTATATAGACCTTGCCCACATGGAGTTTATAATTTAATTATCGTTAGGAGATAACCGATTAGAAATATATAAAACCCAAACCCACTATTTGTTTTTTTATTTTTGTTTTGGTTTATTTCAATTAGAGAGAAGTAGTGTGGGACAGTGGAATCCAGAGATCAGGGCCCTGAATTCTGACTCCAATACCAGTCACTTAGATGACTGGATAAATCACATAATTTTTGTTGTTTTCAAAAATGTTTCTGATTTTAAAGTGAGAGAGTTGGATTAGGTGAGCTCTAGGTTTGTTCCAGATCTGGATCTCTTATCATATGGGCTCAAGTATACAGAGTACTATGTGAAGTCAAAATAAACAAGGACTATTTCTGATTGTTGGCCCTTCATTATTGAAGAGGACCATGGCATCATGGAAGGAAGCCATGATATGAAAGTGAATTGAATTTAAATGATGAAGAGCTGTGCAAGATCACCTGCCTCACTTTCCCCTTCAGAGCCATCTGGATCCAGTGGCCAGATAAAGATCAGGATGACTGGAGATGGAAGCAGTGGAGATCTTGGCCTGTTTAGTAAATAGGGAAAGTGTCATAGGGAGGTAACTTTTGAGCAGGATCCCAAAAGATGATTCAGATTTAAATACTCTGGTTGTGATAGAGAGGATATTGTCCAGAGTTGGAATTAAGCTCCTAGACGCCTGAAAACTGAATAGATATTTTGGGGAATAAGAGGAAATGATCAATTATCAACAAGCATTTAATAAATGATTTTCCTTTTTGGCTAATGTGTATGTGGCAGAAAGTAGTATGAGATAAGGGAGGTAAATTGGTGCTAATCTGGAGAAGGTTTTGAATTTCAGGCTAAGCAATTTGGACTTAATTTAGTAGACTATAGGAAGGCATTGAAGGTTTTTATTCTGAGAATTGAAATGATAATCAGAGTCATGAAAAATAAATTAATCTCCAGTATTAATGAGAAATGGCTACAGAACATATGTTTCAAAGAGTGTCTTTTTGATGTTTTTAATATCACACTAGGTAGATAATTCTCTACTTCTTGCTAAGTTTGGCCTAGTTGGACCTTTGTGTTTCTTTCTTTCAGGCTGCCAATCTGGTACAAAATAAAAAATAAAACATTCCTTTTGCAATTGAATTGTCTAAAGGTCAATAGCATAAAAGCTGTAGAAAGCACAATCAGATAGCTGAGAGAATCAGACTTTTTTGCAGCTCAATCAGAGAAGTCTGGGAAGTTAAGTTAACCTCATGTCATCTAGCAGAAAAGATGCAGAACGAGCTTTTGCTTTTGTGACAGGAAGTATATTTCCCTTTCTACTTAGTGAAAAGCTAAGCAGGATTGATGGATGATTTGTCACATGCCATTGGGACATATCTTGGTTGGTATTTCTGATCACCTATAGAAGGAGGTCATGTTTTAACATGTCTTTCATTGCATCTCATTGCCGACTCAGGGCATCAACTATTCCTATCTATTTAAGAGGAGTGTATCTGGATGATCATTATTCCTGTATCTTTGCATTTGTATTCTGTAGACTATTTGGTGCAAGGAGCAATTGATAAATGGAGGGCCTGATTGTGAGTGGCATAAGCCTGTGCCTGCAATTCTTTTTTAAGCTGAGAATATTAGAGAAAGAAGCATGTATATGGAATCTTTGCCCATTTCTACTACAGTGTCAAGCCTTTGGGGGATGGGCAGAAGATAGATGATTTAATCATTGTAATACATAGGTAAGAGACTAAAACTGATAGAAAGGAAGGCTAGGAAAAGAGATAGCAAAAAGAGAAGAAAGGAGGGAGGAAGGGAAGAAGGGAGGGTGGGAAGAAAGAATGATAAAGAAAGAAAAAATAAGAAAGAGAAAAAGAAATGAAGGAAAGAAGCAAAGAAAGAAAATAAAGAAGGAAAGAAAGAAAATAAATTAAGAAAGAGAAAGGAAGGAAGGAAGAAAGAAAGGAATGAAAGAAGGAAGGAAGGAGGGAGAGAGGGAGGAAAAGAAGGAAGGAAAGAAAGAAAAAAGAAAAAGACAAAAATTAAGGAGAAAGAAAAAAGGAAGAAAGAGAGGGAGGGAGGAAAAAATGAAAAGGAAAACTATATAAATAGTATGTAGCAAAACCAAAAACCAAAGTCAAGTTCTTTAACTCCAGATTTAGTGCTCTTTCCTCACTCTCCACTTAAGATAATTTGTGGCAACCTCATTCCCAAGGATGTCTTGAAAATGTGTTTTCAAAAATTTCTTCCTGACTTTTATGTCATCTCCAAGGAAACTCCATACTTGTACATGCCTGACAGCTCTTGATTTTGGCCAACTTAATAAACATAGATCTGAATTCCATCAGGACATTGGAGCAAGTGAACAAGCCTTAATAAACTAGGGAAAGGAAATCATCTGAAGATTTATATAGATGTGGGATAGTGGGAAGGGATAGTGAAAAGACTGAAAACTATGGGTTCACATAACATCACAGCTGAAAGAGACCATAAAGGACAACTAGACAAGCAGTCAGTGTTGAAAATATACAATATTATAAAGCAATAGATTTAGATCTAGAAGTGACCTTCCAGATGATCTTATCTAGCATCCTTATTTTATAGATGAAGAGATAGAGGACAAGAAGATGTTAACATTATTCAGATATTATTACATTATTCAGATATTAAATAGCAGAGTCAGGATTCAGAACAAAGCCCTCTGACTTTAATATATTATTTGTTATTCCATGAGTAGAACTGGGCATGAGTATGAAGCTAGGCACAGAGTCACCTTAGGATACTAGGGAAAATACCTTGCTGGTTGTATATTGCATTTATGAGACTGCCAGAAATTACTTGCATGCACTCAGAGTATTTGAAGATGAGTGAAAGAATAGAATCAGACCACAAGCAAAGTAACTTGATAAATAGCATTTGTCTCCTGAAATCATTTTGATAGATTCATTTTGCTTTGTTTTCCATCAGCTTATCCATCTAAAAAATGGATAATATCTGATATTTCAGATAAAATCTGAAAAATGGGAATAGTATTATTTATATTTGTGTGTCAGCTTCTGATTTCTCAATAGTTGTTAATCTGGAATAAAGAGTGATTTGGAACTTTCTTTGGAGTTCTGAACTGGAAGACCTTTTTACTATTTTAATACTAATTTACTATTTAAATTTATTATTTAAGTTAATGGTTATGTATTATATATAATGTATGATTAAGTATGTTCTGTATGGTTTTATACCTTCTTCTTCAGACATAGTCAACAATGTTATACTTTGCACCTGAAAACCTCCATCAAATTATTAGGTGGATCTCTTTGGGCCAGTTTATCATAAGCAGAACAGTCTGAAAAGATTTATGACAACATTAGGCGAGTGAATGTAAGGCTAAAAAGAGCAAACTGGCACATTATAGATAGGTGGGGAAAATGAAGATTTTGTAAAAGACAGGAGAAAATTCTCACTGTAGAAATTTTACACTAGTTCAAAGTTAAAATTACAATTACAAGATCACTCCACTAAGAATGAATGGGTACATGGGTAAAGTGAAGAAATCATTCAGGAATTTGATAAAATGTAGCATTCTATGGTATAAATATGTTAATTGTTGCAGGCTGAAATTTTCTTTGCAATCTAGTTACATACCAAAGTAATAAATAAAAATATATTCAGTAACAGGAAGCTCTTGGAATCACTTGTCAGAATGTTTTTAATGGGACAGGAGTATAAAGGAAAGAAAGAAAACAAACAAAATCTTCCTCTTAAGAAGTTATTAAGGGAGACAGAGCCAAGATGGCAGAATAAAGGCAAGAACTCACCCAACCTTTCCCCCAAATTGCTCCAAATTCCTTTAAATGATTCTAAACTAATCTTATAGCATCAGAACATCCCCAAAGATGGATAAGAACATTTTCCAGCCAAAAAGAATTTAGAAAATCATCAAGAAAGGTCTGTGACATCAGAATTGGAGTCAATGCTGCCCTGGGACCCAGCCCTAACCAGGGCCCCGACCCAGCCCTAGCCAGTGCCCGGCCTCAGCTGGACTTCTAAATCAGTGGCAGTCCTGAAGGTTCCCAGACCTCTCAGCTCAGAGATACCACAGAGGAGCTGGAAGGTCAGCAGAAGAGGGCTTTGGGATCAGGGTGGAGCCCATCCTGCAATTCCAGCACAGGCCATATTTGCACAATCCTGGCCCCAATTCCAGGGCCCAAAAATCAGCAAAGCAGGACTCTATTGCTTTAGGGGGCTGGGGACAGACCTAACAGCTCTAGGTCAGGAAAAAGGGCTTATGGTTAGGTCCCTAGAAGGCTCGCTGAAAACAGCTGCACAAAACTCCTAAAACCTGGGACTGTCATCCCCCCTCTTCTCCCTTCCTCCCTCCCCCCATGGGACACAAAGCCCTACTTTATTAAAGAGTTAAAAGCTGAGTAATAGGCTAGGAAAATGAGCAGACACCAAAAAAGTTTCTGACCATTGAAATTATTATGGTGGCAAGAAAGATGAAAACACACCCAGAAAATGTTAACAAAGTCAAAGCTTCTACATCCAAAACCTCCCGGAAAAATAATAATTGGACTCAGGAGATAGAAGAGCTCAAAACAGACTTTGAAAATCAAGTAAGAGAGATAGAAGACAAATTAAAGAAAAAATATTAGAGAGGTGTAAAAGAAAATGCAAAAAGCTAATGAAGAGAATGCCTTAAAAATCAAAATTGACCAATTAGGGGAAGGAGGTACAAAAGCTCACTGAGGAAAATTATTCCTTAAAAAATAGGATTGAGCAAATGGAAGGTAATAACTTTTTGAAAAATCAAAACACAATAAAACAAGACCAAAAAATGAAAAAAAAATTAGAAAAAAAATTGAAATACCTCATTTGGAAAACAAAAACAAAAACTGACCTGGAAAATAGATCCAGGAAAGATAGTTTAAAAATTATTGATCTACCTGAAATTCACAATCAAAAAAAGTGGCTGGACATCATCTTTCAAGAAATTATCAAGGAAAACTGTGCTGATAATTCTGGAACCAGAGGGTAAAAAAGAAATTGGAAAAAGAATCCACCAATCACCTGCTGAAAGAGATCCCAAAATGAAAACTCCCAGGAATATTATAGCCAAATTCCAGAACTCCCAAGTCAAAAAGAACATATTGCAAGCATCTAAAAAGAAGCAATTCATGTATAATGGAGCCATAGTCAGCATAACACAAGATTTAGCAGCTTCTACATTAAAGGAATGAAGGACTTGGAATATGATATTCTGGAGAGCAATGGAGCTAGGATTACAACCAAGAATCACCTACCCAGCAACTGAGTATAATTCCTCAGAGGAAACTGGAAACTATTCAGGGAAATGGAAGATTGTCAGACATTTGTGATGAAAAGACCAGAACTGAATGGATATATGTATTGTTATTGTTATATATGTATTGTTCCATCTTTAACCCATTCTCTCTCTCTCTCTCTCTCTCTCTCTCTCTTTCTCTCTTTTTTGCTGAGTCAATTGGGGATAAGTGACTTTCCCCATGGTCACATGGCCACACAGCTAGGAAGTATTAAGTGTCTGAGTCCAGATTTGAACTCAGGTCCTCCTGACTTCAGGGCCGGTGCTTTATCCACTAAGCCACCTAACCACTCCCCTTTAACCTGTTCTCAATGGGAATAGGGTTTCAAAACTACCAGCTTTCTTTCCCAGTTTGATTTCTTCATGAAAATTTTACTTCTTGCATCTCATTTGTTTAAGATAATTACTCTTTTTTTTTTTTACCTTTTCCTACACTGCTTTGCTTTTTTTGCTTTTTAGAATCACATCTTACTCAGCTCTAATACAATTTTTCTTTCAAACTATCTAATTACTATTTACGATTTTAGAATACAATTTATATTTCTATTTATAAAAAAATCATTTGTCCTTATTGAGTCTTTAGTCTTTGGTGTTTATCTTATATTTTTCTTGGATCTTGTATGTCAAATTTTCTAATAAGTGCTGATCTTTTTGCAACAAAGTCCTGAAAGTCTGGAAATTCATTAAATATTCATTTTTTTCTATTCAGAATTATGCTTAACTTTTCTGGGTAAGATATTTTGTTTTGTGTGATATTAACAACTTCAGTTCTTTTGCTCTTCAATATTTAGTGTTCCAAGAGTTATGTATGATCTTTGAGGTAGCTACTGCTAAGTCTTATGTGACTGTTTTTGTTTTTTTCTTTGTTGCTCATAATAATTTGTCTTCACATGGGAATTTCAGAATTTGGTTATGGTATTCCATTAGAATTCCTTGTAAGATCTCTTTCAGCTGGTGATTGAGGTATTTTTTTTCTATTTCTATTTTCTCATCTTGTTCTAATACTTCAAAACAATTTTTTTTTAGTTATTTCTTGGGCATCAAGATTCTTTATTTGCTCATGGCTTTCAGATAGTTCTTTTATTCTTATGTTCCCCAGATCAGTTGTTTTCTTATGAAATGTCTCACATTCTCTCCTATTTTCACTGTTATCATATTATTATTGTTTTTTGGTCTCATAATTTTGCTCCCTTCTTATGCTGGTTCTTTCTTGCCCAGGTCTGTGTATAGCATAGCACCCTGGCATCCTTTACCAGTAGAAATTTTTTTAGGATCAGGACTCTTATACTGTCGGGGAGATCAAAATTCCTGTGGCTGTGGCCTAATCTATCTCCCAAACCAACTACCTGCAGGATTCACAGCTTGCTGGTTCAGAGAAGCTAGCCTATAGCTAACCTAACTTCATAGACTTTAGAAAGTAGACTTTCTGAAGTCCAAACTTCAGAAAGGCCAAGTAGTTCTGCAAATGTTCTTCATATCTTCTCTAGTTGTCCCAGAAGGACCACTGCTTTGTTCCAATCCTTGCTATTTTGTGCTGTTTTTAGTAGAAATCTGGAGAGCTTGGAATTTTCTAACCTATTTGGTCATCTTCCCAGAATCTTTCTTTCTGCCTATTCATATCCTTTGACCAATTCCCAATTGGGGAATGGATCTTAGAATAATGGTTTTTAAATGTATGAACTACAATACATAGTATTTTAAATGTATAAAGTAAAATACAAAGAATATCAAAGAAAATAATTATCTAGAAAGATAATAAATAACATAGAAAAAAATCAGGTATTCCAGATTATAATCCTCAACTTTAAGGACTTTAGGAATTTCAAACATTCCAAAAGCCTGGTGTTTCAGATGGAATAAATTTTAGTCAAAAATTAATAATTAAAAGGTTTAGAGAAATACTTAAGAATGAATTTAGGATTTTACAAGACTTCATCCCTCCCTCAAGATCTTAGTTTCACATTTTAATGATCTTTTAAAGATAAAGCTTTAATGCAAATATGTAGGGAGGTACACATTATTTATATATAAAAGAGAAATATTTATTTCACTTTAGAAGAGAATAACAATGATTTTCAGGCTGAAAATAATAAAAGCACAATGCTAATCTGAATTTGCTTGCTTTGATCATGGACTAAAGAATTCTGTTCTCTGAGAATCAAATGTGTAACATATCACAGACGATAGTGGAAGAATATTTTGATATTTCATAAGGACAAGTTGAGGTTAGGAATGGTATATCTTAGAATAATATTTTTACATTCATTCAACAAACATTTTTTCCCTGGGGCAATTGAGGTTAAGTGACTTAACTAAGGTCACCCAATTAAGAAGTGTTAAGTATCTGAGGCCATATTTAAACTCAGGTTTTCCTGACTACAGGGCTGGTGCTCTATCCACTATACCACGCCCCTGCAAAAACATTTTTTGAGGGAAAGTAGTATAGTGGAAAGAATGCTTGATTTGGGTTCAGAAGAATCCCAGGTTTGAGTCCCAGCCCCCAATAAAGTTTTTGTTTTTGTTTTGTAGTTTTATCATAGTCAAATTAGCTAACCTTATTATACCTCCGTTTTCTCATTTGGAATATAGAAATGATAATAATGCATGTAGTATCTTTTTTACTGGATCATATGGAGGTTTAAATGAAATAATACATGTAAAGCATTTTGTAAGCCTTAAAGTTCTAAGTAAACATCAATTATATATATGATATGCTTCTGTTTGCTAGGAGCTTGGTGCATGTGGAAGCAAAGATTGTTGAGGGAGACCATTTAAGGACTAGCCTTTTCTACTTTTAGTTCATTGATTTTTTTTAACATAACTTGGGATTTTAGAGTTTTAGGCTGTGAATTCAATTGAAAATGCTTTATCTCTTTGTGTAATTCCTGCTTTGGAGTGATTTGAGAGATTGTAAAGACTCGAGAAAATATTTATTCCTTCATCTAGATTTCCATGGTGATCACATGATACAAAAGGTTAAGACTTATTAGAATTTTGTGTAATTGGCATTATTATTCTTATATTCCAAATGATAAAACTGAGGTATCATGAGGAGAGTGGATTTGACTATAATAACATTACTAAAAAAAATAAAGAGGGTAAAACATAGATAAGTGAAGTACAATCTGGATGAAGAGAAGGAAAACAATCAATGAAAAGAATCTCATGATTTCCATATATGGCAAAACATCATGATCCTAAAGACAGTATACGTTCAAACAACTTAAGAATTATAGAGGTCCCAGAACAATAACAAGTTAAAAAAATCTGAATACCAGAATGCTAGCTATAGAGTAAGAAAATTCTAAACACAGAAAACAATATGTCAATCAAAGGAAACAATTAATTTCTCCAGGTGAAACACACACTATACTGCAAACTCCAAGACACCTAAGAGTTATACTTAGCAATTCTATTGACAATCTAAATTTGTCAAGTGAACAGCAGAAAGACCTCCAGATATAAAGGAAAGAAAATCTGAATTAAAACAAAACAAACCAAAACTGTTGTGCACCAGCCTTTGATCAGAAAGGGGAATGGAATGGAAAGAGCAAAGGAATTCAAGATGCAGCCCAAGACTATTTACACTCCAAATCTGATCCTAATCATTCATAAAAATGAACATTCAATAAAAACAAGCTTGTCAAGTATTGCTAGAAAATACAGATGTGAAGAAATTATTTGCTTCTCAAATATCATTGTTGCTTCAGGTCTGCTGATGCAATAAGCCCATTTTCGGGGTTTTATTGGCAAAGATACTGGAATGGTTTGCCATTTTTTTTCTCCCCTTCATTATATCAATAAGGAACTAAAACACAGAGGGTTTGGTGATGTGCCCAGGGTCACACAGCTAGTAAATGTCTGAGGCCAGATTTGAACTCATGAAGATAAGTCTTCCTGATTCCAAGCCCAGTGGCTCTATCCACTATATCAACTTGCTGACTTTCAAACACCATAGACATTAGAAATACAGCAAGATTAAATAAATATAGTAACAAAGGAAAACAACAAAAACAAAATTCCATGAGAGAAATCATTAAGAGATTTCTTTTTAAATGAAGATGAGCAAACAAAGGTGGATAGACAAGTTAAAATAGAAATATAGGTAAAGATATCTGAAACATTATTGACCAAATGTTACATATGCTGTCTATAGATCAATCAGGGGTTTTTTTGGAACTAAATTATAAAACAGGAGGATACTTTTTAAAAAGTGAGGAAAAAGATGTGAGGATATGTGTTGTACCCTAATAAAATAATTATACTAAAATTAATGATAAAGGGGAAAATAACTTGTTTCTCAGGAAGAAGATAATCTACAGGAGAATGGAAGAGGAGGAAAAGAGGAATACCTGACAAAGTTGTAGAGGGAGAAACTTTGTTTCAGTGATGGCAGAGCCTACCACTGGAGAATATTTCTTTGGGAGAAGAGAGATATTTTTGTCAAGGAATATGAGCACTTTTCTTCTTCTTTTTTTTTAATAGCTTTTTATTTACAAGTTATATGCATGGGTAACTTTACAGCATTGACAATTGCCAAACCTCTTGTTCTAATTTTCCCCCTCCTTCCCCCCATCCCTACCCCTGATGGCAGGTTGACCAATACATGTTAAATATGTTAAAGTATAAATTAAATACCATATAAGTATACATTTCCTAACAGTTATTTTGTTGTACAAAAAGAATCGGACTTTGAAATAGGGTACTATTCCATTACATTGAATTCCCAATCCCTATATTTTTGCCCACCTGCATTTTTGATTTCCTTCACAGGCTAATTGTACAATATTTCAGAGTCCAATTTTTTTTGTACAGCAAAATAACAGTTTGGTCATGTATACTTATTGTGTATCTAATTTATATTTTAATATATTTAACATTGACTGATCATCCTGCCATCTGGGGGAGGGGGTGGAGGGAAGGAGGGGAAAAATTGGAACAAGAAGTTTGGCAATTGTCAATGCTGTAAAGTTACCCATACATACAACCCATAAATAAAAGGCTATTAAATAAAAAAAAAAAAGAAAAAGAAAAAAAAAGAAATAGTGTACTATTAGCCTGTGAAGGAAATAAAAAATGCAGGTGAACAAAAATATAGGGATTGGGAATTCTATGTAATGGTTCATAATCATCTCCCATAGTTCTTTTTCTGGGTGTAGCTGGTTCAGTTCATTACTGCTCCATTGGAACTGATTTGGTTGATCTCATTGCTGAGGATGGCCAGGTCCATCAGAATTGATAATCATATAGTATTGTTATTGAACTATATAATGATCTCCTGGTCATGCTCATTTCACTCAGCATCAATTCATGTAAGTCTCTCCAGGCCTTTCTGAAATCATCCTGCTGGTCATTTCTTACCGAACAATAATATTCCATAAATTCATATATCACAATTTATTCAGCCATTCTCCAATTGATGGGCATCCATTCAATTTCCAGTTTCTGGCCACTACAAAGAGACCTGCCACAAACATTCTTGCACATACAGGTCCCTTTCCCTTCTTTAAGATTTCTTTGGCATATAAGCCAAAAAAAGAAACACTGCTGGATCAAAGGGTATGCACAGTTTGATAACTTTTTGAGCATAGTTCCAAATTGCTCTCCAGAATGGCTGGATGTATTCACAATTCCACCAATAATGTATTAGTGTCCCTGTTTTCCCACATCCCCTCCAACATTCAGCATTATCTTTTCCTGTCATCCTAGCCAATCTGACAGATATGTAGTGGTATCTCAGAGTTGTCTTAATTTGCATTTCTCTGATTAATAATGACTTAGAGCATATATTCATATGGTTAGAAATAATTTCAATTTCTTTGTCTGAGAATTATCTGTTCATATCCTTTGACCATTTATCAACTGGAGAATGGCTTGATTTCTTATAAATTAGAGTCAATTCTCTATTTTGGAAATGAGGCCTTTAACAGAACCTTTGAATATAAAACTGTTTTCCCAGGTTATTTCTTTCTTTCTAATCTTATCTGCATTCGTTTTGTTTGTACAAAAACTTTTCAATTTGATATAATCAAAATTTTCTATTTTGTGATCAATGGTGATCTCTAGTTCTTCTTTGGTCATAAATGTCTTCCTCTTCCACAGGTCTGAGAGGTAAACTATCCTATGCTCTTCCAATTTATTTATAATCTCATTCTTTATGCCTAGGTCATGAACCCATAAGTGTGGGTCAATGCCTAATTTCTGACATACTAATTTCCAATTTTCCCTGCAATTTTTGTCAAATAGTGAGTTCTTATCCCAAAACCTGGGGTCTTTGGGTTTGTCAAACACTAGATTATTAAAGTTATTGTCTGTTTTGTCCTTTGCTTCCTTTTTTTATGCTATATCAGTAAAATCAAATTATATGTGTAGTTTTTATGTATATCCACAACAGAAATACAGTTCTCAAGAGTTCCTTTTACCTTTTTCTACTTGTCTGGAGTTCTGTTGTTGGAGATTAAATTTTTTTGTTTAAGTCTGGTTTTTTCTTTAGAAACAGATGGGATTCCTCTGTTTCATTAAATGTCCATCTTCTTCTATGGGAAAAAATGCTCAGCTTAATTGGGTAGTTTATTCTTGGCTGCATTCCAAGTTCTTTTGCCTTTCGGAATATCAAATTCCAGGCCCTTCGATCCTTTAATGTTGAGGCAGCCAGATCTTGTGTGAACCCTTATTGTGGCACCTTGGTATTTGAACTGTTTTTTCCTGGCTGCTTGTAGAATTTTTTCTTTAATCTGAAAATTCTGAAGTTTAGCCACAATATTCCTTGGAGTCTTTATTTTAGGGTCTTTTTCAGAAAGTGTTCAGAATGTATTCTTTCAATGCCTATTTTCCCTTCTGGTTCTATTACTTCTGGGCAGTTCTCTTTAATGATTTCCTGTAAAATAGTATCTAGGCTCTTTTTTCATCATAATTTTCAAGTAGTCCTATGATCCTTAGGTTATCTCTTCAAGATCTATTTTCCAGATCTGTTGTTTTTCCAAGTAAATATTTGACATTTTTTTCCAATCTTTCTTTTTTTTTTTTTTTTTTTTTTTTTGGTTTTGCTTGACTGATTCTTCCTGTCTCAATGAATCAGTCATTTCTATTTGTTCAGTTCTGATTTTTAGTGAGTTATTTTCTTCATTAGCTTTTTTTTTTTTTTACTTCTTTTTGTATATGTCCTATTGAATTTTTAAATGAGTCCTTTTGCTCTATGGAATTTTTTTCCATTTAACTAATTTTTTTTTAAAATTTATTATTATTATTTTTAGTGAGTTATTTTCTTTCTCCAATTCACAAATTCTGTTTCCCTGCACTTCTTGGGAGTTTTTTACCTTTTCCACTTCACATTTCAGGGAGTTGTTTTCTTTTTCCACTTTGTCAGATTTTTCTTTTAGTGAGTTATATGTCTTTTCTGTACTCTCTTGCATAGCTTCTCTTTCCTTTCCCCATTTTTCTTCTAGTTCTCTTTTAAGGTTTTTAATAGTCTCTTCTAGGAGAGCCTTTTGTATTGGGGACCAACAATTGTCTGGAGACTGTCTGCTATTAGTCTCTTCAGTTGAAAAGCTGTTCTCTTTCTGAGTAGAAACTATCAGTTGTCCTTTTGATTTTTTTACTCATTTTTTTAAAGCCTGTAGGGTCTGCCTTCAGGGCCAGGAGGTTACCAGCTTCCTCTGCAGAGCAGGGAGATGTGTATGGATGGGTAGCTGTTCTGCTAGCCTGCTGCAAAAAGCAGCGAGGTACTGGAGAGCTCTGGGAAAGAGTTCCTCACCTGGAAGTAACTCAGGCCTGCAGGGCAGAGCTGGGAAAGTGCCCTGCAAAGAACCCCAGCTGTGTGAGATAACCACTGCCCTGGGGCTAGACGCTGAGCAGTGAGAGTTTCACTAGCCCAAGCCAAATCCCACTTTGGGGCTGTGGGTATTAGCAGTTGAGCAGTGAATGGATTTGCAGGGACCAGAAGTGTCTCTGGTCCAGGAAGCACAGTCCTGTTGGGGAAGTTCTATTGCCCCAGGCCGAGCCCCCCACTATGCTGATTAGAGGCTGCCCAGGTGTGCCCCCCTGCCATGTGGGTTTGTAACTGCCCCCACAAAAGCCCCGAACTGCAGGATGTGGCTTCAGGGCTGTGTTTCAGTCTCCTGAGTCACTTCCGGGTTTGAGTAGCTACAGCCAGTGTTAGGTTCTGGCGTTTTTTTAGAGTACCCTCTGTTCCAGGCTTTAATTTCTCTTCCAGTTTACTGCTTTGTAATCAGGCAGAGCAATTAGCATATAGCAGAGTGGTCTCTGTAACTTCTCTAGCCACAGAGATCACCCCCGCCCCTCCTCTGCTCAGGACGCTAGCCTCTCCCTGCCTGTGCTGGTCTGTTTCTGGCCCCTCAGGACACACCTTTCCTGGTGATTTTCCAGATTGACTTCAGCAGGTAAGTTTATGCTTCTGATCTTCATGGGGTTAAGCAGTGAAGAGCTATTTCTGAGGCTGGATAAAATAGTTGGTTATGAGGGGAATGAGAGGAGCTTAGAAAGTCGCTTGTGCCTTCTCCACCATCTTGGCTCTGGCCCTCCCCTCCTTCCTCCCCCTGTTTTGTCCTTTGAATCTAATCTATTCCATTGATCATCTAGTCTATTTCTTAGCCAATACCAGATAGTTTTAGTAACTGCTGCCTTATAATATAATTTTAGATCTGGTACAGCTAGGCCACCTTCATTTGATTTTTTTTTTCATTAATTCCCTTGAAATTCTTGATCTTTTGTTTTTCCATATGAACTTTGTTGTTATTTTTTCTAGGTCATCAAAATAGTTTTTGGGAAGTCTGATTGGTATAGCGCTAAATAAATAGATTAGTTTAGGTAGTATTGTCATCTTTATTATATTTGCTCTCCCAATCCAAGAGCATTTAATATTTTTCCAGTTAGTTAGATCAGACTTAATTTGTGTGGAAAGTGGTTTGTAGTTTTGCTCATAAAATTTCTGATTTTCCCTTGGCAGATAGATTCCTAAATATTTTATACTATTAGTAGTTACTTCAAATGGAATTTCTCTTTGTAACTGTTGGATTTTGTTAGTGATATATAAGAATGCTGATGACTTATGTGGGTTTATTTTGTATCGATATGAGGACTTTTCAATGGATTTTATCTGCATGATTTTGCTATTTACAAACAACTACTCATCTTTCCTAAGAAGAAGTACAATGAGGGTTTCTGAGGTTAACAAACACTTAGAAGAGTGGAAAGGCATGGAAATGGGAAAATTCCTGATGGATGGAAAAAAAGCAATGACAAAGAGAAGGAACAGAAATGAATGATAAACTGCATGGTTAGGGACACAAAGAAAATCCTACCTTTGGGCAATATCCCTTCTATCATCTGTAGAAATTATCATCTCTGAAAGTTACACACAATAGAAACAGGGGTCCAGAGAAAATGTCTCCAAGACAAATAAGAAAATAGTTTATAAGACAGATCTCAAGATAGATACCTCAAAAATTTTAATAAGCAAGGCTTAGTTTGGACTCAGTTTTAGATAAGTCTGGAAGAAAAATAAACAAAGGAGAAAATATAGAAGTGAAAAAATTACTATAAAAACTAAAGTTAAAAAATTTATGGGATCTTCTAATAGCAATCCCTAAAAAAAAATTTATTTCTCTATGTCATATGGAATTTTTACAAGAACTGACCATTTATTAAGGCACAGAAATATAACATATAAAAAGGCAGAAATTAGAAATATAAACTTTATAAAAATTAAAATGCAATGAAATAATAAATTTATCAGCAAGTACAAACAAAAGTGAGACCCAGATGAAGACTTAACAATGAAATCCTTATTCATAATCATTATTAAAATGAGTTCATCAAAGAATGGATAAAAATAATATTTTAGGTGAATGAAAGTTAATGATAAAGCAATATGCATGCATTATGATAAGAACTTCATTCAAACCTCAAAGAAACCTTGCAAAGTAGTTGCTAATATTACCTAGATTTTACATTAGAGCAAACTGAGACAAACAGAATCAAGTAACTTATAGAAAAAACATATAGAAACTATCTTAGGATGGAATTGAACTCATATTTTCCTGACTTCAAGTTCTATGTTTTATTCAATGTGTCATCTAGTTGCTATTTCTAACATTTAAGTAGTGCTAAGAAGTACCAGACACTGTACTATATACTGTATAAATATTATTGCATTTTATCCACGCAACAATTCTGGGAAAAATGCATTAATATTATACTCATTTTGTTTTTAAATAAGAGAAATAGATAAATATAAACTAAACATTATTTTAGACATGATAAATAAAAATAAAAACTGTCTATTTATAAAGACTAATAAAGTATATAATTTTTGGTCAATTTGATTAAAATGAAGGCAGAAAATCAAATCAACAAAGTAGCAAATGAGTAAAATGAAATAGCAAAAATCCTAAATAAATAAATAAAAATAATCAGAATCCATTATATACAGTTATAATCTAATCACACTGGGAACATAAAAGAAATTGAGAAATACCTTCAAAAACACTAAACATCTAAACTAATAAAAAACCAAATAAACATCTTAAATAACTCCTTCTCAGAGAAAGGTAGAGGAAAGCAAGATGGCAGAATAAAGGCAATCACCCAGTTGATCTCTTCCAACATTTCCCCTTAGAACAACTTTAAAAGAAAGGCTCAAACCAAATTTTGAATTGAGCAGAGCCAACAAGTGGTTGGATGAGACATTTTTTTTTTTCTGGCTTAAGAAAACTTAAGAATTGTCAGAAGTCTGTGCCATTGGAGTGAAAGCCTGTTTGGAGCCCCCACACATAGCAGTGTGGGATAGCTTTGGGAGCTTTAAAGGTAGGGATGATAAGAGGGATCAGAAACTTCTTACAAAGAGATTACAGGGAACCTGTTCCTGACTAGACAGAGTACTACTAGAATAGAGTTGGTATTGACTAGCAACTCTATGGCACTGGATTGCAGCTGAGAAGAACATTGTTGAATAGTCACAAGGGAGCAGGGTCACTGTTCACAGCACTAAAGAAAAAGGGAATGCTAGCACCTATAGTTGCAGGGGATCAAAGTTTATTTCCAGAAGGTCATTGACCCACATCTATGCTAAATTTAACCATTTTGGTTGTACAAGAAACTTGCAGACTCCCAAACTCTGAAAACAGCAACACAAAGAAGTCTGAAGCTTGGGAGAGTGCCTCCTTATTGACAGGCAAGCAGAGCCCAACTTTGATAAAAAGTTCAAAGTCAAGAAATAGGATGTAAAAATGAGCAAACGATAACAACTAATAATAATAATAATGATGATGATGATGATGATAATTTGGCCAAGCTGCTACAATGGCAGGGAAAATTAATACAGAAATTCAGAAGACAAGAGTATGAAAACAGCTACCAAAACGAATTAGACCCAAGTTCAAGAAGAATACATGGAACAATTAGCAAAAGAGGTAAGAGTGGTGAAGTAGAGATTGAGAAATGAAATGAGAATGATGCAAGAAAATTGTGAAAAGAGAATTAATAGCTTGTTAAAAAGACACTAAAAATATTGAAGAAACTGAATTATCGAATGGTAAATGAAGTTGAATTTTACTGAAGAAAAGAGCTCTTTAAAAACCAGAATTGGCATTAAATATTTATCAGCACATGCTGGTAAATAGTTATAGATCAATAATAGATGGTTATAAATGACAAAAAAACCAGAATCAGTCACTATTTAGAATTTCATAATAAAATACCTACTTAGCTTTGTCACATTGTTTGTACTTTATTTGTATTTTTCTAAATTATTTTCTTTAAAGTTTTTGCCACATTCCCTTCCCTTTCTGCTATGTCTTACACTTTAGAAATATTAATTAATGGGAAGGCAATGCCAGGAAGAAATAATGCTATATGGTAAGAATTTTATTCTGCATTTCCAACAGTATATTATATGTTATATTTCTGCTCAATTTCCTTACTTACAACTCTGCCATTCTACTTCTGACTCTATGAACCACACTGAGTTCAGTTTTACAGTTAGAATTCCTACACTTCTGGGCCAAAATCTGTCTTTAGAAACACAACTATAAGAAAGGTTGTCTTCCCAATATGCAAACTACTCTGAAGCTAAACCCCTTATGATTTCTTCATCTCCCACATCTTCACATATTTTTCCTCCTTTACCCCCTCCAAATAAGTTGACTTCCTTCCAGTCAAGCTGGTCCCCGATCTGTCTTCTCTCTCCATGCTATCCTTCCTTCTTTTTAGAGCCAATATGCCATGGGGAAAAAATGCTTTCATACTTCAACTATGGACTTTGTAAGAGCAGTATGTCCATTTCCCTCTTTCTTCCACCTCTATTCTTCGCTTTAATGTTACCTCCTAGTTTCTTAATATATCCCACAAAGACATTTATCCACCTGCAGAAATTTAGGCAATGAACCCTCAATTCAACTCTTCCATCTTTATTTCTATTGAATCTTTGAATACTCCCAAAATATTTGGCATCTTTGCTCCTGAGTGGTCTCTCTTTACTATTTCCTGTAGATTAAGTTTTTTGTTTTTAGTTTCTTTTTGTTCATATAAAAATAACCTGTAAACATAAGATTATTTTTAATCATGTAGTCTTTACTAGATACTTAATGTGATTCTGTTTAGGGTACTCATAAGTCAAATAATATGTATCTCTCTTTTTCTCTTAGAAATGATTCCAAATATCATTTTAGGACATTTAATTTTCATATTTTTAATGATAATTAAGCTACACTGATTTTTCTAAAAGACATTATTACTTTCTCTTCTCTGATTTCTTGTGATTACATTGTAGTAAGGGTAGAATAATGTGGTCTCATTGTAGTAAGCTACTTCTATTCTCCTATCATCATATCACTAACTGTCTTGATGAATTTTCTGGTATAAAAACTTCTTTTTACTCTGAAAAGTCATATCAAAATGATTTTTATTTTTCAGATCCAAATTCATAGCTAGAAATATGCTCTGGCACAATACCTCAGTGTAAAATCACTTTCTTTTCTAGGAATTCTTCATTTACTCCTCTAAACTGCATTCCAAATAAACATAACCATACTTATCCTTTACATCCTGAAAATTTGCCAAAATCTGAAAGAAATAAATGTTTACCTATAGAATTTTAAGTGCTCTCCTTTCTAATCTGAATATCTCCTTCCTGACCAGTTGTAAAATTTGTTGTCACTGAGTCATTAAATTTAATGACTCTGAATCATATACAAATAAATATTTTTCTGGTAATTATCTTTATTGCTTTTTGTTTTCTATATTCAGAAGTTGGGGATTTTTTTTTTTTTTTTTTGCACTATGGTATTTAGGTTTTATTTGTAATGGTATTTTGGGAGACCTAATAAATTATCTTATCATTTCAGGTAAGTTGATATGCCTAAAAAGAATTCACTTCAAAAAATTTCTTTCGATGTTGTTTTCAATATTTTTCACTTTACTTTTGTATTCATAATTCATTATCCACCTCTTTTAGAGAGATATTTTCATTTCTTTTTCATAATTTGCTAATTATTTTGCAAATCTGTTGAGTATGCCATGTTTTGTATTGAAAGTTTAAGTTTTTTACCTAAATTTATTCCTAAATCCTTCCTTTATGAGCCAATTTAGGATTTCTTTCTCTTGTACTTTGTTTAGAAGGGGGTGCAGCTAAAGAAATCTGTAGGCACTATTGGTTCACTTTCCTTAATATTATAATATTTACTAATTGAGTTTGGCTTTTGCTTATTTTGTTTTTAATTGTTAATTTTATATTTGTGCTTTTTTGAAGCTTTTTATCTTAATATGTTGAATGTCTCCAGATCTTGATATTGTTTTTGATAATTTAGTCCCTTGTCTTTCCTTTTTACTATATCCAAAAATCAACATTGCTCAATTTCAGGGTTACCAGAGCCAAGATGAGTGTCTTGAAAGGTTTGTTTCCTTGGCCTGAATCTCTGCCTTGAATAACCTCCAGAGTGAAGCCTTAGTTCTGGCTAGGTTTCTAGTTGTCTTTCTCTCAAGCCCTTTCTCTCAAGCTATGATGGTACCTATGCCAGATTGATTTCAGTCCACTATGATTGCTTCTTTCTTTCTTTCTTTTACAGGGTTGGACAGGATCAGTATCTTGCATAGTGAGGAGAAAATGGGATGTTTGGTAATTCCAGTGGGACTGAAAGTATCTCCTCTTCGCTGCTGGATATATGATGGAAAGCAGAAAGAAGTGCTGATTAAGTACTATAAATATGAAAGGTTTTCACTGTGAATTCATAAGTTATCGACTACATGCTGAGTAGTCTTGTCCTTTTATAAGAAAGATTTGGTTCTAATCTCTTTGTACAACTGAAAAAAAAAAGGTTGAAGGTTAGAAG
Source organism: Sarcophilus harrisii (assembly GCF_902635505.1). Classification (NCBI taxonomy): domain Eukaryota; kingdom Metazoa; phylum Chordata; class Mammalia; order Dasyuromorphia; family Dasyuridae; genus Sarcophilus; species Sarcophilus harrisii. The sequence goes on from NC_045428.1 coordinate 289,013,776, forward strand.
AAGTTTACAGAATGACTAATCTTTCTTGTTACTAGTTAGATCCACTTTCCAACTTAATTTCTTATTTTTCACTGAAACCCTAGAATTTGATTACTATTTTGAGGCGACTTAAAAGTGAGGTTTCTTTCTAAAAGTGTCATATAATAATTTATTTTATATTTAATTTTCAACATTGTAAGGACATTTTCTTATATTTAAATAGTTCTTTCTTTTTCTTTCTTTCTTTCTGTTAGTTGCTGTTGGTCAAGTTCTCTACTTTTGCACTGTCCTCCAGTTTGCTTACTTTCATTTGATAGGATTTTATATCTTCCAATGTTACTTAAAGGCATTTAATACTAACAATTATATTTGTTTTGCCACTTGTTTATTTTTATCATCAATATATATATCATTCTCTTCCTCAAAGAATGGCCTGATTCTCCAAATAGTCCACATAGTCATGTTTATTTGTTCATCTTTTTTGTTTTTCTTTTTAATAATTCCATATCCATCCTCTAAAGATTTCATTATATATATATGTGTGTGTGTGTGTGTATGTGTGTACACATATAGTGAGAAGAGAGAGCCTTCTAGATATTATTAACATATTTCCAATTACTTGAAAAGTAATTTCCATTTTTTAACAAAATATTCATCCATCTTGGGAAGTTTTTATGCTTTTTTCAGGCACAAAAATATATTATTTTTGGTGGGTTGATTTTTCTTGTGGGGAAAATATATACTATGTACATTATTGTATTTACTATTTTGCTTTTGTTTTTCATTTGATATATATTTTGCTATTTTGGATAAAGTGATGAAAGAAAAAGGATCTGATTTTAGTTCCTCATATCCTTGCAGCACTTTTTCCATCACTAAGTCATTATATTTCATCCTTAATCAAGTTTCAACTTTTACTAATCCCCCATTCAGCCCTTGATTATCTTTTTAAATGGAAAAATTCTCACCACTACCTTTAAAGGAGAATTCTTCTGTTTCTTCCACTGGCTCAACTCTTGATTAATTACACCTTGACAGTTAAGTTCTCTGTCTTAGTTGCTTCACTATAAAGTAGAAATGATATCAGGCTCAAGGATGTCAGAAAAATGAATGAGTTAAAAATGAGCAGAAAGGCATTATATAAGCATAAGGCATTGTTATTTTGATTATGTTTTCACATTAGGGGTGAAAAATATAATATTTCTCTATTGTAGAACCAAAGAATAATATGAAGAAAAGATTTATGATTTGTTCAGTGATTTGTTTTTCTTTATAGAATTGAAATAATTCCTTGAGGTTATGTAGATAATCTACTTACTTCAATACTTGGAGGCATCCTAACATGTCCACATAAATATTTGAAGTGCTTCAGGGTATTCAAAGTAAGAATGATATATAAAATAAAATGATTGATAGGAGAGATGTTGGAAACTTTTCATAAAGCTTAGTATTACACTATGTATGAATATTTGGGGCTACCCTAGATTTGAATGAAAAATAATTGCAATACTGTGGAACATAGCAAGCTTTGTTTAAAAAGAAAAAAATAATAAAAAGTGCACACACACACACACACACACACACATATCTATTGTATTTTAAAGCAGAGTTGATATTTAATCTATAATTAGCTTTTAAACTTTCAAGAACTGAAATGTGATCTTATTTTTTACTCAATTTGTTTAATCATTTAAGTTATAATTGCTTATAAATTTTAAGATCATCTTTTTAAATACATTTGACTATATAATAAGGATATATGGCATATCAGGGAAGTCAAGGAAGTTGTGTCAGGAAAATATTTGTCTTGTTACAACATGTAACATTATCTCCATTTTCCAGGTGAAATTTTTCAGATGAGATTCAAAGATGTTTTATGATTTGTACATAGTTACACAATTAGTAAAGATCAGATGCAGCATATGAAACTAGATCTTCTTGGCTATATGTCCATCATTTTATCCATTATATCTACAGCATAGAATTAGAACAGCTACATCCCTGGCCAAAGAGTTACTTGAAGTCTTAAATTCTCTGTGTCTATTGCTTTCAAGTCTGTAAAGTAGGGTAAATAGACACTTTACCTCCTTCAGAAGTTTGTTGTGAAGATAACTGCGAAGTACTCTATGAAACATCATTGTTACTTTGATAAGGGATCAGTGCTCAGGATGGCACAGATCCTATGGTGTATTGATTAATTGCAATGAGAATTTTAGGAGGATACCTTTGTTCACTGGACAACATATTTGGATTGCTTTTACCTGAAAACATCCCATGGATTTCACAGAATGTCTTTATCACCCAATCATAATGCTATTTAGGTAGGTATGTTTCGAGTGCAAGGTTACATGTAAAGATGGAAGAATTAAAAGTAGAAAGATTGAAAGACAAAGGAAGAAGAAAAATGAGGGAGAATCAGAAGCCGGATGAGCTAGGGGTTTCTCCCTATACTACTTCTTCCTGTGGTTACAACCCCTGAGGCTTTTTTTCTCCCTTTTTGTCAATCCTAGACATCTGGGAATTGGTGAACTAACATTACAACAGCTGAGTTAGATTTCCATGAAGCTGCCAATATTAAAACTTGATCTCTAATGCAGGCATCATCTGGTAGCCTTCAGTTCCAGAAAGGATGATTAAATCCCAAATCCTTCCCAGTCCAGGAGCAGGAGACAATAACAACCCAAACAATAAGTTGTAATAGAATCTTTCAGTCAAATTATTACCACACACTTTTCTGACTCTACATGGAGAGCTAGAACGATAGTCATTGTAACATGCTGACTCAAACTCAAACCCTTCCTTTCCCCAAGAGAACTGACTTAATCTAAAGGTGTTAAAGTTTTTACCTTTTAAAATGTTTGCCTACTATATATTTTGCATCACTAATTTTCTATTTTTTACTACTATAATATATATTATATGATGAATATTGGTTGATGATGGGAAAAAGATTCAGAGAGTAATATATATATATATGAAAAAAAAATATATATATATATATATATTCATGGCAATAATTATATTATTCAACAACCTCAGATAGGTTTGAAACTCCTGAAGATAGCTGGGGAAATACCAAAACTCTTGGTTAGAACTATGGTTCTAAAAGTATTTTCTTCACAAAAACCTCAAGGTGGAGGTAGTAGTCCCTTTGGCATATAAAGAAAATGAGGTCCATAAGTGAAGTTAACTTATACAAAATCTCATATTAGTAAGCAATAAGGCTAGTCTTCAAATCCAGGTTTTAGGATTCCAAATTCAGAGAGCTTTTGAATGATTCTTTAAATTTGGGGATGATCATCTCACATTAATAGAAACAAAAAATAGAATTTTCTAACTCTGAAATATTTACACTCATCTAATCTCATTGCATTGTTCTTAGAAGAAAAGTACTAAACAGAAGCTGAAGCAAATAGAAGCTCAGATGAGAAGGATGTGCATAATAGACCTTCCAGATCATTAAAAATCACATACACAGAGGAAGTTAATTACCTGCAACCTTTACAACTTACATACAAACACAAAAATAATCACTAGTTATATCAAATGCCAAACAAATCACAATTTCAGCTATTATAATTAAGAAATTAGGACACAGGAAAAAGACTAAGTAAGGGATTTTTTTTTACTCTGATATTCTGGGACCACCTTGCAAATGTTATTTTAGATCAGAGGTGAAGAACTATGAGATTCGTTCTTCCAAGTAGATAAGTTTATTTAGTTTTTGAAAAGTAGATTTTGAAAAAATCACTGAAATAACATTGAACATTTGTATTGGAATCCACCACAGACCATTAAGAAAGGATTTTTCAAAAAACTTAGAGAATTGCCTTGCATTTTGGAATTCTTTATTACCATACATTTGTTTTGTTTGCATGTTGTAACTGACTGGTTGTTGTTTTTTTGTTTGTTTGTTTGTTTTTGTTGTTGTTTTTTTTGAGGGGGGATAAAGAACAAGAAAAACCTTTTTTACTGTGCAACTTCCATTTGAGCATGAGATATGGAGTCTTGGAATCTGGCTTGTAATTAAAGTAAGAGTTATTAATTTGGGGTTTTGATAACTATATTTCAATATAATTGGTTTACTTTATAATCCTAAGTATTTTATTTGATACACTTAAAATATCATTCTGAGAACTATGACATAGACTTCTCCATGCTGCCAAATTGGTCTATGTTACAATAGCAATAAAAAAGATTTGTTCTAGAGCTGGAAGGGGTTTTATGGGCCATCTAGTCAAGAGAGACAGAGAGAGAGCGAAACAGTAACAGAGAGAGACAGACTGAGTTGTTGAGTCATTTTTCAATTGTGTCTGATTTTTTGTGATCCCATTTGGAATTTTCTTAGCAAAAACACTTGAGTGGTTTGCCATTTCCTTCTCCATCTCATTTTACAGATGAGGAAACTGAGTCAAACAGAGTTAAATGATTTGCCAGGTAGTTAGGAAGGGCTTGATATTGAATTTGAACTTATAAAGATGAGTCTTCCTGACTTCAGTCTTGCAGCTCTGTCCACTGTGCCACCAGCTACATAATCATGTACCCTCCCCCATGCCCCTATGTACATATATGAGAGAAGACAGTACCAGTAAGGGAAAGGATGTCAAAGATATCCTACAGAGAGCAGGAGTAGACCTGAGTATTGAAGAAATCCGGTAGTCAGAGTTGAAGAGGAAGCTCATTACAGACATTAGAGAAACCAATGTAAACTTATGAAGTTCACTGGTAGAAAGTTAAGTCATGATCTGTACCTTTGTCTTCTTGGATGCAAGTCCAACATTCTACCCAGTTTCCCACACTGCCCCCAAGTTCAGGTCTGTTAGAATTCTAGTTCTGCGGGGGCGGAGCCAAGATGGCGGAGAAGACACACACGACTTTCTAAGCTCTTCTCTTACCCTCTTTATCAATATTATGAGTTCAAAAATGCTTATGCTACTTGTAAAGATAAAATGAACAACTCACCCCGAAGAAAACCCGGTCTCGCCAAAAAGGTTGGTTCCGGGCCAGGGGGAGATGGGGCGAAGGGGGAAATTTGTTCCCAAGGAGGTCCAAACAGGGGGTAAAGCAAACCCAGAAACCCCCCCCAGGGGTTTTTGGGGCAGGGATCCTATCGGGGGTTAGCCTCCAACTGCAGGGGAGCTCGGCGGGCCATAGAGCTTTTCCAGGCCGATTTGCATTGGGCAGAACACTGGGGCAGAGTTCTGGGTGGTCTGTGTTCGGTCTGTGGTCTGTGGTCAGCTCAAACTACAGTCCCACAAGGGGCTCCGGCCTGGGGCAGTGACCTTTCATCCCTTTACCTAGCCGAGGGCAAACGCTAATCCCTCAGCCCTACTAAGCAGTTTGAAGCTCCATTAATCCACTTCCTTTAAGGGAAACCCCACTCAGACACTCCCATACCTGGGCCGGAAATCGGTTTAATCTTTTCCCTGCTCTGCAGAGGGCTAACCCCTTGCCTGGAGACCGACCCAAAGGTTTAAAACATGAATAAAAAAAGATGAAAAGAACGATGGACACTTCTATGCAGAAAAAGGTCGCAAACCTGAAGAGACCTCAAACAGCAAAATGCATCAGACTGTCCTCCTTTACGAGCTTCTCAAAAGAGACCATTAAAAGTCTCAAAAAGAGAGTTAGAAGAAAATGGGGAAAGGAAAGAAAGCCTTCAAAGAGCAACAACTTCCTGAAATAGAATTGGAAAAAGTAAAAAATCTCAGGAAAGTAAGAATTGGAAATGGAAAAAAAAGAATTACTAGAAAGTAGGATTTTGGGAATTGAAAAGACAAAGAACTCGCAAGAAAGTAGGATCCGTGAATTGGAAAAGACAAAGAACATGCAAGAAAGTAGGATCCTGAATTGAAAAAGAAAATAATTCACTAAAAAGAAAATTGAAATGGAAAAAATTCCACAGACCAAAACAATATTAAAAACTCAATTGGAATATACAGAAAAATAAAAAGCTAATGAAGAAAATAATTCTTTAAAAATTGAACTAAAAAAAGAAACAAGATTCATTGGACAGCAAGAATGTCAACAAAAACAAAAAAATGACAAACTGAAAAAACCGAATTTATCTACTTGCAAAAACGACAGACTTGGAAAATAGATCTAGGAGAATAATCTGAGGATTATTGGACTTTCTGAAAACATGATGAAAAAAAGAGCCTAGATACTATTTTACAAGAAACACAAAGAAACTGCCCAGATTAATAAATCAAAGGTAAAATAGGATTGAAAGAATTCCAAACACCTTCTGAAAGAAACCCTAAAATAAAAACCCAAGGAATATTTGGCAAAGTTTCAGAACATGATTAAAAAAAATTTTACAAGCGCCAAAAAACCCTTTAAATACTGATGCCAATAAGGATCACCCAAGTCTGGCTGCCTCTACATTAAAGGAAAGAAGGGCCTGGAATAGATATTCCGAAAGGCACAAGAACTTGAGAATGCGCCAAGAATAAACTCCCAGTGTTGAGCATTTTCCCAGGGAAGAAGATGGAATTTAATGAAACAAATGAACCATTTGTTTCTGAAGAAAAACCAGAACTAAACAAAAAAATTTGATCCCAAACCATAGAACTAAGAGAGAAAAGGTAAAATAACTCTTGAAATTGTATTTTGTTGGATATACAAAAGAAACATGTATAATTTGATTGTTAAATAACAAAAAAAGGGAAGTAGATATGGAAAAGGGATGATGGCAGAATAAGGTGGGAAGGAGGGAAAAAAGGGAAACCAATCCCACGAGGCTAAAAAAATTTATCATTCTGGGGAATTTAGAGGGGGAGGAACATTGTGTGAATCTTACCTCATAAGAGTTGGCTCAAAGAAAAAATAATTGACATTTGTTTTAGAAAATTTCTCTGCCCATTAAAAAAACGGGGGAGAGGAAAAGGGAAAAAAAAAGAGTAAAAGGTAAGGAAGGGGAAAGACTCAAAGGGGGAGGGAGGGATTTAAAAGAGGATAAGTATCGGAACAAGAGGGGTACATAAGTTTAAAAGGGGGGGTTGGGGGAGGCAAGAATAAGAAAAGCCAAATCTGGGGTTATTAGGATGGCAGGAAATACAGATTTAGTAATTTAACGTAAATGTGAATGGGATGAACTCCCCCATAAAGAGGAGGCAGAAGCAGACGGATAAAAGTCAGAAGCCACAAATTTCTTTACAAGAAACCCATTTAAAGAGGGGATACATATAGAGTAAAGGTAAAAGGCTGGGCAAAAATCAATGCTTCAGGTGAAGTCAAAAAGGGTAACCTATCCAGATCAAACAAAAGAAAAATTGATCTAATTAAAAGAGAAAGGAAGGAAACAATCCGCTAAAGGGGAATTTAAACAAGAAGCAAATCAATTTAAAATATATGCACCAAGTGGTATGGCACTAACTTCCTAAAAGGAAAGTTAAGAGAGTTGCAAGAAGAAATAGACAACAAAACTGTAATAGTAGGAGATCCAACCCCCTCAAATTAGACAAATCAAAACCCAAAAACAAATAAGAAAGAAAAAAAGTAAATAGGAATATTGAAAAATTAGGTATGTTGGATCTTTGGAAAATTGAATGGAATAGAAGGGAATTAATTTTTCAGGTTCATGGAACCTATTCAAAAGTTGACCATATATTAGGACAAAATACCTCAAAATTAAATGCAAGGCAGAAATAGTAAATGCTTTTTTTCAGATCATGATAATAAAAACTAATTAACAAAAAGTTGGGGAAATAGACCAAAAGTAATTAAACTAAAACAATCTCATCTTAAAGAATGATTGGGTGAAGGCAAATTATAGATACAATTAATAATTTCACTCAAGATAATGAAATGATGAACATCATACCAAAATTTGTGGGATGCAGCCAAAGGGTAATAAGAGGGAATTTTATATCCTTAGACAAAGAATAAAAAGAGAAAGAAAAGATTAAAATTGGGCTTGCAACTAAACAAACTAAAAAAGACCAAATTAAAACCCCAATCAAATACTAAATTGGAAATTTAAATTAAAAGGAGAAATTAAAAATATTGAAAGTAAAAAAAACATTAACAATTAATAAAACTAAGGTTGGTTTCTAAGGAAAAAGCCAATAAAATAGATGTTTGGAAAACTGATTAAAAAAGGAGGAAAATGAAAAAGTAGTCTTAAAAATGAAAAGGGAGAACTTTCCACCAATGAAGAGGAAATAGAAATAATAAGGTTATTTTGTCAACTTTATGCCAATAAATTTGATAACCTAAGGAAATGGATGACTACCTCCAAAAATACAGACTTCCCAGACTAACAGGGAGGAAGTAAATTGTTGAATAGTCCCATTTCAGAAAAGAAAAGAACAGGCAATTAAACAACTCCCAAGAAAAAATCCCAGGACCAGATGGATTTTGTGAATTTTAAAACATTTAAAAGAACAATTTTAAATGCTATATAAATTATTTGATAAAATAGGGGAATGAAGGGAGTCCCACCAAATTCCTTCTATGACACAGACATGGTACTGATACCTAAACCCGGTAGGCTGAAAACAAGAAAGAAAATTATGAAATCTCCCTATTTAATATTGATGCTAAAATCAAATAAGATATTAGCAAAAGACCCGAAAAATTCCTGATAATACACTATGATCAAGTAGGATTTTACCGGAATGGGGTGGTTCAATATTAGGAAAACTATCAAATAATTGGCCTTTAATAAAAATTCAAAACCATATAATCATCTCAATGATGCAGAAAAAGCATTTATAAAATCCACATCCATTCCTATTAAAACACTTGAGAGTATGGAATAAATGGACTTTTCCTTAAAATAATCAGCAGCATCTATTTAAAACCATCAGTAAGATCATATGTAATGGACAAACTGCAACCATTCCCAATAAGATCTGGAGTGAAACAAGGTTGCCCCTATCACCATTACTATTTAATATTGTATTAGAAACCGGATATAGCAATAAGAGCTGAGAAAGAGATTAAAGGAAAAGAATAGGCAATGAGGGCCAAATTAACCTTTCGATGACATGATGGTATATTAGAGAACCCAAGATTCTTTGAAAAGTTAAAATAACCAAACTTTGAAAGTTGCTGGTTATAAAAAACCCACATAAGTCATCAGCATTCTATATATCACTAACAAAATCCAACAGTCAATTACAAAAGAAATTCCATTTAAAGTAACTACTGATAATATAAAATATTTAGGAATCTATCGCAAGGAAAATAGAAACTTTAGGCAAATTACAGACCACTTTTCCACAAAAAGTCTGATCTAACCAACTGGAAAAATATTAAATGCCTTGATAGGGCGAGCAAATATAATAAAGATGACAATATTACCTAAACTAATCTATTTATTTAGCGCTATACCAATCAGACCCCCAAAAACCATTTTAATGACCAGAAAATAACAACAAAGTTCATATGGAAAAAAGGTTAAGAATTTCAAGGAATTAATGAAAAAATCAAATGATGGTTTAGCTTACCAGATCTAAAATTATATTATAGGAACGTTACCAAAACTATTTGATTTTAAAGAATAATTAGTTGATCAATGGAATAGATTAGGTTAAGGAAAAACAGTCAACAAAAATAGAACCTAGTCTTTGACAAACCCAAAAGATCCCAGCTTTTGGGATAAGAACTTACTTTTGATAAAATTCGGGAAAATTGGAAACCAATATGGCAGCAGGCATTGATCCATACTTAACGCTGACACCAAGATAAGGTCAAAAGGGTTCATACCAGGTAAAGAATGAAATTATTAATAATTAGAGGGAACACAGGATATTTACCTCCCTTAGACCTGTGGAAGGGGAAGGTCTTATGACCAAAGAGAACAGAGATCATTACTGATCACAAATAGAAAATTTGATTATACCAAACTGAAAAGTTTTTGAAAACAAAACTAATGCAGACAAGATTAGAAGGAAGCAAAAACTAAAATATTTTTACAGTCGGTTCTGATAAAGGCCTATTTCCAAAATATATAGAGAATTAACTCTAATTTATAAAAATCGCCATTCTCCAATTGAAAATGGTCGGATATGAACAGACAATTTCAGATGAAGAAATTGAAACTATTTCCAGTCATATGAAAAGATGAAGTCATTATTAATCAGAAAATGCAAATTAAGACAACTCTAAGATACCACTTTAACACCTGTCAGATTGGCTAAGATAACAGGAAAAAATAATAGATTGTTGGGGGATGGGGAAAACTGGGACATTGAGATTATTGGTGGGTTTGGGAATCCAACCATTTTGGAGAGTAGTTTAATATGTCAAAAAGTTATCAAACTGTACATACCCTTTTATCCAGAGGTTACACTGGGATTATATCCCAAAGGTTTAAAAAGAAGGGAAAGGACCTGATGTGCACGAATGTTTGTGGCAGCCCTTTTTAGTGGTTAAAAACTGAAACTGAATGGATGTCCATCAGTTGAGAATGGTTGAATAAATTGTGGTATATAAAATTATGGAATATTACTGTTCTTAAGAAATGACCAACAGGATAATTTAGAAAGACCGGGAGATTAAGAACTTCAGTCTGAGCAGGACCAGGAGATCATTATATACCAACAAACTAGATGATGACCAGTTCTGATGGATCAGGCCATCCTCACAAGGATCAACCAAATCATTTCTAATGGAGCAGTAATGAACGAACCAGCTTCGAAAAAGAACTCTGGGAGATGACTAAAACCATTACATTGAATTCAATCCATATTTATAAATCTTTTTGATTTTTCCCAAACTAATTTAAATATTTCAGAGTCTGATTCTTTTCCGAAAATAACTTTTGGTCAGGTATACTTATTGTGTATCAATTTATATTTTAATATATTTAACATCTACTGGTCATCCTGCCATCAGGGAGGGGGTGGGGGGTAAGAGGTGAAAAAATTGGAACAAGAGGTTTGGCAATTGTTAATGCTGTAAAGTTACCCATGTATATATCCTGTAAATAAAAGGCTATTAAATTAAAAAAAAAAAAAAAAAGAATTCTAGTTCTGCTACTTTTCAGTTATGTTACCTCTGCCCAATTTCTTAACCTCTCTCAGTTCCAATTTTCTCCTCTAGATATATCTACTTCAAAGTATGCTGTGAGGCAAACGCTTTATAAAACCTAAAACACTATGCATACAGGTAAGTTATTATATGCATATAAGTACATTTAGAGATAACATTCATATATATACATATATATAAACTTATACACTGCTGTTGTTGCTGAATAATTTTAGTCATGTCTGCTTCTTCGTGACCCTATTTTGGGTTTTCTTAGGAAAGGTATTGGAGTAGTTTACCTCTCCAGCTCATTTTACAGATGAGGAAACTGAGGCAAAAAGGATTAAGTGATTTGCTCAGGATCACACAGCTAAGAAGTGTCTGAGACCAGATTTGAATTCAGAAAGGTGAGTCTGCCCTGTTTTCTTCTCTCTGTCTCTGTCTGTCTGTCTGTCTATCTCTCTCTTTTTCTTTCTCCCTCCTTTTTTCCAAGTCTCACTACTTTCCTCCTCTCTTGTCTCTCTTTATATATAAATGTGTGTGTATATATCTAAGTATTTATGTGTATGTGTGTTTATACATGTATGTGAGTCTATGCTTTGAATATAGGTAAAAGGATATAGACATATTTGCCTGGAGACAATGGCATTGAATGGCTAGAATGTTCAGATATTTAAAGGGTTATTACATTATAGGAAATTTCATCTGATTATGCTTTGAACTGGGACAAATGGATAGAATTTATATGGAAGCATATTTTGACTAAAAATAAGGATCAGCTTCCTAGAAGTTCGAGTTGTCAATAATGGAATGGACTTCTTGATGGAATGAGCTTTCCATTTTTTTTTTTTAAGCAGGAATGATTCATCCTTCAGCTGTGTCTTCACTGGATAATCCCTAAAATTTATTCTACTTTTCAGAATTGTACAAACCTGGATCAAAGAGATGTGTAATGAATATGTGAGATCTCTATGTTACTCACCAGAATATATTTATCTTTCATCTTTTTTTAAAAAAGACTTAAGTTTTATTATTTATTATTAGTCATCATCTAGAGATCAATACAGTCACATCTATACTGGATAGAAATGAAATACTATTTTCTATTTGATATTAATCTAAATTTTGTATGGTCACCCTAAATAAACATCATAGGTAATGTATCCCTCCTTTCAGGGATTAGATATAGCATTTTAAAATCAAATAGAAAATTTATAACATCTCCAATAACCAACATATTTTCAGCTGAGTCAGACTTGTCCAGATTATTAGATCAGTTAGACTGGCTGGGTTAAATACATTAAGACTAGGTGAAAATAAGCATTTGCTAAGCACCTACGATGTGTAAATCAAAAAAACATTTTTTTAAATTGCCCTGTTGGAGTTTACAATGTACAGGAGGGATATAACATGCAAATAGACAAATGCATGAATAATTTGAGGAGTAGAGCAATTTATATCATAGGAACTGATCATTTTTCCTCCAGAAGATGAACAGAACAGATTGTTTTTTTTAACCCCATTCCATAATCAAACTTTCAAATAAAGAGGAAAAGCTTATTATTATAATTATTTTTAATCTTGAACTTTTGGTCCTTCAGGGAACAATTGAAATCATTCTATATAAAGGAAAATAATCTTGTGCTCATAAAAGATTATTCATACAAATTTAATGTTATTTTGGTAATTACAAACTATTCCAGTAAAGAGTCATCTCAAACTTTAACATAGTAAACTCAGTAACTAGCTTAGAATGATAGGAATAATAGTCTCGTGTGATTTTATATTCAGAGAAAATTTAAATGTTTTATATTGGGATTGATAATTAATTGTATTACTAAAGTACAATTATGATTTGACAAAATCTTCAAAGGAACACAAGGGCATTTGTTTGTCTTTGGCAAAAATGTCAAATAAAAATCAGCCATTTTGTTGTGGTAGTTATGAGGGGAGGAATTTAAGGTCAAATTCAGGAGCTTTTTGATTCAACTGGTTCTAATCTTTTTTGTACCAAAGATTTCTATAGTAACAAGGAATTTTATGGAAGGAGACAAAATCCTCAGAACAAATTTTTTTTTTTTGGTTTGGCAGTTAAGGTTAAATGATTTGCCCTGGATTACCCAGCCAGTAAGTAAGTGTTGAGCGTCTGAAGCCAGACTTGAATTTAGGTCCTCTTGACTTCAGGGCTGGTGCTCTATGAGCTGTTTCATTTAACTGTCTCTGAGCAAATCTTTAAGTTCCATTTTAATAAAGGAGCCTCCTCCAAATTGTTTGAGAATACATACTGACAAGTATAATTACACTATAATTCCAAATTGCTTTTTAGAACAGTTGGATCAATTTCGAATTCCAACAATTGTGTGGAAATGTGTCTGTCCTTTTTAAAAGGAAAAAAAAATAAGTTTTTGTTAGGAATTTTTCAAATATTAATAAGGGGAATATTAGAATATACAAAGGAGAAGAAAAAGAAATTAAACAATGAGTTTTTACACATAGTTTTTTAAAGTATGCATTTAATTTAATAAAATAGTAAAAAAAAAAAAAAAAAAACTTCCCTCCTGGTTTATATCCCTTTCTGAACATTTCTTTTCTTTGTATTTTCTTAATGTTTCATTGACATTCTTTTTCTTCCATTTTTGCTATTACTATAATTACTCTCCTTCTCCAAAAAAGAATTTCCTTTCTATCCCCCAATAAGTCCTCCCTGGTAGTAAAGAGATATTGTTTAAAAAAAAAAAAAAGAAAAAGAAAGAAACCTACATATTGCCTTTGTCTGAAAAATCATTTATTACGGGGACAGCTAGATGGTACAGTGGATAGAGCACCAGCCTTGAAGTTAGGAGGACCTGAACTCAAATCTGGCATCAGACACTTAACACTTTCTAGTTGTGTGAACCTGGGCAAGTCCCTTAACCTCAACTGCCTCAGCAAAAAAAAAACAACAAAAAACAAACAAAAAAAAAATGCCGAGTATAATATTATATTATATAATATTATAATATTATATATTATTATATATTATATTATATAATTATATTTATAATATATATTATATAATTATAATATATATAATATATAATATAATAATATAATATTATATATTATTATATAATATATTATACTCCACTGATAATTCATAACTTCGTGGTCAAGAGGTATGAGCTGTGGTCAAAGAACTAGAGAATATTATAAAATGAAAAATGGATAATTTTGATTATATTAAATTAAAAGTTTTTGCAAAAAAAATACCAACACAGCCAAGATTAGAAGGGAAGCACAAAGCTGAGAATTTTTTTTTCAGCCAGTATTTCAGATAAAGGCCTCATTTCTAAAATATATAGAGAACTGAGTCAAATTTGTAAGAATACCAGCCATTCCCCAATCAATAAATTGTTAAAGGATGTGAGCAAACAATTTTCAGATGAAAAGAAAATTAAAGGCATTTCTAGTCATATGAAAAAATGCTTTAAATCACTATGGATCAGAAAAATGCAAATTGAGACAATTCTGAGTATTACTCACACCTCTCAGATTGGCTAAAATGACAGGAAAAGATAATGATAAATTTTGGAAGGGATGTAGGAAAACCGGGACACTAATGCATTATTGATGGAGTTGTGAACAGATCCAACTATTCTGGAGAGCAATTTGGAACTATGTTCAAAGGACTGTCAAACTGCATACCCTCTGATCCAGCAGTGTCTCTAATGAGTCTGTATCCCAAAGAAATCATAAAAGAGGGAAAGGGACCACATGTTTGTAGCAGCCCCTTTTATAGTGGCAAGGAAGTGGAAATTGAGTGGATACCTATCAGTTGAGGAATGTCTGAAAAAGTTACCATATGTGAATGTAATGGAATATTATTGTTCTAGAAGAAATGATGAGCAGGCTGATTTTAGAAAAGCTTGGAAAGACTTACATGAACTGATGCTGAGGGAAGTGAGCAGAACTAAAAGAACATTGTACACAGTTAACAACATTGTGATGGTTAATTATGATGCATATGGCTCTTTTCAACAATGATGTGATTCAAGGCAATTCCAATAGACTTGGGGGATGAAAAGTGCCTTCTGCGTTCATAGGGAGAACTATGAATATGGATCAAAGCATAGTATTTTCACTTTTTTGTTATTATTGCATTGTTTGCTGGTCTTTTTTCATCTTTTTCCCTTTTGATATGATTTTCTTATGCAGCATGAGAAATATGGAAACATATTTAGAAAAATTGCACATGTTTAGCTTATATTGGATTGCTTATATGGGAAGGGGTAAGAGGAAGAAAGGAATAAAAATTTGGAAGAAAAGATTTTGTAAATATGAATGTTGAAAACTACTCTTGCATGTATTTAGAAAAATAAAATATTGCTTAAAAAGTTAAAAAAAATATTGATCAGTGTTCTTGTCTTTTAAAGTTTTTTTTTTTTTTTTTTTTGGTTGTTGTTGTTGTCCTATTATTGTATTCATGTAATAAATTGTTCTCTGGTCCTGCTCATTGTTTTCTGTTACTGTAATTCTCTTGTTTTTTCTTTTTTTATGGTCCCATAATATTCCATTCCATTCATTATATATGTTTTCCATTTTTAGCCTAATATGTAAGAGATATTATGACACAATAGACGCAGCTGGTGGTATTGCCCTGAATTTAATTCAAAGTTAATTCAAAATTATTTTAATCCACACTAGCTATGTGACTCTGGGCAAGTCACTTGAATTTTGCCTTAGTTTCTTCAACTGTAAAATGGGAATAATAAAATTACCTATCTTGCAGGGTTGATGTGAAGATAAAATGAATTATATTTGTTTACAAAAAGCATTTATCACATAGTGGATACAATATAAATGTGTATCTTAAGGCAAACATGGAGTGGTGAAAAATTAAGATTTGTGGCAGAATAGGGATCCTCCTGAAAAAAAAAAAAAAAAAACTGGCCCCCCCCCCCCCCCCGGCGGCCCCCCCCTCCCCCCCCCCCCCCCCCCCCACCAAGCTGGGGATTAACCTAATTAACCTACATGAGGAGCAAATAGCTCCAGGCTATCTCCATAGAAACACCACGTAGGGGCCCCTGGGGCTATCTGGGTATTACTGGAGCCTCCCCAAGAACCACAGAGACTTTCATGGCCTGGACAGTTCAGTCAATCAGTCGGCCAGTCAGCTGAATCTGAGAACTCAGAAAAGAATTTAAAAATGAAATGAGAGACATTAAGGAAAAACTTAAAAAATAAAAACTATCCAAGAAAAACATGAAGATGATTATGAAAAAAAATTAAATAACTAGAAAAAAGAGATACAGAGTTTTTGAATATTAGAATTGGGTAATGGGATGCTATGAGAGACTAAGAAATAACACAACAGATCATAAAGAATGAAAAAAATAGAAGAGAATATGAAACATCTCATAATAAAAACAACAGATCTGCAGAATAGTTCAGGAAGAGAAAATATAAAAATAATTGGACTACCTGAAAGATGTGACCACAAGAAAGAACCTTGACACAATAATGCAAGAAATAATCCAAGAAAATTGTCCTGGAGTGATAGAACATGAGGGGAAATTTGAAACAGAAAAAAAAAACATATTCACCGATCACCCCATCTCTTCCCCCACATGTTTTGTAGAAAACACTAAGAAATATTATTGCCAAATTGCAAAAACCCCAGATCAAAGAGAAAATTTTATAACAAACAAACAAACAAAAAAACCTTAAATACATGGGAGCTAGAATTCCATAGGACTTAGCAGCAGCCAAAAAACCCCAAAAAACTGCACATTCTAGAATTATATCTGAGGACAATTAAAAAACAAACAAACAAACTAGGCATATAGCCAAAAGTATCATATCAAGCAAAATTATCCATAATATTAAATGAGATCAAACCTAACTTAATAGAAAATTTAACATAAAAGAGCCAATATCAAAGATCAGCTTCAAGAAACTCAACATGGACAAATCGTTTCTTTTCTTTTCTTTTTTTTTTTTTTTTTACATGGGAAATGTAAACCATATATTTAAGATTGACATCAACAATAGGGCAGCTCAGAAGAAAGATTGAGGCAGAGTAAAGATAAAAACTAATTATGTTATACAAATGAGGTGCAGAGAAAGAATAGATACAGAAGCATTAGAATGGGGAGAAAGGTTTGTAGTTCTGAAACTGTACTTACATCAAGAATGGGCTAAGTAGGAAAAGTTGGAACAGAAGTGAGTGTAAGGGACAATGTTGTAAAAAATTACCCATTCATATGTTCTGTAAATAAAAAAGCTATAATTTTAAAAAAAAGAATGGCTAAGTAGATAACATACATATCTACAATGAAGGGTATAGCACCCTCCAAAATCTGTAAAGGAATAAGGGGGAAAGGATGGGCAGATGGGGAAGCAAAGAAGGAGGGAAGAAGACAAGGGAAGGATCTCTGGGTGGGGGTGGGGGGAAGTTAAATAATAGCAAGGCAAGATGAGGAGCAGAATTTAAAGAGTTTGATCTGCATTTTGTTGCTATAGATTTTGAATCCTCCCTGATATTCTGCTGGGCATAAACCAATGTTCTCTTTTCTTTTGTATTTTTTTTCTGTTTTTCTTTTTTCTTGTATTTTTTTTTAAAACAATATACATTCTAAAAAGAAAAAAAAAAGAAAAAAATTTCGTGTTCTATCTTTTGTTCAGCTAGGTAATTTTTATTATTTATTTTTCTAAGTCAGTATAATAGTTTCTTTTGGTAGATTTTCTGGTAGAGCATTAAATTTGTAAATTAATTTAGTATTGTCATTTTTCTTATACTGACATGATCCATCCATGAACACTAGTTTTTTTTTTTTTTTTTGTTTGTTTTTTTTTGTTTGTTTGTTTTTTAAGGAGTGCTTTTTAATTGCATGTATATTGGCTTTCAGAATTCCCTGGTAACTTGACTCTTTGAGATTTTATGCAATGTTTTAGACATATTGAGTTGGTCTTTATATTCCATTATTCCCCTCTGGAATTCAGATAGTGTTTTAAAGAAATACCATTGATTTTTGTTGGTTTATTTTATATTTTGTTCAAATATTGAAGCCATTATTATCTCAGTTTCTTTGCTGGTTTTCTCATAAAACCATATATATATATATATATATATAATATATATTATATATATATATATATATATATATATATATTTAATAGCCTTTTATTTACAGGTTATACGTATGGGTAACTTTACAGCATTGACAATTGCCAAACCTCTTGTTCCAATTTTTCACCTCTTACCCCCCACCCCCTCCCCCAAATGGCAGGATGACCAGTAGATGTTAAATATATTAAAATATAAATTAGATGCACAATAAGTATATATGACCAAACCATTATTTTGCTGTACAAAAAGAATCAGATTCTGAAATATTGTACAATTAGCCTGTGAAGGAAATAAAAAATGCAGGTGGGCAAAATATAGGGATTTGGGAATTCAATGTAATGGTTCTTAGTCATCTCCCAGAGTTCTTTCGCTGGGTGTAACTGGTTCAGTTCATTACTGCTCCATTAGAACTGATTTGGTTGATCTCACTGCTGAGGATGGCCAGGTCCATCAGAATTGGTCATCATATAGTGTTGTTGTTGAAGTATATAATGATCTCTTGGCCCTGCTCAAAACCATATATATTTTAAAGAAGACTTTTCCCCTCTTCTTTTTGTCTTCATGTTTTTAATTTCTTTCAAAGACATTATATACTATTGTGGGAGGAAGGAGTTCATGAAAGGCTTTAAGTATGAGAACATTTTTTAAATTGCGGAAACAATAGGGAATCACTAAAACTTCTTGAAGAAGATAACATGGCAAAGCCTGTGCTTTAAAAATCATTCAGGTTTAGTGGCTTTATATATTGATAAGTTTGAGGAAGAAGGATACTACAATTGTTTAGGCAAAATATAATCAGGTCACTGGGATAGTAATTGGGTGAATGGAGAAAAGGGGACAAACATAAGAAATATTATGGAAGTAGAATCAATGAGAAATTAATAAAATTTGGGGTTAATGGAGAATGAACTTTAGCATATTACTCCAAAGTTACAAAAGTGTGTGAATGGAAGTATGGTGATATTCTTTATGGATACATGATATTTGGGAAAAAGAAGGGATGATAGTGGTAGAAGGGAGATGAGATCCATTTTGAACATTCTGATTTTGATATACCTATGGGATACTGAATTTGATACAATTTTAAAAGGTTCTTTATATGCATAATCAACTAATATCTTAAAAAATGAAAACAAAATGTTATATTGTGTTTTAATTTTTGAAGCATAGGTTGTGGTATTATGCAATAAGCTCATCATTATATTATGCAGATGCCATAAAATATTCAGAAAGCTAATATTCAAAACCAAAGTGTATGGCGTTACTTCTCCAATGGTAATGTTGCTTCCTCCCTGTTTGCTCTTCTGGAAAAATCTTTAACTCATATAAACGACTAAGTTTGATGCATGTAGTGAATATGATTCTTGGCACATGTAGTTTATTAAAATAGTATGGTTATGATTTACATTTTAATTCAATTTTATTATACCTTCCATCCATCTTAAACTATTTATTCTTCATTAAGAAAAAAAATAATGCAACAAACTAAATTATAACGAATCCCTAAATCATATTGCTAATACTTTAAATTCCTTAGTTAAAAACTCATATAAAGTTAATGACACAAGGTTCAAGTGTTTAGTAATTCAACAAATGACCTTTAGAAAGAGACTTTCTTGCTTTGTTTAGTCCAGTGTAATTTGTATTTCAAATCATCAAACATTCCAACTTATAATTTGGTCTGTAATAGAACAGGTTAGAACAATTCTTATTTGACTAGAGTGTGTTTTTAGAAATAAATTGAATAAAAAAGGATTTTTATATCTAATCATTATTTAAAAAGTAATTGGCTAGCATATAGGCCATATAGAGCATTTTTCTTAAATTAATATTTCTTCTGTTATAATGACAGATGAAATTAACAAAGTTCTCTTATATCTTGCACTTATTGATTAGATTGTCAGAAAGGAAACTAGTGCTAAAGAACATTAAAAAATAATCAGCTTTTCATATGTAATGTGCTGAGTTGTTTTTCATGATCATTTAAAAATAAGCCAATGTATTGAGCTGTTAGATGAAAACAATCAGGATTATCAGTCTAAACTACAAGAACAGTGCTTTAGCCAGTGTCTAACAGAACAACCAACTGAGCTGACTAAATGTTTAGTAAAAGGTAGGTAACCATTTGTGAATCACAATGAAAAAAAATTGATAGTTTTGATAAAGGTTAATTTCCAAATCTTTTCAATATAATCCTATGCTGACAAAGCATGTGCAACAATCTTATCTAAATGCCATCTTTGCATCCAAAGTGATTTAATTTAATGTGGCCATGAACAATGTTTTGTAACCAGAGATATCTACACTGAAAGGGCAGATATCCTCAAGAATTACCCACGGCAATATTATTTGTAGATACCATAAATAGGCATTTATTGTAGTGGAGTCCTTTGGAGGCAGTTCAACATTTTGCAGGAAAGGAATTTGATTCAGTCATAATCAGAAACTGTGAATTGATTGTGTACCAGACTCAAAGCACTAGCCTAATCTTTGCAGGGGATAACTACCCAGATGATAGAAGGAGTAAAGTGAGGGAGCTGGAGTTAAAAAGGCCTGAGTTCAAATCCATACATAGATGCTGGCATATGAGTTTAGACAAGATATCTAACTTTCTGTGATCCAGTTTCCTCATTTTAAAATAGCTATAAGAATAGTACCTATTCCCCAGCATTGTTGAGAATAAAGTGAGATAACTTTTATAAAATATTTTGCAAATTTTGAAGAGCTAAATAGGGAATCCTATCATTGGCTAATCATATTGGAATTCAATTTATTTTTGACCCAATTTAGTAACATCTTTGGAATTCTAAAAAGTTCTTAGTTATTAGAAATACATGTCTGTATGAAAAATCTACTGTTAGGATATATTTTGAGAATTCAAACAAAATCTGAAGGAAAATAACAATAACAACTAAAAGTATTTTATTACTATGCATATTGTTTAAAACTCCTGTTAGTAGATACATGAATTTCAAATAAGGAAGAAAATTCTTTTTAAGCATTCTTTAACTACAATTTCATAAAAGAATATCAATAAATGTGAAAATGAATAATATTTCATAAAAATAGAATTTGACTTGAAAATTCTGAAATTATTCAAAGATGAGATGAATATGAGTAGAACAAAGTTATTTACTGCTACTCAACAAGGTATTCTATGATTTTGTAAGGTTTATAAGAGTATTGAAATAAATCACTTTGTTGATGCTAAAATAAAAACCAGAGTTCTTGTGCTTTAATGAAATTCATTCAAGTTCATCTTCACCCTGTCATAAGTACAGAAGCAGAATAAAATATCACTGAGGAAGTATTAACAAAATAATTAAAAATACAATAGATAGTAGATCACAAGCATGTTAACACTTGCTTTAGGTAAACATGTGCCCTGGATGAATTTCTAGTGTCTCCATTTCTATTTGCATTTCAAACCACTATTATTTTTGTTGATGGTTTTTGTTTTTGTTGTTGTTTGTTGTTTAGTTTGTTTTATTTTGTTTTCAGTCCTGTTTGAATCTTTGTGATGCCATTTGGGGTATTTCTTGGCAAAGATACTGAAGTGTTTTTCCATTTCCTTCTCCAAGCCATTTTACATATAAAGAAACTGAGGCAAATAGGATTAAAAGATTTGTCCAAGCTCACATGGCTAGTAAATTTCTGAGGTCAGATTTGAACTCAGGTCTTCCTGACTCCAGAATTGGCAGTCTATCTACTGCAGGTCACAATTCCCCAGACAAGTATTTTAGATGACTGTAAAAGTAAGGTCTTCATTGTACAAGCAATTCAGGACTGAAAAGTTAATGTAATTCTGGCTAAAAAGTAGCTAAAACTATCCTCAACTTATTTTCAATTCAAAGTGTGAAAAAATATATAAAAATAGTAAGTTCTCCAGTTAAGAAGACATATATCTTCCCTCGTAGTAATGACATATTTGAGTCCCAGTATCATTTGATCCAAAAGGCAAATAAGAGGGGAAAAAGCTCTATTTTGCCCAGTCCAAAACTGAATAACTAATGGCAGTGACCATCACTGAGCAAGTGACTTGTAAAATTTTGATAGTGTAATGCCTGAGAAACTGAGGCAAGATAGAAATTAGAGAATTTTTTATATTTTATTTGAAAGGGAGAGATTGTGCTGGGGGCATGATGCCTCCAGGGCTGATGTCCAAAGCATCCAGCAACCAATGTGAGTTCTCAATGACATATACGTATATATGTATGTATGTATATATATATATACACACAAGTGGCTCAGCTACAGAGGTAGACCAAGGCAGGGGCAGAGTCAGAGTGCTGAGAATGGGAACAGACTATCAATCTGGTTCTAATAGGGTAGGGGGAGGCACTAGACATTCTGGTAAATTGGGATAAAGAAGAACAATGGCAGAATTGGGGAAAGGCACTGGACATTCTGATAAATAGGGAAGGGCTGGAGTCATGATGTCTAAGATAGAAGGTCTTTCTCCTTATCTGAATCATGATGATTAGGAGGGAGGGATAGTGTTGCAGGATTGAGCAGAAGATTTAGGAACTGAGGTAGAACAATTGAGGGAAACTACGACAGGGCAACTTAGGGAAATTGAGTCAGGACAATAAAAGGGAACTGTGGCACAACATTACATACACTCTCTCTCTCTCTTCTGAATATTCAAATAATTGAATTACCTTCCTCTAGGTACCTGGAAGGTCTTAGCACCATAGGTTTTGACCAACCCTATGTGAAATCAAAATAAAACTAGAAAAATACAAGGACTTATGACAAAGCCAAGTCTCTCCCTGATAACTCCAGAGTTAATCAGAAATACAAAGGCTCCCTGTTGTAAGCATGTTAGGTCCTCTGAAGTTCCAGAGCATCTCAGCCAGAGTATCCAGTTTGAGATGGACAGTTCACTGTGAATTAGGTGGTCTGCTGTCATTTGTGCATGACTCAACTTCTGCTTACATAGGGAGCAGCAGGGCTCAAGATAGTCGTATTGCCCATTCAGAGGGACAACCCTCTCCAGGGGAGAAGGGTGAAGCTTGAAGTAGCTCCACCTGTCTCCGGCCAGAGGAACAGACAGGGCTGCTACTAGGATACAGGAAGGATTCAGATTTCTGAGCAGAGCTATCAGAGCATAAACAGTTAAACCATCAAGGCAGACAAATCCCGAACTCTTAGAGGCCTGATACCAAACTGCAAGGTCCTTTGAGAATGTTGAAATACTAATTAAGAAAATGGGGTTACAAGACTGGAGAAGCAAATCAGAGAGACTGCAAGTCCCAAGACAGATGTCTGATTCTTGTTTGTTTCTAAAAAATAATCCCCAAAACTGAATCTGCCGGGGCAATTCCAGTAGAATAAGGGATTTCACAGTTAAAGCATAACCAGCAAATGATAATCCAGTAAATTTAAGCAAAGTGTAAAAAACAAAAAGGACTGTTTAAAGGATTTCCAATTCAGAAGTGCCTAAGGCAAAGTGAATAAAAACTAGGGGTTCTCATTCTTTCAGGTATTTTGAGAAAAATCCATCAATTTCCCCAATTTCCTGTCTCTTCCTCCCTTTTTTTTCTCACAGAAAGGAATTATCAAATAACCATCACCCATATATATCCCAAGAGTGAATCAAAATTCCTATATATAATAGACTAGTACAGTAGGATTTCCTAAAAATACCTCAAACATAACAGCAATAGTTACACAATTTTAATAAATTCCATCCCAAATTTTAAACACCCAATAATAGATGACCCAATCAGGATTTAACAGTCATTCATCAACCATTCCCAAATTCCCCATATCGGTCCAAAGTACACTAGGAGCAGGGGCAATGGTTTTTCAAAAACTGCCTCCTACTGAAGATGCTCAGCCCAGAGAGGGGAATGGATGTAGTGTGGCGTGCTGACAACCAAAGCTGATCTAGCTCACAAAAACAAGTCAGTATGACTAAAATCTATAGCAAAAAACCAAATCTAACAAATAAAGGTTAGAACAGTCTGAGAGAGAAAGACTGGTCCACAAGGACTGCTACAAGCTGTGGGGAGACCAAAATAGATTGACCAGCAGCTTAACAGGTTTTCTTTACAGGACAAGCAAATGGTTGTCAACTATAGTTCCAATAAATAAAACAGCAGTTAGGTTTCACAGACCACTATTATTGTCCTCTCATTAGTTAGAAATCTTTTAAAAAAAACTTGAATATTTAGACACATTATCCAGTAACAGATGACCAGACTAAATACTTATTTGCCCAAGTATTTAGGCTATAATATATATAATTTAGGATACAATAATATAATACATATAACCAGATTGGAAACAACAAGGTATGACATAATTGAATTGCATTAACAGTTTCTATTGACCATTGCTCTGATTATAGAAATCAGGAGGAAAAAATGCAGGGATATGACTATAACAATTTAAGCAGTTAAAACTCAACCTTCAGCACATCAGAGAGCAAAGGTTTAAAACTCCCAAATAGCATTAACTATAAACCCAAAAAAATTTTCCTCCAATAACAAATCCCATTAACCAAAGTTTCAGATAAATCTCAACCAGGTATTTGCCATGACGTTATATTGATAACAATAAGAAATTTCTTCCAGTAAGTTCACATTTTTCATGCCCAAATAGATATATGTTGATTAAACAAATCAATTTGCTTTAAAATACCCACTGTGTAGGAAAAATTCTAAATTGGATAGTGTCCATAACAGAAACATTTTCAAAAGGACAAAAAAAAAAAACCCAAAACTATTATTTTCAGAGGCCCTTTAAATAATCTCAGGATGACCCAATACAATCAATTAAAACTTATACAGAATATCCTAATACCACATAAGAGAATTTGAAAGATTCTTAAAAATATCAAACTTTTAGAAATAACCCTACCAAATTAGAGATGACATTTATGACCATATTCCTTAACCAAGGAAACCATTATGTAGCTAAAGAAACAGATATCCAGTAACTTAAAAGTGGGCCTGTCTCATAAAATCACTTGCTAGAGCCAAAGCTCTGCAGAAAGTGGCTGGAACACACTGAGTGCGTGTGTGTGTGTGTGTGTGTGTGTGTGCGTGTGTGTGTGCGTGTGTGTGTGTGTGTGTGTGTGTAAAGGATTCCATGGGGCCACCCTTCCATATAAGGCTTGATTGGAGGAAAGGGATTTCCCATAGCCTCCCTTCTGCCCTTCCCCTATTCCACATGGCATTTCTCCTAATTCCTGACCCCTACTCAACATTTTTCCATTCTTCCATTAAAAACTTTCCTCTTTCATTTCCTTAAACAATTCCCAACCCTACAACCTTTCTAAATAGATGCTGCATTGCTAAAGTAAAAGAGATTCAAGGGGAGGGGAGTGAGCTTAATCTTCACCTTTGAAGACAAAAGATCCTGTTTCTCTCTACCCCACCCAACCACTTTTCCACATGCAAATTTTCCTTTTTGTCTCTCCTAAATGGCCTTCAAAATTATTAAGATTCACAATACAGTGTAGCTAAATGACTCCATAAAATCCACATGTCCAGCAGAGCTGGATTTAAAGCATAACTTATAATGTTAACAAATTACTCAATGTAGCATGCCTAATTAGAGGCATGTGACTCCTTTCAGGCAAGTTAACAGAACTTCACTTTAACAAGTGATTGTTCTTAAGATCTTATATTCAAGGATAACCAAATCTAGTCTGAATGGGCAACAGTAAAATTATTTCCCATAATTTAAGAATCATTCTAAAATTCTTTTTTTTTTCTTTTTCTTATTATAATAACTTTTTATTGACAGAACCCATGCCAGGATAATTTTTTTACAACATTATCCCTTGCATTCACTTCTGTTCCTATTTTTCCCCTCTCTCCCTCTACCCTCTCCCCTAGATGGCAAACAATCCTATATATGTTAAATATGTCACAGTATATCCTAGATACAATATATGTGTGCAGAACTGAACAGTTCTCTTGTTGCACAGGGAGAATTGGATTCAGAAGGTAGAAATAACCCAGGAAGAAAAACAAAATGCAAACAGTTTACATTCGTTTCCCAGTGTTCTTTGTTTGGGTGTAGCTGCTTCTGTCCATCATTGATCAATTGAAACTGAGTTAGGTCTCTTTGTCAAAGAAATCCACTTCTCAGAATACATCTTCATACAGTATCGTTGTTGAAGTGTATAATCATCTTCTGGTTCTGCTCATTTCACTTAGCATCAGTTCATCTAAGTCTTTCCAAGCCTCTCTGTATTTATCCTGCTGGTCATTTCTTACAGAACAATAATATTCTATAACATTCATATACCACAATTTGCCCAACTATTCTCCAATTGATGGGGATCCATTCATTTTCCAGTTTCTAGCCACTGCAAACAGGGCTGCCACAAACATTTTGGCACATACAGGGCCCTTTCCCTTCTTTAGTATCTCTTTGGGGTATAAGCCCAGTAGTATCACTGCTGGGTCAAAGTGTGTGTACAGTTTGATAACTTTTTGGGCATAATTCCAGATTACTCTCCATAATGGTTGGATTCGTTCACAACTACACCACCATCAGTGTCCCAGTTTTCCCGCATCCCCTCCAACAATCATCATTATTTTTTCCTGTCATCTTAGCCAATCTGACAGGTGTGTAGTGGTATCTCAGAGTTTTCTTAATTTGCATTTCTCTTATCAATAGTGATTTGGAACACTTTTTCATATGAATGGTAATAGTTTCAATTTCATCATCTGAGAATTGTCTATTCATATCCTTTGACCATTTATCAATTGGAGAATGGCTTGGTTTCTTATAAATTAGAGTCAGTTCTCTATATTTTTTGGAAATGAGGCCTTTATAAGAACTTTTAACTGTGAAGATGTTTTCCCACTTTGTTGCTTCCCTTCTGATCTTGTTTACATTAGTTTTGTTTGTACAAAGGTTTTTTAATTTGATGTAATCAAAATTTTCTATTTTGTGATCAATAATGGTCTCTCGTTCATCTTTGGTCACAAATTTCTTACTCCTCCACAAGTCTGAGAGATAAATTATCCTATGTTCCTCTAATTTATTTATAATCTTGTTCTTTATGCCTAAATCATACACCCATTTTGAT
Source organism: Sarcophilus harrisii (assembly GCF_902635505.1). Lineage (NCBI taxonomy): Eukaryota > Metazoa > Chordata > Mammalia > Dasyuromorphia > Dasyuridae > Sarcophilus > Sarcophilus harrisii. The sequence goes on from NC_045428.1 coordinate 289,040,898, forward strand.
CTTATCTTGGTATACGGTGTTAAGTGTGAGTCCATGCCTAATTTCTGCCATACTAATTTCCAGTTCTCCCAGCAGTTTTTGTCAAATAATGAATTCTTATCCCAAAAGTTAGAATCTTTGGGTTTGTCAAACACTAGATTGCAATAGTTGACTATTTTGTCTTGTGAACCTAACCTATTCCACTGATCAACTAATCTATTTCTTAGCCAATACCAAATGGTTTTGGTGACTGCTGCTTTATAATATAGTTTTAGATCAGGTACAGCTAGGCCACCTTCATTTGATTTTTTTTTTTCATTTATTCTCTTGAGATTCTCGACCTTTTATTATTCCATATGAATTTTGTTATTTTTTCTAGATCATTAAACTATTTTCTTGGAAGTCCATCCTAAAATTCTTAATAAAACATTTTTTCCTGCCAGAATTTCAATCAGATTAGGTTTTATCACCCTTTACTCTGATCAGGCTTTGAAAACCTTCTCCAAGAAAAAACTGTCTGCCAATTTTAAAATAGCCAGGATTTTCTGTTCCTTTTACTTACAGTTCAGTGCAACAGGTTAAGGAGTTAGAAATCACAAGCAATTTTTTTTTAATACTAAGCACAGTTGCAACATTGAAATAACCAATTCTTAATCATTGTTTTTAAACCTTTAGCAGAGCTCTTTAACCAACAGAACAGACAAACAAGTCACACAGAACACAAATCACACAGACATAGACTGAACAGTTACAACATTAAACAAAACATTTAGTACATATAACCAGATAGTTCCCAAAAAGCGCTCAGAATCAGATCAGACCAGATGTGTCTTAGAAGATACCCAAACCAGAGGGCATCATCTAGTGTCCTGGAATGTCTTTCTCAGAATTTAATGCCCATTGGCTTTTATTATTCTGAGAATCCAGATGCTAGCACAGACAGACAGAACAGTAAACAGATCAGATTGTGTCCTAAGACATCCAGACTTATTCTCCCATGGCCAAATATGAAAGTATCCACCATCAGGCTGCAGCTTAAAATTGCTCTTTCTCAGAGACTCTGGAGAAATCCAGAGGGCCAGCCTCTCCAGGCCAAGAACCACCCCAACTTCGGCTGAGACCCCAAGGTCTCTAATCTCTAATCCTGCTCTCATTTTCTAACATCTTGGTGGGAAGCTGTAATGTAATGCTGGAAAAACTGAGGCAAGAAGGGGATTAGAGAGTTTTTAATATTTTATTTGAAAAGAAGAGTTCTGGGGCATGATGCCCTCAGGGCTGATGTCCAAAGCATTCAGCAGCTCTTGGGTGCTTCCCATGAAGTATAAATGCACATGGCTCTAAGCTCCAAGGAGGTAGACTGAGGCAGGGGTGGAGTCAGAGCACAGAAAGCAGAAAGGGACTATCGATTTGGTTCAGACAGGGTGAGGGGAGGCACTAGATATTTTGATAAATTTGGAATACAGAATGGGGAGAGGCACCAGACATTCTGATAAATAGGGAAGGGCTGGGGTCATGATGGCTAAGATAGAAGGTCTTTCTCCTTATCTGGATCATCATGATTAGGAGGGAGGGGTGGTGTTGCAGATTGAGCAGAACAATTAGGAACTGAGGCAGGACAATAAAAGGGAACTGTGACACAACAATAGTAATGAGAAACTGCCCATCTTATCTATTGAAAGGAATAATAGATGAATCATTGGAAAGAGATTTAACTTTGGGAAAGTTGTAAATTGAAGTCAGTTGCTTTGAGATTATGACAATTTTATTTTTAAGACAAAACATAAATACAACCAAATAGTAATGGATTATTTAAAAGAATTGAATTTTCTTTTCATCTTCTAGGCCTTTTAGCAATCTATTTATTGCAAGATTGTCTTATCAAGCTCACATGAAAGAGAATTTAAGATTAACGCATAAAAATAACCCTCCTCCTTCTGAAATTGATGATTATATAGTAACCATAAGTGAATTGTAGTCTCACGGATTGTGGTGAGAAAAATGCCTTGTAAAAATTGAGGTATTATTATGAATCATGTAGAAGTATCCATTGTGAAGTTGCATAATTGGATACTAATTGTCTACTTCTACATGGTAATATTTTAATTACTAATTTTGGTGTATTCAAAAGCTTTCAGAACATGTGTACAAATTCAACACAATTCAAATGCTGCAGATCCATCATTGATTTAAACTGTAGAGCTCCAGGGAAGCTTAGAGACACAGTTCATTTTGATTTCTCCAGGTCTGACCTGGGCTGACATCCAGGTTCCCCAAGGCTAAAAAGAATTGAAAAATCTGCCAGCTGGTAAAGCAACAGCTGGGTCATTTTTAGTTTGGTGGAGTCAGGCCAAACCCATCAGTGGTGGACAAATCTGATGGCCAAAGTTCATTACCACTGGTGAAAAATCTAAACTGTATTCACAAAAATGAGGAAGGAGCCAAGAAGTCTCAGAATTTGTAGCAAGATGCTCAGGAGACAAATAGAGTTGAAGAAAAGGAAAAAGTGCTCAGGATAGAATATGGAGGATCACTGGGCTAAGAAGGTTGCTGATGGTAATGCAGCAAAGAAGTCTAAGAGGGGATAGTTAAACAAGAAGGAAGAGAACCAAGAGCACAATTCCATGTAGAATAACTGTCCTAAAGCTTGGCTGCTGCTGTCTTACTGGTGAAGATCTATGAGAAGTGGGACAAAGTTAGTGAGAGCCAGAGAAAAGATAGCTTAAAATCTTTTCAGTTTCTGCAGTTGCTTCGGGCACTTCTGGCTTCCAACTTTGAGAGACCAGATGGATAACGCCAACCATATTTCAGATTATCACTTGATTTTCATTCTTGAAAAGGACAATCACATAGGGGGAAGGGATGCCATGACAAAGAAGTGATTTGGATTTAAGGAAAGAAGGGCTGGACAATCACCTGCCTCCTTTTCCCCTCCAGAGCCATCTGGGTCCAGTGGCCAGATGTAGATCAGGATGACTAGATGATCAGGATGGCTCTAGATGATGTGGGAGACCTCAGCCTTTTTAAACAAGGTCTTTAACAGGTCTCAGTTTGACTGAGCCCTCACCTGTTCAATGATTCAGGTTAACTAGCAATTTGAGGCAGAGAATCTCTTCTTTCACCTAGCGGGGGAAAAAAAAAAAAAAATCTAAATAAATAAATAAATATATGGGAAGAGAAGACCTCAGGATTTCTGGCCAAAGCAGAAATGATTGATATTTACATTCAATCTAAGTCAATCAGGACCCAAACAATGACCAAATGGGACTTGGCCTAGGACCTACATCTCTGAGGGAAAGTCAATATTAGAGAAGTTAGCAGTTTTCATCATCTTCCTATCCTTAGATTGCTATACTAGAGGCTTTAGGGAATGTCCTGAGATCTAGGATGCACACTCTCTCCATCTCTCTCTCTCTCTCCTTCCCTTCCTCCCTTCTACTCTTTCCCTCTTTCTCTTTTTCCTTCCACCACCCCCCTTTATCCCTCTTCTTCCCTCCCTCCATCTGTCTGCCTAATTGTCTCTGTTTCCCTTTCTCCCTCTCTCCCTCTTTCTTTATTACTTCACTCTCAGTTGGAAATCATCTTCACCCTATATTGTCCAGGACATATTTTCTTATCATTTCTCTGATTTATCTTTTGCTATTGATTTGGTTAAATGAATTAATTTGCTACTGACTATAATTCCTTGTAGAACTGGTATATGATAAAAAGGGAATCAACTCTGGATATATAACAGATCTTCCTTTCCTCATTAATAGTAATCAGAAGTATAGTTTGAATTTGAAAAAAAAAATATATATATATAAAGTGTGTGTGTGTCTGTATACACACACACACACACACACACTCTACTAATAATATGGAAAGGGAAAAAACAGATGTAACAGATGTAATTCTAGTTTAGTTGTTCCCTTCTCTTAGGAAAGTAGAATGGTCAGACTTTGTCATTCAGCTCCTACTTTCCTTCCAGTCAAGAATAAAAGTATCCCTTAGATAAGGGTGGGGAGAGAAAAAATTAGGCATATCAATTCTTCCTCATTTTAAGTCTCCCATTTACCTGTACAGGACAGCCTCTTTACACATGAAAGACAAAAGAAAGAAATATCTTTTAGGATAGTCATAAATACCAAAGCTGCAAAGAAAGCAAGGTGGACAGATAAGGAGGAGTTAGGAAAAAAGGTTGTTAGATTCTACTGTTGAAATCATGTTCCCATTGAGAAAACTATTTTCAATAATGTTTAGATTAGAAGCTAGATTGAAAAGTGAATGTAGGATGAAAGAAAGAAAAACTATAAATGACTAGAAATTTGTCAATGAAAAAGGAAGGAAAACGCAAAAAGGAATAAATATTTATATATAATATAAATAGAATAAATATTTATATAAAATTACTATATAGGAACTATGCAAAGCACTTTACAAATATTGGCTCATTTGAATATAATATAATGTATATTATAATGGAATAGAAATATGGAATATGAAAAGGAATATGCATTTATACAGAATTACTATAGTTATGCTCTGTGCAAACCACAGAATCATTTGATCCTCACAACAACACTGCAAAAGAGATACTATTATTATACCCACTTTACATTTAATTAGATTGAGGTACAAATTAAGTGATTTGTCTAATGTCACAGAAGTCTTCCTAATTCCAGATCCAGAGAGCCCAGTCATTATACTGACCACTCTACTTCCTCAGGAGAGAGATGGTAAGAGATTTTGAGAGGATGGAAAATCCAATTTTTTTTTTTTTTTTGATGATGATCTGGTCATGTCCCTAGAATGGGGAAGGACACTATATACAGTGACTGATGATGAAAAAGGTTGCTTGAAATAAATATCTCCTAGAGAAAATAACAAAAGTTAGGATCTAAGGCATACATTGTTGAATTTATCTAGGTAAAAGGGAAGTTTTTTTTTCTGGAAACTGGATCAAAGAAAGAAAGGGTCGACGATAATGGGAAATGGTTTTGAAGCATGTAAAAGGCACTGTAACTGAGCTCATGATAGAAAAACTCCATTTTCTCAGTACAATAGTTGAATTTCTCTGCTGAGAGAAAGCAGAGAATAGAATGGAAAAAGTAGTTTGAGAAGAGAGGGAAAGGTTTGGAATATCCAGCCTCTGTGGGCACTTTGATAAAAATCTAATTGGGGAATAATAAAATATGAGCTGTGCAACAGTGAGAACATAGCTGAGATCAGATAACACAAATCTGTGGTAGATTAATTTGGATTGGTGAAGTTACTTCTTCCAAAAAGTATTCAATAGCATGAGAATTGAAGAGTAATAAGCAAATAATGGGAATGAACCAAATTTGAACATTGGCTGTTTATAGATAATAGTAGAAGAGGATGTAAGAGTCTAAGTGGTAAAGGACTGCAGACAGTTGAACTGGGCAACTGTAGTGTCAAAATTATATATAGAGAGGAAAATGAATCCAAAGTTTGGGATATGGACTGAGACAAAATGAGGAGACTGGAAGTCACAGTAAGAATAATAGATAAATTTAGGGTGAGTGAGTTAGAGATAGACATAAAATGATAAGAAATTACAAACATTGAGAACAAATTTCAGAATTCAGGATCATGCAGATGACACAGTTATTATGAGTTTTGGGTGAGACTTGTAAATAGTTTTCATTAGATTCAGTTTCCCAGAATTCAATACATATAAACAACAAGGCAAAACCTTTAAAGAGAAAGTAAAGCAAGTCAATTTTATTAAAAACTACTTAAGATAGAGTACCCCTTCCAAAACCATTATCTATGCCTTGGCTGATGTTATACTCTTCCCCAATCCATTCCTCTGATCCCATTATCAATTCCTACCTAACCTTCAGAGTCCAACTCAATTCACTCAGCCATTTCTATATTCATAGAAATCCTATTACATTTATTGTCATATGCCAAGGGTCCTGATAAAGTACAGATACAGTTGCTACAGATAAAGAGTCACATTTACAATCCATGAGATAGAAGCAATTTTTGCACATTTAAATAAAACAAAAATTTATTTTAAAATCTAAAAAAAAAAATACAATTAGTTTGAGGGTAAAAAAAGCAAGGCATGATGACATTTGGCCCAAGGCAATGGTGTTTAATACCCCCCTTTGTAACACAATTATATAGATTAAATGAAATGATATATTTTTAAAGTGTCACAAAATTTGCAGAACTACAAAATGTTAACTGTTATTATTGTTATCATTATTTATCATCATAGTTGAAGATTAAATAGTTTGATGTGTTAGTCTTCAAATTTAATGGAGAATAGGTGCTATTTTACATTTCTTCTCTATCTCCTACAGTAGACCAGTGAAAATATCACTTATGTGTATTTATATATTACATATATTGTATATATTACATATTATATATATTACAATTACATAAAATTGTATATATATCTATATGTATATATATCTATATAATATATGTGTGGCATGTTTTCAAAAATTGTAAATTTTTTGAAGGTAAGAACTATTTCATTTTTAAAACTCCTAGCACAATGGCTGCTATATAGCAGTCAACTAATAAATAATTATTGATAGCTTGAGTCATTAAAGAGATGCAGTTGAGGACAGAATGAGAAATGGAATAGGAAAGGGAAAGGCCAGATTAAAGATTAGAGGATGACAAAAATAAAATAGGTTTGGAAATTATTACTATATTGTTTAATCATCTATCATAATGGACTTCAAATTAGTGCCAAAATTCAATAAAATGTTCTTTTCATTTATTTATTTGTTTGTTTATCTATCTATTCATTTATTTATTTATAATATGTATATCATAAAAGTAGGCTATGAAGTATCATCAATGGTGAACATGTGTTTATAGTCACTATTATAAATGTAAGATAACTGCATGTTGTGAAATGTGGCATAAAACAAATCACAATTTATATTTAACCAAAGTTACCACAAGCAAATAGAATCAGGCTGCTTGTTACATACTTTGGTACATTGGTAAACTAATCAGCAGAAGAGTCTGTTGCTCACTTTGTAAACAGAATGATATTTATATATAACACAAATTAGTACATTAACACCCCCAAACAATTCTGCAAACAAAAGAAAGGGATTAACTGACTGAATTAATCTGCTAAATGGCTTTTAAAAAGAAAGACAAATATTACTTTTAATTTCACCCATAAAAAATCATGATCATGATACTGTATGTGTATACAAACTAGAGATGATTCCTAAATTGACATTAACTTAAAGGATCATATGGATTATAAAAGATTATTCTGTCATTGTGATACACTATAATTATCAACTGTCATTAATGAAATCTTCAGTTTGCTCAAGTATCTTTGGTAATTATCTATAATTGAGATAACATTCTAATGGGATAAATGGAGTTTAGATATTTGTGGGGGTTTCTCCTTTTAATTTTACACAGTTCCCAAACAAGCAGATTTTAAAATTTATTGAACCAGCTCATCAGATGGTTTATGTGCTAAGTACAACGGGAACAGATTTCTCATTAAGCTTCACTCACAATCTTCTAGGCCATATAAGCCTACAGAATCTCTGTGGATCCCAGCATCCTGGGAGGCCCATCTGTTCATCTGAAGGGATGGTGGTGCCAGTGACTATTAAGGAAAAGACATGTGGATGCACTCAAAAGTGACTCATTTGTCTAAGGGGTGGACTCATTGAAATTTGTCTTTCACTTGCATATCATAATTATACAAGAAGATTCTTCACTTTTAAACTCAGTTCATCATTGTCTCAGTTCTACAGTTTCTGTGGCTATGGCTATGGTAGTTCACTGTCCTTAAACTTTTCATCTTTTTATTGGAAAAACTTACCTGAACATCATTTTCAAGGTTCATTGCAGATTAAGTATTGAATGTGGAAAGAGTTAATATTCCAAGGGCCAAAACAATTAAATCATGCAATTTCCCTAAAAATTATAAAGAAAATCAAATAGGTTCATAACAATAGACTTACCTGCCAATTTAAAGAACCAATGCTAAGTGATGGCCTGTTTTTAGAAGATTTCAATTCAATTCAGTGGAGCAGAACAATCCCTGGATTTTGAGGTAGATAATGTATTCTTCTAGCTTTTAAAGTGTTATAACATATTTAATTCATTTAAACATCCATCTTTTCATATGAAAAATAAAAATAATAATGCCTGAATGAGTTATGTCAAAGGGTTGTTATGAAAAAAGTATTTTTCTAAATTAAAAGCCATCACATAAATCTTAATTTTTATTTTGGTAACATTGCTTGGGAGAAGGAAAGTGGACTTGGAAATTTAGAGGAAGATTTTGGAGAGAATATTTATAATTTTTGTAAGAGTTTGAGAGGTATCCTATGGCTTAAAAGTGAATTATTACTTTTTTATTTTTAATGTCTCTCTTTTTAAGTTTCACTTTTAATTTACAGCACAAAACTAGTATTTCCATATCACAGTATAATGAAAAAATGATTGTATGTGAAACTGTAAATCTACTATGCATAACTTACTATTCTTTTAAAAGACACAGAAAAATTGTGTTTGCATTGTATTGTATTTGGGTATAATTCCAAATTGCTCTCCAGAATGGTTGGATGATTTCACAAGTTCACCAACAATATATTAGTGTCCCAGTTTGCCCATGTTTCCCTTGAACATTTATCATTATCTTTTCTTGTCACCTTAGCCAATCTGAGAGATGTGAAGTGGTACTTCAGAATTGTCTCAATCTGAATTTCTCTAATCAACTGATTCAGAGCATTTTTTTAATATGACTAGAAATGGCTCAAATTTCTTCATTTGAAAATTGTCAGTTCATATCCTTTGACCACTTATCAATTGGAGAAGGGCAAAATCATTCCTAAAATAATATTGCTGTTACTATTTGCAGTGTTTTCTTGGTTCTGCTTATTTTAGTCTTCATTATTTCATGCAAACTTTTCCTGATTGTCCTTTAAGCTGGTCAAAAGTACCTATGTTCTGGAAAATAAAATATGCTGGGCAATCCTGGGCATCTCTGACTTATTCAGATGGAATAGAATTCTCTTGATGGCATATGACCCCCTTCTAGTTATGATCAATGTCTTTAGAGACTAAGGATCTTTCCAATCAAATAGAATAGAAATCAAATAGTAAGGTATCCTCTGTCCTAGATAAAAGTTGCTTATGACTAATATCTCCAAAACAGTGTTTGTTTACCTAAATGTATTTGACCATGAATTTGATGATCTTTTATCTATGTAAACCTTTGCTATCTGTCAGATCCTGCCTATTTAGATGGACTTCTGGATCTGCCTTTTCTTGATATTTCTGTCACATTTGACTAGAACCTATGTTTTAGTGAGACAAAATCTCTAAGTATGAAAAATATAACCCTTCTTAAGTTTGACCTTTCCTATTTGTTGTTACTTTCCTCCATCTCTATAGTCTGACCCTGGGATAATGTCCTTCTTACCATTTCTCAAATCCAATACACTATTTCTTGATTCTGGGCTTTTTCAGCAGCTATTCTATAGATTTGCAATATTCTCTTTCCTCATCTCTATTTCCTGGATTCCCTGAGTGTCTCCAAATCCCAGTCAAACTATTACCTTTAATAAGAAACATTTCCCAATCCCTTGCAATCTTAGTGACTTTCTTCTGTTGATTATATCTAATTTCTTGGATGTTTGGTTTTACATAGTTGTTTACATGTTATTTTCCTTATTACACTATATACAATTATAATATGTATATATTAAAATATATACAATATAATATATAATCCTTGAGAAGTAGAACTTTTTTTTGCCTTTCTTTGTATTTCTAACATTTAGCATAATCTGGAAAAAAGTAGCTATTTAATAAATTCTTGTTAACTTGATTTGAATAAATGCAAATTTTAACAAAAACATTATGGAAGTTTGTGTCCTTCAAAATAAATGAAAGTCATAAAACTACTCTGAAGACTGTCATCATGTGAAGATAATACTAAGCTCTTGTTATGCTAAAAAAAAAGCAAATGATGAAGTATCCTTAAAGATTATTTTTCAAATAACTGAGTTCCCCCTGTAGTTCTAAGACTCTCTAAGATAGATATAATACCTTTCAAGGTAAAATCCAGACTGAAATTTCCAGTTTTGAAAGAATATCATTGTCTATTATCAGACAATTGGAAATGTTTTCAATTTGAAATTCCTCCAAGGAAAAAAGTGAAATTAATCATTGTGACATAATTGGCTAAACAATCTAAATTCAATAAGAATTAACTAGAAAGAAATCAAAGCATTTCTAATTCCCAAAGGAATTATCCTTGGAGGAATTAATGAAAAAAAAAATCAAATGAAGGTGACTTAGCTATAACAGATCTAAAATAATATTATAGTGCAGCACTTACCAAAACCATTTGGTATTGGCTAAGGAATAGATTAGTTGGAATAGGTTAGGTTCAAGGGACAAAACAGTCAACAACTATAGCAACCTAGTCTTTGACAAACCCAAAGACCCCAGCTTTTGGGATAAGAACTTGCTGTTTGACAAAAATTGCTGGGAAAATTGGAAACTAATATGGCAGAAACTAGGCATTGATCCACACTTAACACTGTACACCAAGATAAGGTCAAAATGGGTTCATGACCTAGGCATAAAGAATGAAATTATTAATAAATTAGAGGAACACAGGATAGTTTACCTCTCAGACCAGTGGAAGGGGAAGGAATTTATGACCAAAGCAGAACTAGAAATCATTACTGATCACAAAATAGAAAATTTCAACTATACCAAACTGAAAAGTTTTTGTACAAACAAAACTAATGCAGACAAGATTAGAAGGGAAGCAATAAACTGGGGAAAATATTTTTACAGTCAAAGGTTCTGATAAAAGCCTCATTTCCAAAATATATAGAGAATTAACTCTAATTTATAAAAAATCAAGCCATTCTCCAATTGAAAAATGGTCAAAGGATATGAACAGACAATTCTCAGATGAAGAAATTGAAACTATTTCTAGTCATATGAAAAGATGCTCCAAGTCATTATTAATCAGAGAAATGCAAATTAAGACAACTCTAAGATACCACTACACACCCGTCAGATTGGCTAAGATGACAGGAAAAAATAATGATGATTGTTGGAGGGGATGCGGGAAAACTGGGACATTGATGCATTGTTGGTGGAGTTGTGAACGAATCCAACCATTTTGGAGAGTAGTTTGGAACTATGCTCAAAAAGTTATCAAACTGTGCATACCCTTTGATCCAGCAGTGTTACTACTGGGATTATATCCCAAAGAGATTATAAAGAAGGGAAAGGGACCTGTATGTGCACGAATGTTTGTGGCAGCCCTTTTTGTAGTGGCTAGAAACTGGAAACTGAATGGATGTCCATCAGTTGGAGAATGGCTGAATAAATTGTGGTATATGAAAATTATGGAATATTACTGTTCTGTAAGAAATGACCAACAGGATGATTTCAGAAAGGCCTGGAGAGACTTACACGAACTGATGCTGAGTGAAATGAGCAGGACCAGGAGATCATTATATACTTCAACAACAATACTAGATGATGACCAGTTCTGATGGATCAGGCCATCCTCAGCAACGAGATCAACCAAATCATTTCTAATGGAGCAGTAATGAACTGAACTAGCTATGCCCAGAAAAAGAACTCTGGGTGATGACTAAAAACCATTACATTGAATTCCCAATCCCTATATTTATGCCCACCTGCATTTTTGATTTCCTTCAGAAGCTAATTGTACAATATTTCAGTCTTGATTCTTTTCGTACAGCAAAATAACGGTTTGGTCATATATACTTATTGTGTATCTAATTTATATTTTAATATATTTAACATCTACTGGTCATCCTGCCATCTAGGGGAGGGGGTGGGGGGGTAAGAGGTGAAAAATTGGAACAAGAGGTTTGGCAATTGTTAATGCTGTAAAGTTACCCATACATATAACCTGTAAATAAAAGGCTATTAAATAAAATTAAAAAAAAAAAAAAAAAGGAATTATCCTTGGAAAGTAAGAAGTGGACTGCAGAATGAACAGTGTCTAAAATGATGCATAAGAAACACCATAATTTCCATAAGGAAAATAGTTTACAACATTTAAACTCTTGCCCACTGTAGTACAGAAAAGAAAGCCCTATTTTTGGCTAATTGGATGTGACTGTCAGCCAATTGTGAGCTTTAAATATAAGTAGTTATTTAGTGTAACAACATACTTCAGGGCACAAGCTCATTTTTATGTATGAGGAACTACATGCATAAATCTCTTATCACCAAGAAAAGAATTACCACCTACATCTTTCCATGAGTTTCAAACACAGATTACTAGTGAATCTAGCTGTGATCTTTATTCCTTTTCTTTCATTTTGATTCAGCTCAACTACAGTGCTCTAAATCTCATTTTATAGAAGCTGCTGCTTTTGCAAATGTAATTACTAAAAAAATACTTCAATATCTTAGCAAAGTGATTAACCAATAAAAGTTTCTACCATTCATCCTATCAAACTCCTGTGTCGGAAATCCAGCTTTTAAATAAGGAAATGGCTATTGAAAATAAGAAGTAAACTTTAAAAGCCAGTTTCTTGAAGTGAGTCTGTGGATTAGAATATTGATGGACAATGCCCACAGGGCAACAAATGTACAAAAGGCTCTATATTAATTCATTTATGGAATTCCAAACAGACTACTGAATTAAGGATTGGTCAGTTAAGCTTTAGTCTGGATACTACCAGTAGCTACCTTTATAATTTGGCCAAGTTATTTAATTTCTAAATATTTTGCTTTATGCTTTGGTAAGATTGAGATAATATCTACCCCTGTCCACTTCAAGAATCAGAAAAAGGACACCAAGTAGATTTAGTCTTCTAGGAAATCATTTTTATTTCAATAAGATTTCACTTATTGTTTGAATCACTCCAAAAACAAGTAAGTGTCTTGAGACCTAATTAATTTGTACTAAAATCAACCAATTGATAACCATTTATCAAGTGCATATTATAAGCTAGGGATGAAGTTAATGGATGAAGATACAAAGTAAAGCAAAAGCAAAAGGAGAAACAAAAACAGAACACAATTCCTCTTTTAGAAGAGAGTAATACTAATGGGGAGACATGTTACAAAAAGAAAGAAAGAAAGAAAGAAAAAAATAGGTAATTAGGTGATAGGTAAAAAGTAGAGGGTAACTTTAGAAACAGAGTCTTAGGTGACTGAGGGACCAGGAAGGATTTTTCAGAAAATAACATTTGAATGAAGCTTGGAAAGAAGGTATTTCTTTCATGTTAAAAGGCAGAGATGAGGAAAGAGAACATTCAAGACATGGGGCAAAGCTAGTGCAAAGATATTGAGATGAGGGGGTGGATTATGCAAGTCTAAGATTGAGGTTAGTAAGTAAAAGAAAAGGCTATACCTATATATACTTACACACAATACGTGCATGAATATATTCACATACATACAATATACACATATGTATATTGCATACACATTATATGCTTATAAATATGTATAAAGGTGTCTATATATATTTATGTTTATATATTCTATATTATAAATAATTACATATGTTATATAATAGAGTCTAGCAACACTGCCCTACTTCTTGCTGTATAGAAAAGGTTGGGACAGCCTATCTTTTTTTTTTTTTATTTTTTTTAATAGCCTTTTATTTACAGGTTATATGTATGGGTAACTTTACAGCATTAACAATTGCCAAACCTCTTGTTCCAATTTTTTCCCCTTCTTCCCCTCACTCCCTCCCCCAGATGGCAGGATGACTAGTAGATGTTAAATATATTAAAATATAAATTAGATAGACAATAAGTATACATGATCAAACCGTTATTTTGCTGTACAAAAAGAATCAGACTCTGAAATATTGTACAATTAGCCTGTGAAGGAAATCAAAAATGCAGGTGGGTAAAAATATAGGGATTGGGAATTCAATGTAATGGTTTTTAGTCATCTCCCATAATTCTTTCACTGGGTGTTCAATTCATTACTGCTCCATTGGAAATGATTTGGTTGATCTCATTGCTGAGGATGGCCAGGTCCATTAGAATTGGTCATCATCTAGTATTGTTGTTGAAGTATATAATGATCTCCTGGTCCTGCTCATTTCACTCAGCATCAGTTCGTGTAAGTCTCTCCAGGCCTTTCTGAAAACATCCTGTTGGTCATTTCTTACAGAACAATAATATTCCATAATATTCATATACCACAATTTATTCAGCCATTCTCCAACTGATGGGCATCCACTCAGTTTCCAGTTTCTGGCCACTACTACAAAGAGGGCTGCCACAAACATTCGTGCACATACAGGTCCCTTTCCCTTCTTTATGATCTCTTTGGAATATAAGCCCAGTAGAAACACTGCTGGATCAAAGGGTATGCACAGTTTGATAACTTTTTGAGCATAGTTCCAAATTGCTCTCCAGAATGGTAGGATGTATTCACAATTCCACCAACAATGCATTAGTGTCCCTGTTTTCCCACATCCCCTCCAACATTCTGCATTATCTTTCCCTGTCATTCTAGCCAGTCTGACAGGTGTGTAGTGGTATCTCAGAGCTGTCTTAATTTGCATTTCTCTGATTAATAATGACTTGGAGCACCTTTTCATATGACTAGAAATAGTTTCAATTTCTTCATCTGAGAATTGTCTGCTCATATCCTTTGACCATTTATCAATTGGAGAATGGCTTGATTTCTTATAAATTAGAGTCAATTCTTTATATATTTTGGAAATGAGGCCTTTATCAGAACCTTTGACTGTAAAAATATTTTCCCAGTTTATTGCTTCCCTTCTAATCTTGTCTGCATTAGTTTTGTTTGTACAAAAACTTTTCAGTTTGGTATAGTCAAAATTTTCTATTTTGTGATCAGTAATGATCTCTAGTTCTGCTTTGGTCATAAAGACCTTCCCCTTCCACAGGTCTAAGAGGTAAACTATCCTGTGTTCCTCTAATTTATTAATAATTTCATTCTTTATGCCTAGGTCATGAATCCATTTTGATCTTATCTTGGTGTACGGTGTTAAGTTTGGATCAATGCCTAGTTTCTGCCATATTACTTTCCAATTTTCCCAGAAATTTTTGTCAAACAGTAAGTTCTTATCCCAAAAACCGGGGTCTTTGGGTTTGTCAAACACTAGGTTGTTATAGTTGTTGACTGTTTTGGGACTGCCCATCTTACAAAAGGATATTCCTTTTGCGTAGATCAGGAAATTCCCATCCTGTCTTAAAACTATTATCTTTGATATTCTGGACAGTTAAATTGCTTTACTCATCATTTATTTATACAATATCACTCAGTTTGGTCATCTCAAGGAAAAAAGAAATAAAACTTGGGGGGCAATAAGTTTCCTTTAAACATGACACCTCATTTCACATGGCTATGAACTTGTATGAGCAGTTCCTAATTCTGAGTATGTTTTTCCTCCTCTCTTCTAAATCTTGTACAAAGTCAAGGTCAAAGTCCAATGAGAATTATTGTAGTATATTAAGACCCTGGAGGTTCTTTACTAAACAATATTTATTAGGTTGGTGACCTTTTTCTCTCACTTAGACGCAATTCACTTGTATGGCATGGCATCATTTACCTGATGTCATGGAACTTTTTGAGAATAAAGGACATACAGCCAGAATAATAATTTATTTAGTTCTTATTGTATTAGTGGGTATATTATACTTTGGGAGGGGCAAGTACAAAGAATAAAGCAATCTCTGCTCACAAGGAGTTTTACATCTATGTACAGTTATACATGTAACATACATGAAGTTATATGTACAAATATAAACACACATGCATCTTGCATTCTATGCAACATGTATGTCTATATTTCCTTTCCTTTTCTGACTTTTTAAACTTCAAAACTTTGCCTTTATTTTTGCCTCATCCTGGAACTTTTGTAGCACCTAGTACTTTCTTGCGTTGGAAAAGCATACTATTCCTAATTCCTAATTCTGAGTTCCTACTGAGTTCTACTGAGCTCTACTTTTCTGCATGTTAATATATACATATCTCTATAGCTTAATCTTTTTTTTTCTCAGTTAATAATGAACAACAACATAAATTCTTATTTGAATCAAATAATCCCTGCCTATAAAACAAACCTGCACACTGATCTTATTTAATATATATATTTTAGGAAGACAGAGATTATATGGAAAAGGAAGGGACTCACCTGAGCTATCCCAAATTCCCTTCCAACTTTAAAATAATGCCTCAAAATGAATTCTGGAATTGCAGAACCAATAAAAAAATGGGTAAAAATAATTTTCCAGCCCAAGAAAAATTAGAAGTTCGGCAGGAAATGTCTATCTCAGTAGGGTGAGAGTGAAGCACAGTGTCTAGTAATGGCCATGTCTGGCCAGCCAGCACCAATCTTTGGGGTCTTATGCAAATTCTGGAGTTCTCAGCTCACAGATTGTAAGGGAGTCAAACAATTGATCAGAAGGAAAATACCAAGAAAACATGGAGATGACACTGTATGCAAGCCTCTGTTGAATTGTCTTTTTGTGTTTCTGGGTCTTAGTCCAGAATGAGCAGGAACATTGATGTACAAATGCTGGAAGCCCCAGGAGAATAGAGACTCTGCTTAAAGTTCTATGTTGGAAAAGTGTTTGTGGTAACTCTCAAACCAGAGCACAAACCAGGAGAGTAATGACCAAACATCTCCACAGATCATACTATCATGGTAGAACTGAAAATTTGCAGATCCTCAAAACTACCTCTGAAAGCAGCAGTGCTGAAAACCTCAAACTTGGGTCAATGCCCCCTTCATACAGAGAACACCACCATAATTTAACATAAACTTAAAATTCAAGAAATTGATTGCAAAAATAATCAAACAATAACAACAAAAAGTAATATGACTATAAAAAAGTCATAGTGATGGAAGAGATCAAGACAAAAATGCAAAAGGCAACAAAATCAAAGCAGCTACATGAAAAGCCTAAAAAAAAAAATGTGAATTGGTCACATGCCCAAAAAGATTGATAGAATATTCTAAAAAAGGATTTTAAAAATCAAATAAGAAAGGTAAATTGGGAAAAAAGAGGGTAAATGAAAGTAATGAAAGAAAAACATGAAATGAAAATAAATTGCTTGGTTAAAAAAAGACATAAAAATCCACTGAAGAGAAGAATTCATTATAGAGAAGAATTGGCTAAATGAAAAAGAGAATGATAAAAATTCATCAAAGAAAACAACTCCTTAAAAAACAGAAGTGGAAAAATAGAATAAGAATCAAAAGGAAAAAAAAAAACTTCACTAAAGAAATTAATTCCCTAAAATTGGGAGAATTGGGCAAGCAGAAGCAAATTGCTACTTGAAGCATCAAAAAATAATAAAATAAATGAAAAATAGAAATAAATGTGAAACATTTTATTAGAAAAACAACTGATTTAGAAAACAGATGGAGAAAACCTAAGAACCTGAAAGCTATGATTTAAAAAAAAAGAGCTTAGACATCATATTTCAAGAAATTATCAAAGAAAACTGTATTGATGTCCTAGAACCAAATAGAAAGTATAAATGGAAAGATCACCTCTGGAGGTAGATCACAAAATGAAAAGTGCCAAAAATATTATAGCCAAATTATAATTGCTAAGCTCTCAGTTCAAAGAGACAATGTGAAAAGCCATAAAGTAACAATTCAGATAGCAACAAGTAAGAGGATAAAACAATATTTAGCAAATTCTATATTAAAGGATCAGAAAGCTCAGAATGTGATATTTCAGAACTCATGGAAGCTAGGATTACAAGAATAACCTACTTAGTGAAACTGAGTATAAGCCTTCCAGGAGAAAATGGATATTTCATGAGAGTTCTTTAAATTATTCCAGTTGAAAAGATCAGAGCTTAATAGAATATCTAACTTTCAATTCAAGACTTATGAGAAACATAACTAGGTAAACACGAAAAACAAATCATAACAGTTTCAAAAACATTAAACTATTTACATTACTATAAGGGAAGAAGATTCTTATAATTCCTAAGAATTTTATTATTGTTAGGACAATTAGAAGGAGTCCAAATAGACAAAGGACATGGGTATGAGTTGACATTAATGATATGATTTAAAAAAAAAATTAAAGGATGAGGAAGAAAGATACACTGGGAAAAACATGAAGGAAGAAGTAGAGAAATAAATTATCCTACATAAAAGAGGTAAAAAAGAAAGGACTTTTATATTAGAGATGAAGATGGGAGGGGTTGTGGGTAATGCTTGAACCTTACTCTTTTAATTGACTCACAGAGAAAATGACATTCATACTTATTTGAGTACAGAAATATATCTTGTCTTACAGATATGTAGAGGGGTAGAAGCAGGGTGTGATAGAAGGGAGGGTAGGATTGTGAGAGGTAGTAGCTGGAAGCAAAATTTTTAAGGAGGGGCAGTGTTAAAGAGAAGAATAAACAGGGCAAAGAGGGAAATGGAGGAAAATATAGCAAGTAATCATGAGGGAATATGAACAGAATGAACTCATTCCTAAAATGGAAGCAGACAGCAGAGAAGATTAAAATCTGGAATCTGACAATATGTTGTTTACAATAAAACCATCACAAAACCCACAAAATAACAATAAAAACACTAAACACTTTTTTTTTTTAACAGAGTAAAGGTCAACAGCTGGAGTAGAATCTATTATCCTTCAGCTGAAATAAAAAAGCAGGGATAACAATAGTGATCTGAGAAAAAAACAAAAGCAAAAATCTAATTAAAAGAGAAGTAGGTGAATTGTCTTTTACTAAATGGTATCATAGAAAATGAAGTAATATAAATATTATACATTTATGCAACAATTGGCATAACATCTAAATTCTTTAAGGACAACTTATATGAGTTATAGGCGGAAGTATATAGGAAGAATTTACTGAGGACATCAAATTTCCTCTTTCAGAACTAGATATATAAAATTACATAAGAAAGAAGTAATGGAGGTGAATAGAATTTTAGAAAAGTTAAATATGACAGGTCTGTAGAGAAAATTGATTGGAAATAGAAAGAATGATATATTTTTCTTAGTGTTAAATGGCACCAACACAAAAATTGATCATGTATTAGGGCACAAAAACCTCACAACAAATTGCAGAAAAGCAAAATATTGGATGCTTTCTTCTCAGATCAAAATGCAATAACATTACATTTAATAAAAGTCTGTGAACAAATTTATACAAAAATATTTATAGCATTGTGATTACAAACAGTTGGAAATTGTGCAGACATTCACCAATTAGGGAATTGTGGTGTATAATTATGATTGAATGCTATTATGTTATAAGAAATGATGAACAGGATGCTTTCAGAAAAAAAAAAGAAAAAAAAACTGCAAATATTTACATTAACTGATGTAAATTAAAATGAGTAGAACCAAAAGAACATTGTACACAGTAAAAGCAATATTGTTTAGATGATCAACTATGAATGACATCTATTCTCAATAATAAAATGATGCAAGATAATTCTAAAGGCCATATGAAGAATATTATATATCTCTAAAGAAAAACTGATGTAGTCTGAATACACATCAAAGCACACTTTTTATAACTTGCTTTCTTTTTTTTTTTGAGGGGGGAAATTCTTTGCAATATGGTTAGTATGGAAATGTTTTATATAATTGAACATATATAATTGATAGCTAATTGCAAACTGTCTTGGAAAGGGGGAAGAGAAAGGAGAAATGAAGAGAATTCAAAACTCAAAATATAAAAATAACTCAGTAAGTTAAAAATTGTATTTGCATATAATTTGGGTTTTTTTCCTAGTAAATTTATTTATTTTTAATACATATTATTTTATGAATTATGTTGGGAGAGAAAAATCAGAACACAAGGGGAAAACCATAGGAGAGAGAAAAAAAAACAGCAGAAAAAAGAACTGAACATAGGATGTGTTGATTTACATTCAGTTTCCTTAGTTCTTTTTCTAGGTACAGATTGCATTTTCTGTCCAAAGTCTATTGGGATTGCTTTGGATCAATGAACCACTGAGAAGAACCAAGTCTTTCAAAATTGATCATTATATATTCTTGTTGTTATTGTGTACAATATATTCCTGGTTCTGCTTTTTTCAGTCAACATCAGTTCATGTAGATCTTTCCAGGTCTTTCTGTAAAGGGCTGAAACTTTTGAGTTGATGCACTGAGGTTGGACAACCAAGCACTTAAGGGTAACTACCGATTGGACAATACTTTATTAGCATATGCTTGGAAAATGGCCCTTCCCACTATTCTGTGCTGGTTCAATCTGTTGGTTTATACGGAGAATTGGGGGAAGGATTAGGGGGTGGAGTAAAACAAGCCAGGCTCACTTTGCTGGTGGAGGTGGAAAAGAAAGGTCACAGAGATCTTGTGTCCATTCCCTTCACTTCTATCCCGAAGACCAAGAATAAATACCAAGGACTTTTGCTTATCTTGACTCTGACTGATTTTAAGGTATCCAAGGCGCTAACTCGGTCTTCACATCTTTCAAAAACCAGCTTGTTCATCTTTTAACATGAATTTATGGAAGACTTCCAGGTTTTCCTGAGACCATTCTGCTCATTATTTCTTATAGAACAATAGTATTCTATCATAACCACATACCACAATTTATTCAGCCATTTCCCAATTGATGGCCATCATTTCAATTTCCAATCCTTTTCCCTGAGCAAAGAGCTGCTATAATTTTTTTCATATATGTAGGTCTTTTTTCTTTTTTAAGATTTCTTTTCTGATACATGCCTAGTAGTAGTTAGTAAAAGGATATGTTGATTTTATAATCTTTTGAACATAGTTCCAAGTTGCTCTATAGAATAGTTAAATCAGTTCACAATTCCACCAACAATGTATTAATTTCTTATTTTTTTTCCTATTTTTCCTTGAACATTTGTAATTTTTCTTTTTTGACTCAGGTGTGGGATAATATCTCAGAATTGTTTTAATTTATAATTTTTTGATCAATAGTGAGAATATATATATATATATTTTTTTTTTTTTCATTTAGCTATAAATAGTTTGATCAGTTCATATAAAATTACTCATACCTTATAATCATTCATCAATTGTGGAAAGTATCTAATTTTTTTTATAAATTATATTTGACTCAGTTCCTTATACCTTTGTGAAATAAGGCCATAAGAAAAACTTACTTCAAAATTATTTTCACAATTACTATTTCTAACTGTATTTTCTCCTGTTTATTTTTCTTTCTCCTTTTCCTCCTGTTCCCCTATCCCTCCTCAAAAGTGTTTTACTTCTGACCATTTCTCCCCCAACATATTCTCCCTTCTATTCCCTCTTCCTCCTTTTCATATTCCATCCCCTTCCTACTTTCCTGTAGGATAAGATAGATTTCTATCTTATCGCATATTGAGTGTGTATATTATTTCCTCTTTGAGCCAATTCTGATCAGAGTAAGATCTCTTACTCCATTGTAAAAGATTCTTTTTGCCTTTTTTGTGGCAATTTATGACATTCCATGTCTCCCTTTCCCTTTCTCTCACTACCTTAATCTTTCATTCCTTAATTTTACTTTTAGAGATCCCTTCATTTTAAACTCACACTTGTGCCCATATCTATATACACTCCTTATAACTACTTTAACAATGAAAAAGTTATGGGGGCAGAACCAAGATGGTGGAGAGCAGACAGGGCTTTCTGTGATCTCCTCAAACTTCTCTCAAACCAGCAGCAGCTTAAGCCTCTAAACTGGTTTTGGAGTAACAAAACCCATAAATACTTGGAGTACAACAAGTTTCCAGAAGATACTTTGGAAGAACTTTAGAACAGGTCTGTTTAAATCAGGCAGGGAGACTGCTGAGCCCAGACCACAGTGAAGGGAGCCCTAGGACAAGGAGCTGAAGTGGGGAACTAGAGCTTTGTAGTATCCAAACACTGGAAAATCTTCTGTGAGTTTCTTAGGCTACTCTGCCCTGGGTGCAAGTGGGTGGGTTGCTCTAAAACACCCAGAAGTGAACACAAAAGGCAAATTGCAAGCCACTGAGACCTGGAAGAACTTGGGACCTGGCCTTGATTACCCAGTGCTGGAAGTCAGTCAGAAACACAAAGTAATGGTCACTTCTTTGCCCTAAGAGCAGATCTCAACCTTTAAAAAATGAGCAAAAAGGCAACAAGAACTCTGACCACAGATAATTTTTATGGAGAGAGAGAGAACAGATCTCAAACCCAGAGATTCTTAAAGGAAAATCAACTCAAGATGCAGCCCCAAAGGGGGATATGAGCTGGCCTCCATTTCACAAGGCTTTCTTGGAATATTTCAAAAAAGATTTTTAAAAGGAGTTAGAATAAAAATAGGGAAAGGAAATGAGATCTCTGCAAGAGGGTATGGAAAAGAAAAAACATAAATTATGTGAAGAAAATTCATTAAAAATAGATATGATGAAATTGGAAAAATCATATAACTCCTTACAAAGTAGATATGAAAAAGATACCAATTCATTGAAAAACTGATTTTATGAAATGCAAAAAAAGTAATAAACAAAACAATTAGATGGGTCAAATACAAAAAGAACTAAAAAAGGTAACTAAAGAAAACACTTAAAATTATAATTGAACAAATGGAAATGGATGATTCAATAAGACTTCAAAAATCAGTC
Organism: Sarcophilus harrisii; assembly: GCF_902635505.1. Taxonomy (NCBI): domain Eukaryota; kingdom Metazoa; phylum Chordata; class Mammalia; order Dasyuromorphia; family Dasyuridae; genus Sarcophilus; species Sarcophilus harrisii. The sequence goes on from NC_045428.1 coordinate 289,063,444, forward strand.
AAACAAAACAAAACAAAACAAAAAGAAAAAATAGAAGAAATACCTTCTAGGAAAAACAATTGACCTAGAAAATAGATCTAGGAGAAATAATCTAAGGATTATTGGATTCCTGAAAGCCATGATGAAAAAACAAGCCTAGAATCATCTTTCAGGAAATCAACAAGGAAATCTTCCCTGGTACCTTAGAACCTTCATAAGGTAAAGTAGCCATTGTAAGAATTCACCAATCACCTCCTGAAAGAGACCCCAAGATGAAAATTCCAAGGAGTATAATAGCTAAACTTCAGAATTATTGGATCAAGGAAAAAGTATTTCAGGCAGCCAGAATGAAACAATTCAAATACTAAGAAATCACAATCAGGATTACACAGGAACTTAGCAGCTTTCATCTTAAAGAATAGAAGGGCCTGATATCTGATATTTTTGAAAGGCAAAGGAATTTAAATTATAGCCAAGAATAAACTATTCAGCTAAATTAAGCCTTATCTTTCAGAGAAAAAGATGGACATTCAATGATACAGGTGAATTTCATCCATTTCTGATAAAAAGCCCAAAGCTGAACAAAAAATTTGATCTCCAGGTATAGAACTCAAGAGAAGCATAAAAAGATAAAAAGGAAAAACTCTTGAGAACTATATTTCTATTATGGTTATACTTGAGAGTGCAGGTATAATTTGATTTTATTATGATAATATGAAAAAGAAACTAGAGGTGGAAAGAGAATTGTGCTGGAAAAAGAGGACAATGGAGGTAAAATGAAGGAAATTACATCTTACAAAGAGGCAAAAAAGACCTATTATGATTGAGGGAAAGAAAGGAGGGGGATGAACATTGTGTGAAACAATGAAGAGGTTATTATGATTTATAAGTGTTATCCTCTCATATAAGAATATAAATGGATTAAATTTATTGAGTCCCTTATGATATCACTTTCCTGATTTCTTCTTTCTCCTTACATTTTTGAGACCAGTATTTTAAAGTCAAATTTCTATTCAACTCTGGTCTTTTCATCACAAATGCTTGAAAGTCCTCTATTACATTAAATACTCACTTATTTCCCTGAAGGATTATATTCAATTTTGCTGGGTAGCTGATTCTTGGTTTTAAGTCCAGCTCTTTTGCCCTCCAGAATATCAGATTCCAAGCCCTCTGATCCTTTAATGTAGAAGCTTCTAAATCTTGTTTCATCCTGACTGTGGCTCTACTATCCTTTTATTGAATCCTTGAATCTTTCTGGATGATTGGAAATTTTTTTTTCCCTTGACCTGGGAGCTCCAGAATTTGAGTATAATATTCCTAGGAGTTATCATCTTGTAATCTCTTTCATGAGGTGATTAGTGGATTCTTTTTACTTCTATTTTTCTGTCTAGTTCTAGAATATCGGGACAGTTTTTCTTGATAATTTCCTGAAAGATGATATAAAGAGCCTTTTTTAAATCATGACTTTCAGATAGATCCATAATTTTTAATAAGCTCTCCTAGATATATTTTCCACATTAGTTATTTTTTCCAATGAAATCTTGTACATTGTTTTCTATTTTTTTCATTTTTTTGTTTTGTTTTACTGCTCCTTGATTTGTCATAATGTCATTGCCTTCCATTTGCTCAATTCTAATTTTTAAGGAATTATTTTCCTCAGTGAGTACCTTCATTTCCATTTAGCCATTTTAAAAAAAAAACATTCTCTTCTCATTAGCTTTTTGTATTTCCTTTTGCATCACTCTAATTTCTCTTCCAAATTTTTCCTTTATCTTTCTTACTTGATTTTCAAAATTTCATTCAAACTCTTCCCTGGCCTGAGATCAATTCTCATTTTTTCTTGAAGTCTTTGCTTTTAGGGACTTTGGTTTTATTTTCTTTTTCTGAGTGTGTGCTTTGCTTTTTCCTTGTCACCATAGTAACTTCCTTCTGTCAGAATATTTTTCTGTTGTTCACTTATTTTCATAGTCTAACTTTTAACTTTTAGCTTTTTGTAAAAGCAGGGCTCTGTTTCTAAGGTAGAAGGTGCAGTGTCCTTAGCTTCAAGGATTTTGTGTAGCTGTTTTTAGAGATACTTCTAGGGACCTGTACATTTTCACTTCTTACAACATGAGGAGAATTGTTTACTATTCTCCTAAACTTTACTCTGGTCTGTAAATTATCTTAAGCACTCTTCTGCCCTGTAATTTTGAGAAGAGTCCCTAATCCACTCTGGGTGTAAGTTTTAGTGTGTTAGTGCATCTCCTCATCCTAGGATTGTGAGCCAGATCTGTGAGCCAGACCTGCAAGCCAGACCTGCATCCTGGATCTGAATAAGGGCAAGTCAACAGATTTCTGCCTCAGTGCCAGTAGAAAGACCTCCTTGTGAATACCTGTTGAACCCCTTTTCCCTTTAATTTGTGGACTGCTTCCTCCAGAAGCTGCCACCACTACTGATGTTGCCATCACTAATAGCTCCCAAGGTCTGCTTCTAGTTGCTGGTTTTTCAAAGTCTTTCATCCTAGTGAAATAAATCTTTCCTGCCGACCTTCTAAGTTTTCTTGGTTTCTTTGGAATGAGAGATCTGGACACTGATGCTGCCTGTCATTGTTTCAGAGGTTCTAAGACCTGTTCCTTGTTTGCTGGGGATGGTCTGGGAAATAGACATTTCCTGTTGACCTTCTAAATTGTTTTTGACAAAAAAATTATTCCACTCCATCTTTTAATGTATTGTGACACTCTAAATTTTCTTTAGAGTCATTATTTATATTTATGTGGGGGAGAGCCTTTCTTTGCCATCTTGACTATTTCTATAAAGATCTTTCTCACACTGCCTCACATACAACTGAACACCTACATTCCTAATGGAATATGATAAGGGAAAAGGACAGTGGGACTCTCACTTTTTTATTTGGGAAAATTATTTTCCTTCTAATATAAACAAAAATTGTATTAGCTTCCCTCCAACCTTTTTTTTTTTTTTTTTTTTTTTTTTTTTTGCCAGCCCTACTGATTTATATTAATCTTTTAGTTCACTAAAACTCCTGGATCTTTTTTCAATGGATTTATTCAAGGTAATAGTATCTAAATCTTAATTGGGAAATATTTTCTGAAATGTTTATAACTATAATCTTTTCTGTATAATCTGATATGTTTTGTCCAAGCTTATTGAAAGAGTCAATATTTTGAAATAGAAAGGATTGGTTTCATATTGGGGGTAAAAATCATGAACATTTTTAGATATTTTTTAATTTACAGGAAAAAAAGTATTGACTAGTTTTTTCTTCATTTTTGTTTTTGGTAATGATAAAGTATTTTGTAGTATAAAAGGTCATCACATTAGAGCTTCACTTTTGGGGAAAAGTTTACAAAAATATGCTGGGAAAATGTGAATACTTGTTTGTAATGTTCTAATTGTGTTGTGATTATGGAATTAATTTACATTCAGTTCAAGTCTTCTGAGCTCCAGTATTCAGTTTATTCCTAACTCATGATTCCAGTTCAATTACTAAATGATAAATAAAATCCTGGGATGAACTTTTCTTAACAAATGACTTAGATGACTTTCATCCACAATGTTCTGGAAAACTATGCAACTAAGAGCTTCTTTGTTATTCATGAAATTTGACTTGGGTATTAGAAGAGAATTTGTTTACTAAATGGTGATAATAGAGACAATGCAATTTTACACAAAACTCAAAGAGGAAGATAATGGCTATACGTACAGTAGACAATGTGTTTATATTTTAGTCCATTATTTCAAACACTTTCTCTGTTCTACAAGGAAAATATCTATGTATATATCAATACATTAATAATAAGCAGATGTTAATAAAATATATTTGTAAATACAGGCACATATGTATTAAAGCATATTAGATTTTTGAGAGGAAACAAAATATGTCAAAAGATAATTTATGTTAAAATGTATACAAATTAACACATGTTGCATAATGAATAACATCACCGGACATCAATGTTTTGGAAGATATTTCTTTTTTCTTTGTTGATGAGATTTATTGTTCCCAAAATGCCATAAGGTTGAGGAACAACCAATTCATTAAAATTGCATTATAACCAAGGAAGATATAAATTTTCCTTAAGAAATGCTTCTTTGAAAGTATCTAGTCATAGAGATGGATTTGGAATAGAGACATGTGTGGGCTGTAGAGGTGGGGTAGAGATTAAGCACCCAGGTAAAGCAAAGTCAAGGGGAAATCATGAATTTGAACTTAATTAAGAATTTATGTGGCTAGAAGTATTGGGTGTGCACTGTAGGTTAGACAAACAAACAAACAAAAACAAAAAATGAATTCCCCATGCATGACAGAATTTATCATTTTAGAAGTGTATCTCAGTAACCATCTAGTCAAATATATGGTAATGTTGCTTGGCTTGTAATCTCTCTTGGGAACTTTTCTGAGGAGGCTAGGCTCTCAACTTCCTTCTGTAGTTCTATCTTGAAACCAGGAAGATTTATTCAGAGTTGGAATTTGGTCCTGACGTATGCTTCAGGTTGAGACGCTGTCTTGTGCTATCCCCAACTAGAAGCTATTGAGGGGTAGGGGGATTACCTTTCAGGTTTCTGGAACAATGTAGACTTGAAAGTTCATATTGGCTTTAGGTTCTATCCCCATAACCAAGAAATTTGTGAGATTTAAATCACCTGTGATTTGGACTTTCTGCTAATAAATTCTTGAGTTGGATTAGGAATTAATTTGTGAAGGAATTTTTGGTTGTGTTGAATATTTCTTATATTTGAAGCCTATTTTAATTTTTTTTGAAGTGTTCTTAGGAGAACTTGATGGGAACTTTTCTTGTCCCACCTTTGTTGAAAATCTTGACATCTTTACAGGATTGACATTACCTTAATCATCTTTTCCAAAAATTTTATAATGTCCTTCCCTTAAATTCCATATTTTGTTTTAATAAAAATTCTTTATGCTAGCATCTTATGCTATTAAAATATTTTTTTCGGGGATATCCAGATTTCTAGAGTTAATCTGGTAAGGATCAGTGGCTAAAAGTAATCAAGAATAGAAGTTCATCAGACAGGTGATGATTTTTATGCTAGAATTTTTTATGGAATAACAAAATAATGGACAAGTCAAAGATGAGGGCCAAATCAATTATAAATTATAATTTTACATTCTTCCAACTAATTAAAACAGTACTCAACAGCAATTATATGGCAATTTCAAGTTTTCAAAGCACCTTATTGATAATATTCCATTTAATGTTCACCACAATCTTTGAAAGTAGGTGCTATTATTATTCCCTCTCTACTGATGAGAAAATGAAGTGAACAGAAGTAAAGTTTCCAAGGCTGGATTTGAACTGATGCATTTCTGACTTCAATTCTAGTGCTTTATAGCTTTTTCCAGATAGACTAAATAGTAACATCTTATGCTTATACAGAGGAATTAAGGCATATATTTTCTTCAAAAAAATATAATATGATGGAGCGAGCATATAAGCATTATTACTTCCATTTTAAAGATGAGGAAATAGGGGCCCAGATACATTAATTTCTTTATTCAGAATTAAATGGACAGATTAAATTTGATTTTCTTCTAGTGCTAAGGACTCTTTCTATTGTATCACACTGACTCTACATATGGGTGTAACAGGAACTGAATGTGATGCAAGGAGAAAGAAGCAGTTGCATGTGTCTGTGGGTCATCAAAGCCAAACAAAGTCAGTAGCAGACTTACAATTAAATGACAATTTGCTATACTCAGCATAAATCTAGCAGAGAATGTGCAAAAATCCATTTATTACAGACATGAGAGCATACTGATAACATCACCTTCTTACTTGTAAAGGGACAGAGAGATCAAAAGTTGGCACCCCTGTAACCTTTGCCAATCAACAAAAATAATTCAGTTATGATTATAGAGAAATTTTATACAGATATTGAAAGGTCTTTTGGTACAATGGAAAGGATGCTGGTATTGGGGTTAGAGGTTCTGCATTTGAATGAAGTGTCAGACACTTACTAACTGCAACCTTGGACAAATTGTTTCTTTTTTCTTCTATAAAATAAGACTTTGTACTTGTAAGGTCATTTTCCAGTTCTAAATATATGATTCTACTAATACAGTGTATCTTCAAATATAAAAATAATAAAAGCTCAGCATAGTTCTTAATCTTACACTTTTTTGTGTGTGACTCCTATAGTCTTAGAGACTTAGAGATCAATAGCTGTCTGGCATATATTGGGAGAAGGGACACACACATTATTAGTAATGTTTATCAAATTTGGGACACATTCGTGTCATTGGTGTGTGTTTCCTAGATTTAAGGGACATATAGCAATAGTAGCTGTTTATCAAATTTGAGGAACACATGTCATTACCAAACCATACCATTCAAAACCTTACCTTATTTCAGAAAACAAAACAAAACAAAAAAAAAAAAACTTATATAACTCTTATTTGAAAAATAGAAATTTTTAAAAATCGAGTTACTTATCATGAATTAATATATTTATTCCCATTACATTTTGCTATCTGGAATCTACAATTAAGATGATAATAACCACTGAAATATTCTTTATAACAATTTCAAACATGTAATGTTTTTATCTGTTATATTCAGGACAAACAGTCCTAAAAGCATTAATATCATATTAAACAATTAGAATTTTTTTAAAATGGATCAGAGGAGTATTACATTAGGAATTTTTCCAATTGTCTCATGGTCTCTCATGGCAGGTCTTCTGTAAACTCAAAATGCTACCCTTTCTTTTCTATGCCATAAAATACTCCTTTCTTTTATAATATGTATCTCCTCCTTTGCCGAGTCCAAGCCAAATATTTATTTACCTGTCCTCACTTTTTATTTAAGATAATTGTTGGTTTTGGGGGGTAGTATTTGTTTTGTTTCAATCAGATAAAAAGATTTTATCCATGGATGGAGCTACAATGAAGAGAAACCAGGGTATTGTCTGAGCTTTCTAGTTTCCCTCAGAATCTACACTAGATCAAGCCTTTGAGCACAGTTCGGAATGACAAATTGCAGACTTTCCATGTGTAATAATTCTCCGGTTTAAGATGTCTTGGAAGGACTTCAGGAAAAATCTGAATTGGGCGGGGAGAATGATCTCCAGTGAGGGTATGGAACAAGGAGGCTCTATACAAGCAATCTAGCAAAAGATTCTTAGACATTAGCATTAGCTATCTGTGCTAGTGGAGAGGGCCAATGGATCAGCAGCCAGCTGGGTGATCACCAATGAGATCGCCAACACAATTACAGAAGACAAACTGTGAGCCCTGAACTCCAGCATTACAGGTGGGGCTAGGCCAAGCCATTCCAGTGCAGGGGGAAAATCTGTAATACTGTAGATGCTGGTGCAGAAGAAACTCAATGAGAGACCCCTACTCCCCTGCAAAAAAAATGGGACAATATCCCCTGTTCCCTAGGAGCAGTGCTCAACTTTTAAAAATGAGCAAAAAAAGCAAAAAAAATCCTGACCATAAAAACTACTATATGACAGGGAAGATCAGAGCACAATCCCCAAAGAGAACAGAAATGGTAAAATGGCTACATGTGTAGCCACAGAGAAAATATGAATTGGTCTCAAGCTCAAAACTTCTCTGGAAAAAGTTCAAAAAGGATCTTTAAAAAGACATAGAAGAAAAATGGGGAAAAGAAATGAGACATATGTAAAAGAATTATGAAAGGGTTTTTTTGGGGGGTGGGGTGGGAGGGAAGGGCAGAAGCCAGCTTGGAAAAAGAAGCACTGAAATTGACTGAAGAAAACAATTACTTAAAAATAAATTTGGTGAAATGAAAAAAAAAATCCACTGAACAAAATAACTTCTTTAAGACTACAATTGACCAAATGCAAAAGCAGATAAAAAAGAAGAAAATAATTCACTAAAATTTTGAATTGAACAAATGGAAGAGAATGACTCAGTGAGACATCAAGAATCAGACAAACATACATACTAACAAAATCCAACAGCAAGAGATACAAAGAGACATTCTGTAGCTAGTATAAAATATTTGGGAATCTATCCACCAAGGGAAAGTCAGGAACTATATGAGCAAAACTACAAAGCACTTTCTACAAAAATAAAGTCAAATCTAAACAATTGGGAAAATATTAAGGGCTCCTGGATAGGTTGAGTGAGTATAATAAAGATGACAATACTACCTGAACTAATCTATTTATTTAGTCCTGTACCAGTCAAACTCCTAAGAAACTATTTTACTGACCTAGAAAAAATAACAATAAAATTCATCTGAAAGAACAAAAGGTCAAGAATTTCAAGGGAACTAATGAAAAAAAACATCAAATGGAAGCGCTCTGTACCTGATCTAAAACTATATTATAAAGCAGCAGTCACTAAAACCATTTAATATTGGCTAAGAAATAGACTAGTTGATCAGTGGAACAGGTTAAGTTTACAGGACAAAATAGTCAATAACTATAGCAATCTAGTGTTTGACAAATCCAAAGACTCCAGCTTTTGGGATAAGAATTCATTATTTGACAAAAATTGCTGGGAAATGGGTTATTTCTACCTTCTGAGTCCAATTCTCCCTGTGCAACAAGAGAACTGTTCGGTTCTGTACACATATATTGTATCTAGGATATACTGCAACATATTTAGCATATATAGGACTGCTTACCATTTAGGGAAGGGGGTGAAGGGAGAGAGGGGAAAAATCAGAACAGAAGTGAGTGTAAGGGATAATGTTGTAAAAAGTTACCCTGGCATGGGTTCTGTCAATAAAAAATTATTATAATAAAAATAAATAAATTAATTAATTAATAAAAAATTGCTGGGAAAATTGGAAATTAATATGGCAGGAAGTAGGCATTGACCCATACTTTACACCATACACCAAAATAAGATCAAAATGGGTTCATGATCATAAAGCATTAGATTATAAATAAATTAGAAGAACATAGGATTGTTTACCTCTCAGACCTGTGGAGGGGGAAGGAATTTGTGACCAAAGAAGAACTAGAGATCATTATTAATAACAAAATAGATAATTTTGATTATATTAAGTTAAAAAGCTTTTGTACAAATGAAACTAATGCAGACAGAATTAGAGGGGAAGCAATAAAATGGGAAAACATTTTTTTACAGCTAAAGGTTCTGATAAAGGCCTCATCTCCAAAATATATAGAGAATTGACTCTAATTTATAAGAAATCAAGCCATTCTCCAGTTGGTAAATGGTCAAAGGATATGAACAGACAATTTTTGGATGAAGAAATTGAAATTATTTCTTGTCATATGAAAAGGTGTTTCAAATAATTGTTGATCAGAGAAATGCAAATTAAGACAACTCTGAGATACCACTACACACCTGTCAGATTGGCTAAGATGACAGGAAAAGGTAATGAAGAATGTTGGAGGGAATGTGGGAAAACTGGGACACTGATGCATTGTTGGTGGAGTTGTGAACAGATCCAACCATTCTGCAGAGCAATTTGGAACTATACTCAAAAAGTTATCAAACTGTGCATACCCTTTGATCCAGCAGTGTTACTATTGGGCTTATATCCAGAAATATCAAAGTAGGGAAAGGGACTCTTATGTGCAAAAATGTTTGTGATAGCCCTTTTTATAGTGTCTAGAAACTGGAAATTGAAGGGATGCCCACCAATTGGAGAATGATTGAATAAATTGTGGTATATGAATGTTATGGAATATTATTGTTCTATAAGAAATGACAAGCAGAATGAATACAGAGAGTCTTGGAGAGATTTACATGAACTGATGCTAAGTGAAATGAGCAGAACCAGGAGATCATTATACACTTCAACAACAATTGTACATGATGATCACTTCTGATGGACATGGTTCTCTTCAACAATGAGAGAATCCAAATAAGTTCCAGTTGATCTATAATGAACAGAACCAGCTACAGCCAGAGAAAGAACACTGGGAAATGAGTATGGACCACAACATAACATTTCCACTCTTTCTGTCACTGTTTGTTTGAATTTTAGTTTTTTCTTCTCAGGTTATTATTACCTTCTTTCTAAATCTGACCTTTCTTGTGCAACAAGATAACTGTATATGTATATAAATATTGCATTTAACATATATTTTAACATATTTAACATGAATAGGACTACTGCCATCTAGGGGAGAGGGTGGAGGGAAGGAGGGGAAAAGTTGAAACAGAAGTTTTTGCAAGGAGCAGTGTTGAAAAATTACCCACGCATATATTTTGTATATAAAAAGTTATAAAAAAATAATCAGAAAAATTTTCAAATGAAAAAAATAGAAGAAAATATAAAATATCTCATTGAAAAAAACAAACTGACCTGGAAAATACATTCAAGAGAGACAATCTAAGAATTATTGGATTACCTGAACCATGATCAAAAAAAAGAGCCTGAACAAGATCTTTCAAGAAATCATTAAAGAAAACTGCCCTGATATTCTGGAACCAGAGGGTAAAATAGTCATTGAAAGAATCCACTTATCATCTCCTAAAAGAACCCCCAAATGAAAACCCCAAGGAATAGTGTAGCTAAATTCCAGAATTATCAGATTAAGGAGAAAATGCTTCAAGCACTTGGAAAGAAACAATTCAAATATTGTGAAACCACAATCAGGATTACTCAAGACCTAGCAGCTTCTATTATAAAAGATAGAAGGTCTTGAAATATATTCCAGAGGGCAAAGGAACTAAAACTGGACTAAACTGAGAATCAACTATCTGGTAAAATGAAGCATGTGTTTCAGGGGTAAAGATGGATATTCAATGAAACAGGGGATTTCAATCATTTCTGATGAAAAGATCAGAGTTGAACAGAAAATTTTATCTTCAATTGCAAGACTCAAGCATAAAATGAAAAAAGCAGTCTGATTTGGAAAAAAAATGCATCTTGGAAAGACTTACATGAATTGATGTTGAGCAAACTGAGCAGAACCAAGAGAACATTGTACACAGTAACAGCAAGATTATGTGATGATCAATTCTGACAGGTTTGCCTCTTCTCAACAATGTCATGTTTCAGGGCAATTACAATAGACTTGGGTTGAAAAATGCCATCCACATGCAGAGAGAGAAGTATAGAGAGAACAATGGTCTTTTGACCTTTTTTTGTTTGCTTGTTTTTTTTTTTTTCTTTCTCTTTTTTTTTCTTTTTGGTCTTTTTTTTTTTTAACACAACGTGGCTATATAGAAATATGTTTAATTATATATATATATATATATATATATATATATATATATATATATATATACACACACACACACACACACACACACAACCTATATCAGATTGCTTGCTGTCTTGGGGAGGAGGGAGAAAAATTTGGAACTTACAAAAATTAATGTTGAAAACTATATTACATGCATTTGGAAAAAGTAAAATATTGTTAAAATTTTTAGAGGTTTTTATCTCTTCTATTTCTAGTGGGGTATAAAAGAAAAATAAATATATATGTCCTTTTTTCATAGCAGGGATATGATAGATGGGAATCCTCACTGCCATATTGATGGTGTTTTGTATATATCTTTTTTTCTCATGGTTATTATTGTTGGGTACAGCTAAACATGGAACAACTGAGCAGGATGAAGCCATGCTGAATCTCAAGTGGCTGCTAGTGGGTGCTTCAATATGATATACAGGAGGAGTACAATGAGAGACTCACAAATCATTAGCAAATGAGTTTGAAAGGCACCTAGGCTGAAATCACAGCACATGATCATTTCTTATAAAGAAAAAAAAAAAGAACTTAACTGATCTCAGCATATCAGTTGTCTTAAGGGAGCCTGGAATAATTTATCAGGTCCATCTGTGACCCGAACTATATTCTGATTTCTTGACCCTAGAGTTTCTAAAGAAATTTATTTGGAGTTGGGCCCACAACATTTTGACTATTTTAATATTGTTTTGTTTTTTGTTATCCAAATTAATCAGAGGCAATATTACTATTTCAAATTCATCTATTAGTGTAGTGATTTCCATTAGATCTATTTTTTAATTGATTTACAATTCTAATAGATTGCCTGAGTTTATTAAATTGAATCCTAAGCATTTCATTAAATCTTTCTATCATCGTTTGGGAGTTATATAGTAGATAACAGTCCACATAATGTCTTAGGCTTCATTCAAGATCTTAATCTATGATAAATGTGATCCTTGATCACTTTCAATCATTATAATTTGTCCACAATAGTCTATTAATGGATGTGGGAATTCTATAGTAGTCAGCTTTGGCTAATGTACCAAGACACACAAGGCCTAATATTCTGTACATAAAATGGTATTTATTAAATTTATCAATAAGTGAACCCATGCATTCTACTTGCCAGATCTGTTCTCAAAGTTCAGTTTGGACTAATATATCATGGTTATTGCATCAATGGATCTAATTCTTTGGAAAATGGGACAGAACAATATAGCATCTTATATTACCATTTCCTCTCTCCTTAGACCCATTTTGTCTTCTGCCTAAAATTTGGTAGGTTGAATATTTGCATACTCAGTTTTCTCATGCATCCATTTTACCATGTATCCAATCTGATTTCCTTGTAGTTTGAGCTAAAATCTGGCCAATTTTAGTATTTACATTCAAATTATATTTCCTCTTATCTCTTCCCCCATATTTCACTGTTATTTACTGTACAACCAACATTTATCTACTTAGTTGAACATATGGCTAATCTATTAGTGACACATCAAGAGTCAGTATAAATCACAACATTTTTCAGGGTTTCCCTTGTGATTTTTATGACAAATGATAGTACCTTGATTCATCATATTTAGCTAACTTTCAAAACTTCTAATATTTTCTCTCCAGTAGCTAGCTTGAGGATAGCCAATGATGTATATGATTAGTAGAGGACTCTTATCTGTGAACCATGCATTGTTCTCATTCTTGGCTGATTAGAGACCACCTGACAAGGGGTTTGCTGTTTTAGCTGAATCTTTTCTGGTAGCTTAGTTGGTGTGTCGACATTATGGGACACCGTCTCTTCATGATGGTGGCTGTTACCTGTTTCCTTATCAAGGATTATGTCTGTTATATGTCACTTCTACTTGAGCATTGGCTTAGTGGTGGAAGTTTATATGTATTAGGGATGATTTTGGCTCGTGTTAACCTACTTTGGGTCAACTCCTCTGTTTCCATAATGGCATTATATATTGACAGAACCACCTTTTCCTTGTAGTATATCTAATCTAAGGATCATTTGGATTTTTGATCCAAAATCCTACTAGCTTATATGTCTTCTCATTATTCCTTGTTAACTTGGTCAATAATGAAATGTCATAAGGTCTCCTTTTTTGATTGAGACTGAAGGAAGAATTAGTAAATCAGCACAAGAATGTCACTTAGCCTCTTTCACTGCTCTAATGCATGCTATTATTTCAGATCCCATATAAAGATTTTTCAATTTTCTCATGGTCTGTCTTGCTAATAATATTGTTGCCTACAGAAACCATTTAATTAGTTTCTGCGCTTCTTTTTATATTCTTTAGGTTGAAGACTAAGATTTTTTTTTTTTGCCACTGGTTGAAGAACTGAAAATCTCTTTAAGATCTAAATCAGAATTAGAAATTTATCTAATAGTTCTTTTTGTCCTTTTTGTTCAGTCCTTTAGTAATTCTAACTCTGACTTCTACTACCTTCTGCTTGCCATGCCCCCTAATTATGATATCATTCATGTAATGCTGAATAAGACAAGTCCCTGTATCAATTTTAGCATAAAACTAGGTTATTATCATATCCATGTGGTAATCTACAGAAATTTTTCTATGCTCCTAGACATATAAAAGCAATTTATTCCTGACTTCGTTTGGACACTGGGATTGTAAAGAATATACCCCTTAAATCAATAACTAAAAACAAAAATCCTTTAATTTGAGCAAGCATTTCTGAAATATTAGGGGAAGCTACATTTACAAGTTCAGTCTCAGCTTTGGTTTTCTTATAATGCCTTTTTGATCTTCATTTTTTTCTGGTCTTTTTCAGTAGCCGAACTGGAAAATTATAGGAGCTAATTGTTTTCTTAATTATTCTTTTCTATTCCACATCATTCAATATTGTCACAATTTTTTTTTTATTTCTTTCTTTGATTCTATACTGAGAGAAACTTAGAATTTACTCTGGGGCAGGCAAACCCCTTAAGATTTTTCCTATAAAAAATAAAAATAAATAAATTTTGATTTGCTCTTAATAGGACAAAGTTTTTACTCATCACATATATTCCAATTATTGCTTCTTCTGAACCTGAGATAATAAGTACTCTATAGATCTCCTTAGACAGGTTCATAATTTTCAATTGTCTATCGTCTTACCAACTTAGGTTTTCAGAATCTCTGAAATGAGTTATTCAAATTTTGTTGTTGTTGTTGTTGGTGATTAGGTTATGCTATGTCTTGTTTGGTTTTTATCTTGTTTTATGTTGTTTGTAATTTTCTTTCCTCTCTTCTCTTTTTAAACTTTTCCTAAACTTTCTACGATACTTTCCTCAAATTCTCAGTTTTTCTTTTGGTATATGGTGGGGATTCCAATGGCTGTCAAAGATTAAGACTTTGTATTGGTCCTCCTGTTTTGTTGAAAAGTCACTACTTCTTTATTCCTAATATTGAAGAATCCGATTTTAGCTTCTTTTCACTTCTATGGGAACCTTTATGTACTTTGAATTGCTTTATAAATTTTATTTTTATTTTCAATTCTATAGAATTTCAAAGAAAACTATCTTTGAATACTTTTTTTACTGACTCTCATCAACCCAGGCTGATTGGTGCAAATCCCAGAATGGCAAGGTACTTCAAATAGTCATTCTATAATCCATTTTCTTTTTTTATACTGCCCCTTTCTCAATCCCATGCTTCTCTGTTTCCAAATCATGAATTAGTCCATTTTCAAGAATAGTTTTCTCTTATTCCATTTAATATATCTTTTTCAAATTAGCAAGATATCCTTAATCATTTCAAATTCATTGCAGAGATTTACTTTTCCCCAACTAGATCTAAAATTGCAAAATTCATAGTTTTTCAATATGTTAAATTAAATGCTTCCAATTTGGTTTTTTTAGAACTTAAAATTCAGGATCTCTTTTCATTCCTTTTTTGGCCACTTTGTTTTCTACTTAAACAATTTAATTCTACTAAATCCTTCAAAGAGCATCATTGTGAACAGGTAAAACTCTTTCCTTAAATGAAATTTTAAAATTATTATTAATATTATATTAATAAGGCTTTCTTTCCAAGCTAGAGAGAAGGTTAATAGATGCTTTGGATAGTTCTCAAGTCCCAAATATGACTTTAGAACTTTAAACTGCCAAATTGCTTATTTTTCTTTTTCATTTTCCCTTTCCCTTTTGGAGTTACTGGAGACAAAATGTTTAACCTGGCTTTAATTTTGTTTAAGGACCGGCATTCTCTAGTTGGTGAAATCACCCTCTTCCTCTATTGCTGAAGCAATAAAATATTTCATTTCCATGAGAAGGGAACACACACACACACACACACACACACACACACACACAGGGTGGGGTGGGAGAGGGAGGAAAAAGGGGAGGGAGATTAGGAAAGATGGAAGGAAGGGGGAGGAGGAAGGAGAAACTATATGTATATCACTCAAATCATACCCTCCTCATAATTCAGAAATACCCAATAGATTAAACTTCTCAGATTTTATTTATCACTCTTTTCACCTTTTTTTTTTTTTCTTTTGGCTGATAAGACCATGGTAAAAAAAAAAAAAAAAAAAAAAAAAAAAGATAGCTAAATTTGCCACAGCACAGAATACTGACAATGCTGAAAGCATATTCTCTAGAATACATTAACAACAAATAAATGAGTAAACAACCAAACACAGCTCTTTTAGTCCTAAATACTCAGGACAGTAGTTCTTTTAATATAGGTCTAAACAGTCTTTTCAGGCAGCACTACTGACCTATTGCATCCTTGTTGCCCAGTGTAAGGCAAGGTGTATGCATAAAACCAATTTAGGCTTATATATGCTTATAGGACTAATGGTTCACCAGTAATTTATGTTCATCAATAACATGCAATCAAACTTTATTCACTATTCAATAATTCAAGCATGAAACCATCCAAGAACAAACTACCAACCTGATTTTTTAAAGTCTTGACACATGTGTCAGTTACTTAGTGGTATTTATAACAAGGTTATTACTCTGTTAGCTAGAGGCTGTTCCTCTTAGGTGACACTCTGGCAAGTGTCTCTATGAGAGAGCAATGTTCTCAGGGGATAGGATGCTCACATTTCCAAATACGAAGAACTCAGGAAGCTGTCCTAGTCATAACCCTTAAGTAGGTGGTTATTAGTCTTAGTTTACAAGTTATATATAAATTCAAATTGGTAATTGCTTACCTAAGCTTCTGAGGAAAAGAAACTTCAGCTTTGTAGCATCAACAGCAAATATTTGTTTATCAGATTTTTTTTTTAAGGGAGGGCACACATTAGGGAGGGTAATTACTTACAAAATCATGGGACTCCTCCTCTTTGTCTTAGCCTCTTTCTGTTTTTATCTGTTTCTTTGCTTTTTGTCCCTATCTCTCTGTCTCTGTTTTTGTAATTATCTCTTTAGTGCCTTTTTGCCTCTTTTGTTCTTTTCCCAACCTGATCCCATCACCAGCCTTAGAGAAAGCATTTGACAAATCCATGTAAACCCCTCAGTCTATCCAACAAGTGTCATCTATTTTCATCTTTGTCAAATTGATGAGTTTGAGATGAAAACTTAGAGATATTTTTCTATTATTTATTTGGAACTTTTTTTTTCAAACAACTGTTGATAGCCTGGATTTAATCTTTCAAGGATTTCCTGTTTATATCCTTTGAGTATTTTTTTTTAAATTGAGGAATCATTCCTGTTCTTATAAATTTAAATCTGTTCTTCTTTATAGATGAGATCTTTATTAGAGAGATTTGCTACAAAGATATATTTCCAGGTACCCATGCATTTTCTATTTTAACTGAATTGATTTTCTTCATACAAAAGTTTTTAAATATTATCTAATAACAATTGTCCATTTTATCTTTTGTGATTCTCACCACCACTTGTTAGTCATGAACTCTTCTTTTCATGCTTCTTTAAGGTGTTGTATTCCTTTCTTCCTTTTTTTTTTAAGATCATGTAGCCATTTATATCTATGATATCAATTTTGAGCTTCTCTTGGTATATTATGTAAGATGTGGCTCTATAGCTAATATCTGACAAACTGATTTCTGGTTTTCCTAATAGTTTTTATGTAATTATCCATCTGCAACTCAGGGATTGTAGTTTTTGGGTTCATGGAATAGTAAAAACAATATTAGTATTAATCCAATCCCTTTGTTCTGGAAATAAAGAAATTGGGGCCTTTGAAGGCCCTCCAATATCTTCTAGGAATAAATCTTATATCTAGAATTCAAACTCATCTCTTGGTCCAGTGGTTTGTTTGTTTTTTTTCCCCAATGTACCACATTTTCTTAAATTGCTACATATAATAATCTGAAACAGATGTTTGCTATCAAAATATCAAATATCATAGGAAAAATGGGTAGCATTTTTGTTTTTTGTTTATTTTGTTTGTTTTTTATTATATATATATATATATATATATATATATATATATATATATAACAAATATATGTTTGTTTGGTGATATAAAGTCCAAACCAACTACTCTTGGAATGACTATGCTTTTGGAGTCTCTGGCTTATAAGAATGAAGCCTTTGACCTCCAAACTTCCATAACTGCTTTGAATCTAAATGCCATCTAAATGGGCCATCAGCACAGAAAATAAGTTTCCTATTTAGGATCGCATTTAGAGGGCCTCAGTGGTAGCTCTAATGAGAGTACAGTGGGAATTGAGCTGGATGGATGGATAGTGAGGACATTGGCAAATAAAAAAAGCCTGGGCCAAGTAAATTGATATAAAGTGACCAACTTTCTGTTTTACTTTCAAGAGTATTTGAAATGTAAAATGAATCTTCTCCCTATGAGCATTTTTTCCTACTATTATTATTACCTGGGGGATGTTAATGCTTTTGGACTACTGCCTGCATCCCTGGCCTGCTCCCCTTAGTGGATATTTGATGATGGCAGCATACATCTCATAAAGATGGACTGCTGATTACATTTCCATTAAAGGCCAGAGCTAAGGCTGATTGCTAATTTTCCTGTGACTCATTTGCCAGTGAAAGCTTGGTTTTACACTGGTGAGTTCGTCACAGGAAAGTCTTTTTCTTGACTAGATATAATATGTGAAAAGATCCAGTATGGGAGATTCATTAATTTCACACTCATCAATGAAGACTCCAATTTGATTTTTTCTCTGGTTTAAAATAACCCTATTTATTGTGATTTTGTCATGATTTTCTTCATTAGCTAGTTCTAGTGTTCTCTGCCCCTAGAGAATGTTGTGTGAAATGGTAGATATTGGTGGTAGAAATAAAAAAGAACTGAGAGCGATGTAATTCCAGCTCCAGAGAGCCCCATATGAGTGAAAAGCATTCCATAATAATATAGAGAAAAATATTTCCCCAGAGGGGAAATAAAATCACCTATGGATGTGCCATGACATATATGAAATTAGAAGGCAAATAGTGCCCTAGGCTCCTATTCCCCCGTGTTGGTTAAAGATCTCATGGCACATTTATTCATGAGTTTTTGTTCTTATGAATGGTGAAATATTCCTTTTAGATGTACTCAGAATTCTATTTGCCAATTTTTTCCCCTTCACAGAACCCACTTTCTATTTCTATAATGCTATATAAACAGAAAAGCTCTTTCCATTAATCCTTGCCATTATCTAACTGTGTCACTGAAGCCCAGATAAGTCTCAGAGAATTGTCAGAAGTTCTGTTAGAGCAGTTGGACTTGCCCACATACACAGCTTATAAAATTGGAGGCCATAGTGTACAGTGAGAAGAGTGAATGATTTAGAATCATAGACACTGGATTCAAATCCTAGTTCTATCATTGACTACTTGTATGACCTTGGGTAAATTATTTAAATTTTATTGGAATTCAGTCAACAGTTTTGAAATACAGGGATTGGCCTGGATGATCTCTTAGGTCTCATACAAAATGATCCTAAGTATTAGAAGAAGGTTTTTATCCTGAGTCTTCTTGACTATTATATCAGAGCTTCACTAAGAAATAATAATATTTATGTATATTTAATCATATGTTTCAAATACATTCCCCCCAAAAACCTCATTCAGGTAATATTCTCATAGAATACTTAGATAAGTATCTACATTCTCCCAGCTTTCAAATATGCACCTTCTTCTGTATTTATGTTGTCTTTTTGTAATACTAAGGAAAGAAGAGATTATGGTTGTCTGACAAGATAGGATAGTACATTCATCATCTGATTATTTCAGTTGCTGGGCTCTGCTTTTGTTTATTGTAGAGATTATGTGATAATGTGAGTCTCTGACAGTGAGGATGCCAGGCAGATCAATTTCAAAAGTCACATAGGTTTCTGCACATTTTTTTTTATAATTTTCTTCCCTAGTCATCACTTTTTCTTCCTAAATCTTCAAGTGAGAAATATGTCTAAATCTTTTTTTTTTTTAACCAATATTGATCCTATTGGAGAATTGAAAAAAAAAGATATATTTCCCTTTCTTAGTACTTTTTTAAAGCAAGTTTGTATTTGTAAAATACACATCTCTGGAAGATACAAAATACTTGCAAAAGTCTTTCATTATGGTTCTTTTCTGTGTCTCTGAGTACAGAATTTTTAGGGAGTCATTGACTTTATTGAGGCTAAGCTCAGATTTAGTACTGAAAAAAATAATGTGATTGATTTTTCAGGTTTACAAACTTGGAATTGATTCATTTGGAAATGATACTGAATTCTCTCTGGACATTCAGAGAGATGACTGATATTATCATGGCAATTGCTCAAATAAGAGATTGAAAGAGGAGATTGTGGAGGAAGATAGGTGACTAGAAAAGGAACTAGATGCTAAGATTATGTCTGAAGTGTAAACATTTCCTTCAATTTTTAATCAAGGGAAAGTATTTTTAAATAATCACCAATTCATCAGTCTTTATAGCTAAAATGTAAGTAAAAGATTTTTATAAATTCTTAATTAGGCAAGGGAAATTACTCTTCTTTTTTAAATTGCCCATTCCCAGGTCTTCAGATGAATCAGTAGAAGGATCTCAAAAATAAACTCCTTCTTTGAAACTAAGAAAACCAATTCATGGAACCATTCTGTCCTAATTTATTTGATTAATATCTTAAAACTGAAAACTATTCAAAGATTATTTTATTCATGTAATAATGGGATATTAAAGATTTTTAAAGATGATAAAAAAAAAAAAGAATTAAGTGGTTTACCTAAGATCATATAGGTAACAAGTGACAAAGATGGAAATTGAACTCAGGTGCTTCATTAGCAAATCCAATGCTCTTTCTACCATATTTCCCTTACAGAAATGATGTAAACTGTATTTGGTTAGTGCACCAAACAATTTGTGTTTTCTGTTCAAGAGGTAAAAGAGGAACTTGAAGTTAAAGAAACCTGAAACATAAATTTTAAAACCAGGGGTCTGTTTAGTTCCTTTAGGAGCAACTTATCTCTTTCAAAAGTGACTTATAACTTAAAGTTTACAGAGCCTTTTACTCATATCAGTCATGTGAGGTGCTTTTTTTATCTTATTATCATTTTATAGATAAGGTTGTCCCTTGTCTACTCACATGAGTATTAAATATCTGAGGCAAGAGTAGAACCAAGTCCATATCCAAGCACACATCCACATTTCTTTCCTCCCTCCCTTCCTCTCTTCCTTCCTTCCTTCCTTCCTTCCTTCCTTCCTTCCTTCCTTCCTTCCTTCCTTCCTTCCTTCCTTTCCCTCCCTCCCTTTCTTTCTTTCTTTCTTTCTTTCTTTCTTTCTTTCTTTCTTTCTTTCTTTCTTTCTTTCTTTCTTTCTTTCTTTCTTTCTTTCTTTTTCTTTCTTTCTTTCTCAAATATTTTATTTTTCCAGTCCCATGTTAAAAATAATTAAATTTTTAAATAAAATTTGAGTTCCAAATTCTCTCCTTCTATCATTTCCCTCACTTTTATTGAGAAAGCAAGCACTTGGATATAAATTAAATATGTATGGTCATGCAAACCATATTTCCATTTTAGTCATGTTATAAAAGGAAACAAAATAAAAATAAAGAAAACATAACTATGCTTCAGTATGCATTCAGACTCTATAAGTTCTTTTTCTGGTAATGGATAGCATTTTTCATAGTGATTTCTTTGAAATTGTCTTAGATCACTGTATTGCTGAGAATATCTAAATTATTTACAATCAGTCATCATACAATATAGCTGTTATTATGTACAATGTTCTCTTGGTTCTACTCACTTCACTTTTTATCAGTTCATCTAAGTTTTTTTTCCAGGTTTTTTTTGAAAGCATCCAGCTCTACATTTTTAATAGTATAATAATAGTCCATCACAACATTTATCCCAACAACAGCCAATCCTCAATTGATGAGCATTTCTTCAATTTTGAATTCTTTGCCAGCACACAAAGACTTTCTGGATTTCTTTTGTTTTTATTATATATTCAGCAATGTTATATAACAAGTATTTTTGAATCAGGATACAAAAAAGTAGAAAACTGCTTTAAGAATGTGTCATTTCAATGGGTGAAGGGTTCTGTTCACTGATGCAGATAATAGTCCTGCTATAGCTTTTTAGAGTGAGTAGTTCAAAAGGTTGTGGTAAAAAAGTGATTTGGCAAATATAAAGTATTATATAAATAGAAATATTTAGACTATTGCTTTGTAATCACTAATTTTTCTCTTCTAAAATTACTAGAAAAATTACTGAATGACTATAAATCATTAGAAAATATCAAGCAAGTAGGATCATAAATTTGCAAAGTTCATTGTGGAAGGAACTTTAGAAGTTATCTAGTTCAACTAGTTCATTTTGTAGATAAGCAAAATGAGTTTTATACAGATAAAATAGACTAATGATGGTCACAGAAATAACATATAGAAGACATGTGACTTAAAATCTAATGTCTTTTACAATAACCACTGTCTTCTAGTCAAACACCTATGCTGATCAAATGAAGATCACAAAAAAGTCATTACTAACATTTAACTGAAGACATTTTTTCTTGAGAGAGCTAAATCTTAAAGGCTCTATTGGACTATTGATTTGTATAACAGAGATGGAATGACATTTTACTTTGGGGAACAGTGTGAGCAAAGGGAAAAAGGGAAAAATGAGCAAACTCCATTCAAGCTATGGTCTAGCTAAAGCATAATAACAATGCAATAATCAGTGTGATTTCAAAAGATTGATGACAAATAATGTCACCCAACTAACTCTTGCAAGAGAATTGATAAACTAAATATACAGAATGAAGAAACTAATTTTGGACTTGTTCAATGTGAAAAGTTATTTTGTTTGATTAAACATATTTGTCATAAATGTTTTGTTCTTTCCCTCCCTCCCTCTTCTCTATCTCTGTCTCTCTATCTCTGTCTGTCTCTGTCTTTGTTTCTCTGTTCCTCTCTCTGTATGGGAAGAAGTTAGAAGGAATTGAAAAGATAATGACTCATTTAAAAAACTGTAATTTAACAATACTTCAAAGGACTAAACATATTTTTGCAATAATAGACCTTGGGAGCTTGTTCTAGCAGGGGAGCGCAGCTACTCATATATCCTTGACCAAAGAACGGTACGCCTCTATCGGGGAAGGTAGTCCTCTTCTATCTAGCGCGCAGCTACGGGAGGGACGCACATGGAGCGGTGAGGGAGGAAGGGGACACCCGCCTAGCCAGCCAGATCAGCCGAATCAATCCTGGCGATCAATGGGGTGACAGATATCGCAGCCAGATAGCCCTCACATCCTATTTTTGCAATAATGAATATTTCTTGTCCTTTCAGTATTTACTGAATAAAAAAGAAAACATGAATGGATAAAATTTTTAAATTTGCATTTTTAATTTGTTCATTAATTAAGCAAATGAAAACAATCATTTTTATTATCACTTTTTATTTTTCAAATACATGCAAAGATAGTTTTCAACATTCACCCTTGCAAAACTTCTGATCCAAATTTTTCTACCTCCTTTCCTTTTTCCCTTTCCCTTAGACAGCAAGTAATTCAATATAAGTTGAACATGTGCAATTCTTCTAAACATATTTCCACATTTAGTTGAAAATAATTATTAAGCAAGTAAGCAGCCCAATGGATAGAGTTTGGGGTCTTTAATCTGGAAAGGCTCATTTTTATGAGTTCAAATGTGGTCTCAGATACCTGCTAGAGAAGTGACCCTGGGAAAGTCACTTAACCCTGTTTATTTCAGTTTCCTCTTCTGTAAAATAAGTTGAAGAAGGAAATGGAAAACCATTATATTACCTTTACCAAGAAAACCCCAAATGGAGTCACTAAGAGTAGAGTGTGACTGAACAACAAGTTATGCAATTACCTGTAAAGTGTCCTAGACAAAAATATAAATAAACCAGATGATATTTGCCCACAAAGAGCTTATAATTTAATAGGGAACACCACAGGGATAGCAAAAGTTGAAAAACATTAGTGGGGGGGGGGCACAATACAGCTAAACATTGTTTGAGAATTAACTTGATGAAAATAGTTGTGGGTTAAATATGGTGAAAGTTCACCAATCATAGATCAGGGTGCCTGGGATAGGAAATTAAGCACTAGTGGACTTAAACTGAGGCATCTGAGGGATTCTTTAACATTTGAAAATTATTAAATTGAAGAAATCTGAATATCTTCTTTAAAGAAAGTGTAACTTGTAATCAAAGAAGCTTTTTCACATGCTCCAAAAAGATTTGTGACTTTAATGTTGACTCACTCTAGAGCAAACCAGCTTTTGCAGTGGAACAATTTGCAGAAATGAGTTCTCTTTCAGAAGCTCTTCCAGTAGGCCTATCAGACTGTCAATACAGCATTTCATAAGCAAACTTAAGAAAACTCATATCCTCACTGTACATTATGAACAGGAAAAATGATGGAGAACAATAAGGCAGTCCCAAATTATTAACCTCAAAAACTATTGATGTCTCTAAAAGGCATGGGGTAGGAGGGAAATTGGTGTTGGGAAAGTATTTCCTTGGGGATCAAGGGAATTGGCCAGGAGTTCTAGTACATTAATCCTACTTTAAAACACTCATCTTTGTAAATAATTAAAAATTAGAATCGAGAGACAGTGTGGGATGATGGAACTTCCAGGAAGAGAAACATTTCAAAAGAAAGGTCTCTACAGAATAGTCTGAGTCATAAGGATCACTTTAATAGTCTTGATATTGCTGTTCATTGAAGAACAGTCTCCTAAATTGTTTTGCTGCTGCCTTTTGATCAATGGGACAGTTGTCAAGCTGACCAGGGTAGTGTTCAAATGGAGCTGAGAAAGTAAGGGAAGGCTGAATACACAGATGGGTACAAGATGCACTTAAAGAAGAAGAGCAAGAGAAGACATGGAATAACAACAATGAAAAACAATATGTAATTCAAAATCCAAGAGAATAGATAAAAGAAGATATTATTAATGATAAATATTTTTAGGTCTGAAAACAACTTCCTAAAGTACCAATAAAAAAATCCATTTACTACTTTTGATTTTAAAGTTCTATCTTTTGGTTCCATGTAATAAAAAATGTTTTGCTCATTTCTTTCCCTTAGCCTTTTTTCATGCTCTATCCCCACAAGAAATGTAATCCAAGGACCATATTGACTAAAATCTAAGATTTAAATCTAAATTTAATAATCATCAGGCGAGCTACAGTATCCCATAATTGATGGTAGGAGTCTATGGTTTTGTAAGAAGGTGTTATTTGCACAGGTTTCTATCTATTATTATTTTAATTTCAGATATTGTAGTTAGTTTTTTCTTGGCTTGTTCTGTTATGCCCAACTCTTGCTGACTTCATTTAGGGTTTTCTTGGCAAAGATAGTAGAGTGATTTGCCATTTCCTTCTCCATATCATTTTACTGATGAGGAAATTAAGGCAAACAGGATAAAAAGACTTGCCCAGGGTTGAGGCCAGATATGAAGTTATGAATATATCTTCCTGATTCTAAACCTAGTGGTGTATCCACTAAGTTACTTATTTTCCACATAAACACCCTAAACTTAATTATATTGTAGTTCATATAATCCTAATGTGACATACAGTGTAGATGACTTGAAATCTTTTAGGGCAACCATTTGCATTTTAAATGCTTCATTACCTGTCAATAGAATTTATCTTTTGCCATCCTCATTTTGTCTTCTCTTCATGCTAAACAAAAGAACTCTTCATGATGAATAAAAGCTCTAGTTGCTGGTGAATATTTCATTTAATGATAACAATTTCTCATTGATACCATAATATTGCGAAAAATTATTGGGTCCAAAGATAAAGTGTTATTAGGAGAAAAACATTACAAAATTAAACATTAGTGTGCAAAGGAGAGGGTACCGAAAGATATGGTGAATATCACTAATTCTATATAGTTTTAAAAATAATTTAGAGAAATGGAAAATAGGCTTAAAATCTATGGAAAAAAAAGCCCCAAAACAAATAGAATGAAAGAATATATAAAAGTTAATAAGGCTGAATAGAAATTATGTGAGGAACCTTCCCAAAATAAATGGCCAAAATAATTTTAACAACTTGATTTCTTGATATGCTCTCAATTATTCCTTTTTAAGTGAATTGGCAGTAGAATAAAAATAAATGAACCAGACTCAGACATTCCATTAATAACAAGGATGATCAAAAGTGAAATTTTGAGTTCTTTTAAACTAACTATACTTTTTTTAACCTGACATTAAGACAAGATGGATTTTATTTTATTGTATTTTTCTTGTATGATAACATAGATTTATTAAGATGAGAAACAAAGAGTGAAGATATTCTCTCATCAATTCCAATTAGTACCTCTATTGAAATATATAGTTATATACTGCAAGAATGTGTGATGATCAACTATGAAAGACTTGTTTCTTCTTAGTGGTTCAGTAATCTATAGCAATCCAATAGTCTTTTGACAGAAAATGCCATCTGTATCTAGAAAAAAGAATAAAGGAGACTAAATATAAATCAACATATGGTATGTTCGCTTCTTTTTTTTTTCCTTTTTTCTGTTTTTTATCTTTCCTTTGGTTTTCCCTTTTGTTTTGTTGTTTTTCTCCCAACATGATTCATAAAGCAATGTATGTTAAAATAAATTAAAAATAAAATTAAAAAATATAGTTATAGAGAGTGTTTTATGTTTAGAGTATGTTTACTGAGTGCTTAGGCTATCCGGAATGATAAAGCCAGTAGGATCCAGAGATCATACTTAAATGGAGGCCTTTTTAGCCCTAAGATCTTTATTCTTTATACCAAACTATCTTTTGTAAATGAAATACTTTTACATTCAGTAACATCAGAACTAGACAACATAAGCTTCCCAAATTGAATTGATAATTGGCTGGTGGAGAAAACAAAATAGTAATCTTTCACATAGAGAAGGAATTGATAGTATATGTAGTATTTATTGTCAGGATTAGCAAGTATCAAAGATAGAGAATAGTTTTAAATTCTTTTTATAGAATTATGCTTGATTAAAAAAAAGAATAGTTGATTTATTTATTGGGTCATAAGCTGTTTCTGCTATCAAAAAGAAAACTATAACATCCATAATGAACATTCATATACAAATAATATTCTGGAATTTTAATAATCCCTACAATATTTGTTAAGTTAACATCATGAATGTAATTGAGGTGAAGTTAAAAATAAAATATTTTGTAAAATATTAGCCTTCCCATAGTTCTTTTTGTCTCGGTGCAGATGTTTCCATTTATTTTTATTGTAATCAATTTCCAAAGATGTATACTAGAAAAATGTAGCATGATGTCCTTCATATGGAAAGGTAACCACTAACCTATGCATGCTTCAATTGCTTTTTAAATGTACAGGATTCCATCAAATTTAAAATACATTTATTAAGCTCTCACTGCATTCAAAGCCCCTCACCCAATTCCAATCTTTCCTGGAAAAAATGAATAGTCTCTGCCCTCATGAAGCTCAGATGAAGCATAAATTAAAAAAAAAATTAAACAGGAACTCCCACATATTGAAGAAATCATGAGAATGTAGTATGTGGATACTGCTAGAAATCATTTAATGTTAAAGTTAAATTAAAGCAGCAGTGCCAAAAGAGAATATCCAGGTGCAACCATGCAAACTCCACCCTTCTCCAATTTAAGCTACTTTCTTTGTTAAGTTCTTTCAGGTTTTATATGCATTCTAGTATATAAGAATATGGTCATATTTTCCCAAAACTATCTCCTTCTCACTTCTCTCTCCTTCCCTTTTTTAATCTTTCTATCTTTGTATCTTTCTCTGTCTGTTTCTCTGTCCCTTTCTCTCTGTTTCTGTCTGTGTCCATCTCTGTCTCTCTGTCTCTCTCTGCATCTGTCACTGTTTGTCTCTTTCTCTCTTTCTTTTTGTTTTTTTGGGGTTCTGCCTCCATCTGTCTCTGCCTTTCTCTCTCCAACTTGCCCTCAGAGGCTTGCGCAAAATCACTGTAAAGGGACCTGAATTTTAAAAGTAGTAGTGAATAACAAAGACACAGAAACAAATCAAAGTTAAGGTACACCAGACTCATGTTAGGAGTGTACTAGAGCTATTGAGAGCCAATTGCTAAGTTTTCATTTTTATCATTTACACCTCATAAATCAAAAAAAAAATAAGAGATTGATTTATTGTTTTGGTGATTGCCTAGTCTTAAAAAAGTGATGAAGGACGTATTAATGAAGCAAATAAAACTTAAAAAAAGGTGTCCAGAATTTTTGGATGTCTGATTGTTAAACGTTTATTAATACAGTCCTATCTCCTCCCCACCCACAACTCTTTTCCCTACTGGCCAGGGAATGAAATTGACAGAATTTTCTTAGGGTTTTCTTAGTTGAAATGGCAAAGGATTTATGAAAAAAAATATTCCATGAAAGAACATGGATCAGAGACAAAGGACGAGGTTTTGTTCATCCCATTAACCATACTGTCAGATATTCCAGCTCCATCTGCTCTGAACCAAAACCTGGTGCACATCTGCTCTCAACTTTCTCACATTGGTGAGCTTAACACCTTATTTCTGTTCCCAACCTGGTTTTTGCTACTGTTCTCCCCCTTTAATAACATTGAGACAATATGCTTATTATAAGATCTCTACTAAACTTGGCAGGAGAAGCATGGTACTATGAAATAGACTTTACAATTTGTTGAAAGACTTATCAGTCATTTATATCTCTGGCTTTTCAGTGAAGGAAGTTCCTTCAAGATCAAATGCTCCAGAAATATAAGGAATGCTGAGCAATTCCTGTATGTTTTCACTTTCCCACCTCCACTGTCCTTTCTACAAGCTAGTAGATCTCCATATTGATATCTCTGTGGGAAGGTGATACAAGGCAGGCTGGCTTATTATGTGCAAGATAATTATTACAAAGAAGGGAGAAGGACCAATGTTCTACAAGAGAATTCCCTAGAATTCTTTTTCTCCTCACCTCCATCTCTTGATTTCCTTAGATTTATTTATGATTCAGCTCAAAGGGCACCTTCTGAATGTGTAAAAGTATGTAAAAAAATTCTTGCTGATAGATTGACGGACTCTATGAACAAGTCACTAATGGTATATAAAAAGAAAATAGAATAAGAGTCAGAACTGAATCCTATGGTTCACCCACATGAAAACAAGAGACAGATGATGAAGCAGTATGGAAGACAGAATGCATTTTGAACTCATGATCTTAGTTTCACTATCATGTTCCTGGTACATAAAAATTTAAATACATGATCTTGGTAGTATGATCAGAATACAAGTATAATGAAACTAAGATCATGTATTTAAATAAGATCATGAGTTCAGGGTGGATTTCTGATTAACTGATTAACAGATGATAATTTTCCATTGGTAATATTTTCTTTTTTTGTCTTCTTATGTCTTAAGATTGTAAACTAATGTGGTTAGGGATAGCTCCACCCCGAGTTTTGTGATAGTATTTTCACTTGGGTTTTTGTTTGGTTTTTGTGCTGATTGTTTCTTTTCTGTCTTCTGATTCTTATTACCAAATCTACAAAACAATTTTGTACAAACAATTTGAACTCATGATCTTATTTCATTATCACGTTCCTGGTATATAGAAAATTTAAATAGATGAGCCTAGTTTCATTATACTTGTATTCTGATCATACTACTAAGCTAGAGACAATTTGGTATAAAATATATATGATTGTGGTGTTGGGGAAAGAACAATGGACTTGTAGTTGGAAGACCTTTAGTTCTACCTCCAATATTTCTTGATTGTACAAGTTGGATCAGGTGTGAGCTCTGAAACGCCTATTTCTTACTTGTAAAATAGAGGCAATAATAATCAAATTGCTTCCTTCATTAGTTTTTTTTTCTTTTTTGCCAAGAAAGCACTTCAAGATTTACAATTTTCTTTGGCCTTTTGTGGCTTCATTAGTGCAAGAATAGGAAAAACTCCCCCTATCAAGGCATTTCTTTTTTTTTTTTTTTCCTTTTACCATTTATCTTGGAAAATTTCCTAGTATACTAAGAAGTTAAAGTGCTTCACTTAGGATTGGTCACCGAGTCTGTCCTGATGCTTTGGACTGGCTCTCTAAACACTCTATAGTAGGTCTCCTTGACTACAATATCTAAAGCAATATCATTATTTCAAACTGAAAAATGGCAGTGAATAACAGAGTAAAATATCTAATATTTGTTCATCTTTTGAGTAAATAGTTGACAAAATAGGAAACTATTTCTGAAAAAACAAATAAGTTAGAATGGGCATCTTGCCTGATTGCAACTTCTCTGGGAGAATGATAGTATAGCTTCATTATTAACTTTGAATACCCATGGCATAGCACCATACTCTTCTGTCTTTTTCATAAATGGTTGTTGATTGATTGATATAAAGTCAACAGCTAGAGTGACCACAGAGTAATAAGGTGAGTAAGGAAGTCAGGTTAATGGCTTTATTTAAAATGTTCTAAAATGTTCCGTTTTTATCTTTGTAACAACAATAACAACAACAGCTAGTATTTATACAACACATTAAAGTTAGCAAAATGCTTTATAAATTGTTAAAGAATCTCATGACATCTGATTTTATTTCACATGACAAATTCTTTAACTTCAGTTTTCTGTGTAGATTGGGCAGTGAGTGGTTTGTGCTATCAATAAGTAGTTTACAATGTGTGTAAAAGAGAACTGATTACTTGGCAATTCCTTTTGTCATATTATCTGTCATACTATAGGTTTACAGGGCCCTTTAGATAGATTCCTATGCTTGCCTTAAAAGTGCCTTTGATTTAAATATATAGTAAATGTTAATACTTTGGCAGCTCAAACATATTATTTCTTTTCAAACTGCTTTCCTGGTTTTTGAATATTTCAGATTTTATTATACTTGTATAATCAAAATATATAATTTTTGATTTGGCAGCAATTTGGCAGAATAGATCATGTGTAGGACATGGAAACAGAAAGGCCTACTCAGATACTGGTTGTGTGACCTGGGGCAAGTCAATTAATGTTTATCTGCCTTAGTTTCTTCATCTACAAAATGACTACAATAATAGCACCTTTATCTCTGGGTTGTTATGATGATCAAATGAGATAATATATGTAAAACAGTTTGTAAAATTAAAAATCTTATATTTGTAATTTTTGCTATTTTTGCTACTCTTTTGCTAATTTGCTATTACAGTAGCCATTTTAGCAGCCAATTTGCTATTCTTATTTCCTCAATAATTTAATTATTTTGTAGTTGCTTTATTTTTATTTGTTTTATTTATCAGACTTATGCTCAACAGAATGCAATGTACTGTGCACACTTAGAACCTATTTATTATTACATAAACTAAGTAGTTATGTTGGGAAAAAAACCTAATTATACTTGTATTTTTATAAATGCAATCAAAATACATTAATTGAAGGATGCAAAAAATACCCTCCCCTAAAGACAAAGCACCATTAGAAGTTCCAATAAGTTTAATTTCAAACCAGACTCATGACAATATTCTATTTCTATCCAGAGGATATGTATCCCATTTTTAGTTGTCATCTGGCAAATCTCCCATCAATTATTTAGCACTGCTCTCATGGGATACTGACTTATTTGAGTCTCAAGTGTTAGTATAGAGGAACCTGCTTTCCTTATGTACTAAGAATAGGCTTATGTCATTGTACTTAGATACCTTTGTTATACTTTTAACTGTGAATATTCCCAAATGGTTTATACATATTTTTGTTGTTTGCTGATTTTGTTATTCATTTTATTTTTAATGCCATCTTATTTTCTCTTATTAAATGTAAAAACATTTTTGACATTATTTTTTCCTAAATTTTGAGTTTCAAATTTTTGTATCTTCCTCTTTACCTACCCCCTTCCATGAGACAGTAAGAGATTTGATGGAGGTTACACATATGTAATCATGCAAAATAAAATTCTGTATTAATAGAGTAAAGAAAAACACACAGACCAAAAAAAAAACAAGAAAAAAAAGTGAAAATTAATAGGATTTGATCTATACTTTTTTTTCAGCTCTTTTTCTGGAAATGAATAGCATTTTTCATCATCATATACTTTGGTAGTTTATTTTATGAATTACCAATAAAGCATATTTGTTCATTGATCAAAAACCTCTTACCAGAAGGTCTCTATACATTTATCAGTTGCATAATCTTTTAAAAATATTTACCTTATTGAAAAAAAATTGTACAAAACAGCTCAATCATAAAATGGAGGATTAAAACAAAATAGAATCTTCTATGTTAAATTGACCAACTTATTCTTACCATATTCTTAAAGTACTAAAATATATTATTAGTACAAAGAAACATTCCTAACAAATATGTTATTTTTTTTCATTCATTCATACATTTGTCATTCATCCTATTGTCATATATGCTAGTATATACAAGGAGCTGAGCATGATGCCATAGGGAGGGAATACAAAGATAAAAAGTTATAACTTAACAAAAAGATAAGACACAATCACAAAAACTATAGTGATAATATAATGCCCTCATATAATGATATACATATAGGCTATATATAAATTGTCCAAAAATTAGGGCAGTTAAGAGGCTCAGTCAATAAAATGTCAGGTCTAGAAACAAGAAGCCATGAATTCAGGGTCAGCTAGATGGTACAGTGCATAGACCATCTTCCCTGAAGTCAGGAGGACTGGAGTTGAAATTCAGCCCCAGACATTTAACACTCATTAACTGTGTGACTCTGGACAAGTCAGTTGACCTTGTTTTTCTTGATTTCTTTATCTGGAATGAGCTGGAAAAGGAAATGTCAAAGCACTTCAGTAACTTTGCCAAAAAAACCTCAAATGAAGTCACAAACTGTTAGACAAAATGAAAAATGACTAAACGATGAGAAAAGATTAAACAATTAAACTTATGACTTTTACAGAAAAGTGAATAAAATATCCCTGTTTCTCTGCTACTTTAGGGATTGGACTTGTTATGTCATTGGTGTAAAGAACTCCTAGGTAAAGAATTTCCTTCATTCATAGAGGTTGACACCTTCACTACTAATTATATTCATAGACAGCTAAGTTGCCAAGGGAAACTAAGAAATAAAGTGATTTTCCCAGTACATTTAGCAAGTAGGTATAAGAAATGAGACTCAAACTCAGGTACTCCTATCTTTCAATCAATACACATGGTTATTTTTCATTTTTCTATAATGGAAGACAAATATTTGAGTTCTAAGATCTAAATATAAGCACATATCTTATAATAAACCTTAAAAATATTTATCACTTAAAATATTTATTACTAAAAAGAACCTTAGAGATTACTGAGTCTAGTCACCTAAGAGTTTCCTTTCTAAGGTCCAAACTTATTTACATTTACAAAAATATTAAGTAGAAAATCCAGGTTTAAACCAATGTTTTAGGAGAAGTAGAAGGAGCTGTAGAAATAATCTAATCTAATCCCTTATATTATAGATGAAATTACAGAGAAAACTATTATAGAGATTATACTATTATAGAGATAAACTATTATAGAGATAAACTATTATAGAGATAAACGATTATAGAGAAAACTCAGAGAAGCTAAGTGACATGTTCAGAGACCCTTAGGTGGCAAATAATAGATCTACATTAGATTTCAAATTTGATATTTTTTATGTGATTATCTTTGCAGGCTCTTGTGTGATTACTGGCAAATACTGAAATTGCACATTTGTAAAGATGTACAAATTTAGTTGATTATTTTCAGCAATGATTCATAGACATTTTGGCCTCATTTTGTTTTTGTCAGGAAATATGTATGTTCCAACAAGCAAAATGGCTTTGCCTTCACTGCAAATATAATCTTCACATCCTTCTGAGTGGACTACAAACTTGTTTTGCATAAACGTTATTCATACTACACTTAATCAATGTCCTTAACTCAGTTGAACCTAAAACATACTGTCTTTGAAAAAGTCCACTCCACCATCCTCAATTCTAAAATGCTGCCCACATATGAACTTTATTACTATAGACATTTAAATAGAACTTTTAAAACAGACTGAACAAAGGTTTCAGAAAATTAAGGCATAAAACCTTCTACCAAATATCTAATTTTCAAGGTTTTTCTCCTTCTTGATGAGTATGGCAATTGAAAGGAAGAACAGAATTGTCTATTGTTATTTATTATTTAAAGGGAAAAGAAAGAAAATCTTTGTTGAGAATGGTGAAATAGGAAATAACATCATGGTTGTAAAAAAAATCCAAGGGTATTAGAAAAGCAAATATGCATGTGTGTGCATAATTAGAAAATTAGAATGGATATATCTAATATAATGTGATGGAATATCATATAATATATAATATACATACATTTAAACATATATTTTTATTTTGTGTGTACGTCTCTCTATATGTCTATGTTATATATTTATATATTAATTATATATGCTTATGTGTATATATGTATAGTGTATATCATGTCTATATACAAAGATATAGAAAACTATATATATATATATATATGTACATACATACATATACACACACATATATGACAAATTTCTCCAAAACTCTTTTCAAAATCTACAAAATAAATAAAATGTTGCTTAAGTTTTTAAGAAACCCTTACAAAACAAATCTATATTATGATTTTATGTCAAATTTAAAAAGGAGTGATTCAAAAACTCCTTGTTCTAAAGAACTGGAAATCTTTAACTATTTTTTCAATGACAAATAATACAAGTTTCTCTAATTTTACACTTCAAGTTTGGACAGGTTTCTTTTATTATAGTATGCAATTCTAGTTCTCTAAAAACCATTTTTGTTTTAAGTAACAAGAGATTAATATCGAACGCCAAGCAAACAGAATTAAAGAGTTTAGGGAAGGCATGAAAGAAAATAATGTGTTTCTCTCTTGAATAGAAGACAGGCATCAACAAGCTATATGTCAAGGGAGATTCTTGAAATCCACAGGTGAAGTCAATATAATACCAAGGGGCTAAGCCATCTTTGTTTCTTGAAGTCAAAAAAAAAAAAAAAAAAAAAAAAAAAACAAAACCCTAAAATGGAAAAGCAAGTCAAAAATTGAAAAGATGCCACAAGGAGAGTTTTCTTGAATAAAGTTACTATAGGGAAAAACAAAAATTAGCAACTACTGATGAGAAACAAGTGAATAGAGTGCTAGAACTGAAGTCAAGAAGATTTGAATTCAAATCCAGCTTCAACTATTTATCATTATCATCCTAGACAAGTCACTGAGATTTTGTCTGCCTCAGTTTCCTCATTTGTTAAGAGGGAGGTCATAATAGCACCTACCTTTCAGGATTTTGTGGGAATCAAATGACATAAAAATTGTAAAGTGCTTAGCACAATATCTAGTAAGAACAATCTAAATATTAGCTATTATTATTAATATGAGAATTATCACATCATAAAATAGAATAAAAATAAACATGTCAAAGGATTTTCATTAAATTATGAATTAATCATTATAAGTCAAACAAAATGAAGATTATGAAAAATCAACTCTTCTGAGCCATTGGTTAAAAATATGGTGATAATTGATGATGATGTTGATGATACTGGTAACGTGTAGGGATACTACTTTGTACTTTTTAATCATTTTAATTTGACTCTCACAACAGCTCTTTCAGAAGAAAGAATGGACATTGAGAAGTGAATTTGAGTCCTGAATAAAACCTGGCAGTTAAGAACAAACATCACATTTAAAAAGATTTTTAGAAATAATTTTAATTGTCATCCAACAGAGGGAAGAAAGCCAGAGAAGGTGTGGTCAACTCACTCAAGTAAGTTTTGCATTATACAGATAAACCTTAGATCTCCCACTGAATTCAGGCTCATTTTTATCTTGTCAAGGGACCCAAATGGTTCTAGAGGAGAAATGAGGCTGGTGACTTTGTCCAGCCCTCCATTACTTAAATATTTAAATCCAGGTCACTTGCATAATTATATAATGGAGATCAATATTTTCCCTACTTATTTTATGAAGATAATGTAGAGAAGGTAATTTGTCAACTTTAAAATCTTATAGCCATGAAGCACACTGTTATTAAACTTAGGGCACCGAGGAAAAAGAAGGTATTTCTTCATTCTACAGATCCAATATGTTGAAGGTCTTGTCATCTCCTTCAAAACACTTAACAAATATGATCCATTTTCTCTATTCAGCTAGCCATTTCCCAGTGCCTATAGGCTTTCATTATCTCATTCATGGAAGATTGAAATAGTTTGGTTTTAAGTCTTCTGCTTCAAGCTCTTTCCAATCCAAGTTATCCTCAGCTTACCGTAGTAAAATGATTTTTCCTAAAGCACACTGCCCCTTCCCGTCCTCCTGGCCAATGATCTTTAGTGGCTCCTCCTAACATTGAGAGTGAAATAGATGCTCACGTTTAGCATTTTAAGCCTAACCTCTTCCTTTTCTTTTTATTACTTCAGTCAGCATATCCTATGATGCTATCTCACTGAAGGGAGACTCTTAATTCCCAATAACACTGCCTGTACCTCATGCTTGGATTGTCTACCTCCTCTTCCTAGGTTTTCTTCTTTTGAACATTTAATTCAAAACTATTCTCCTACAAGAGGTCTTTTCCAGTCCCTGCTGTTCCACCACCTGTACCCTTGGCAAATACTGATGGCAAATCTATTGAGCAGTGGATCTGGAATCTGGAAGACCTGAATTCAAATTCAGCCTCAATTATTTGACCTAGTCAAATCACTTAATTATTTTTTGCCTCAATTTCATTATGAATAAAAGGGGAGTAAATATAACAATTATTTGACAAACTTGTGTGAGGCTTAATTGAGACAGCATTTATCCCTAGCACTTAGCACAATAACTGACACACAGTAAGCACTTAGTAAATTTTCTATCATCTATCTATCTATCTATCTATCTATCTTTTATTATCTATCCATTCTTCTTTCACATCATTTTGCCTCAATTTCTCCTCATCTATAAGATTAGGTGATTGAACAATTGATTGTTAAGATAACTTTCATATCTGTATCATTCTGTGATTATTTAACAGACAGATTATTGAATTCTATCAATACAAGGATATTTTATACTGGGAGTTCCTTATAATTATGAAATTACATTCAAATTAAAACACACATTTTACTCCTTCCCCCTCCATATATCTTTTTCTTGAACCAATGATTCCTACTTCTTTTGTCACTGACAAGTCTATTGATAAGTTTTCTTCTCCAGGCTGGTCTTATGCATACTCCAACTGAAATATTCTTTTTTTTATTAGTCCTTATACACAGGTCAAAGTACCTTTGGAAGGAAATTTTAATAACACAATATAAGCTAGTTTTTACTACTGTTTCTCATTTTCTTTATGACCATTTCCCTTTAATGTTTCTCTGGGCTTCTCCTGACATTTGGAGATTAGTATTTTGCTTTCTTTTCTCTTCAATATATTAATTTTCAATTTTTCTAACTAAATCACATTTTAAATCCTCCTGAGGATCTCTGTATAACCTTGCTGTCTTGTGTAGCTTTGTATCTTTCTTTCTATTTAGGATCATTTTAAACCTTCAAGAATAAGCTTATTAAATTTACATGAAGGTCTTGAAGGATAAGAGAAAGTAGGATTAGAAAGCAGAAAGCAGAAACAGCTTGACCTATCTTGAATGCTAAATTGACTTTTAAGGATTGTACAATTTGTGGATTATCAGCTAGGTGGGTTGACTCAGGATTCTGAAATACATATCAGTGTTAGAAAGATGGAGGAGAGAAGGTAACAAAGGTAATAAAGATAACAATACTTTCTGCTCTTCTGTCTTTTCATACTTGAACCTCACTTAACAGGGCTGAAAGAGATAGGATATGCTGCTCTACTTGAGCACCACTGATCTCTTGAGCCCATATGCTTCCAAAAGGTCATATGCAAA
This sequence comes from Sarcophilus harrisii, assembly GCF_902635505.1. Lineage (NCBI taxonomy): Eukaryota > Metazoa > Chordata > Mammalia > Dasyuromorphia > Dasyuridae > Sarcophilus > Sarcophilus harrisii. Next base: position 289,100,781 of record NC_045428.1, read on the forward strand.
ATGAGGGTTCCACATCTCAAGTTACTATAATATGATCCCAAGGGGAAAGCAATTCAAAGATGAGATATAAGTAATATTCTACTTCCATATCACCTTAAGTCCTGGATCTCCAATCTAATTATAGCTTTCCCTTCACCCATTATCATAAACATGGTTTTGTTTTCCCCCTTCCATACCTGACTTTCCTTAGTTTTGTGTAAAATCCTATTCTCTTTCCTTCTGCCTAGGGCAGACACTTTAAGCAAAATCTAGTTATCCAGAGTAGTTACAAAACAAAATTCCCATCCTTTCTCATCCCCACTTCACTTTATTCTTGAATTCTAGGGGAGTGATTAAAAGCAAAAATCAGCCATTTCCTAGTTTGTTTGTTTTGTTTTGTTTTTTTCCCCTCTTGGGAACACACTGAGTAATACAAAATGAGCAGTCATAAATAGGTTGGATGATCACATTATCTTTCATGTATTATTACTCTGTCTTTTCTAGATTGCTGAAAACAATGATTACAAATGCCACATCTCTACAATTAAAAACAATTAAAAAAAAAGAGATTTCTAAACTTTTAAAAATCAACTAGATGAAATGTCAATGAATTTTAACTGATTTATTATAAATTTAACAATGTAATACCTTTTAATTAATTTATCAAAATTGCTGATTGACACTGGGGTTGACAGAAATTTATTGGCTGAATTTCAGCAAAAAATTTTATAATACGTAAGCTCAGTCAATTATGTACATTTTTTCTTTGGATTTATATGTCTTTTAAAGATATCTTTTCCAGCCATGACAACCATTAAAACTTAAATGCTGAATAAACTGACCTGACTTTCAAATCACTCTATTATCAAGTATTGAGCCAAGATTTTTAAAAATAATGCAGGATATTCAATCACATTGTTCTCCCTAAGGGAAAATTATTAATTATTGTAAAGTGAGAATAAAAGGGTTTCTGTACCATAATAAACAAAATATTATTTCAGTTCTCTTAAATTTATTATTACATAAGTTTTATAATGTTCATAATTATAAATCTTGAGGTAAGTAGGAAAGGAACAAGCATTTATTAAATACTCACTATGTTCTAGATACTATGTTGAAAATTTGTTATAAATATTGCCGTCTGTGATCCTCACAAAATACTGTGCATTCTGTTATCATCCCATTTTATGGCTGAGAAAGCTAAAGCAAACAGAAGTTAAATGATTTCCCCAGGATTACACAGAAAGTTTCTAAGATTCTTTCTTTGTGGTCTACACCTACATCCATGTCTTCCTGAGCATTAAAAATAATATCACTTCAGCCTAACATCCCACATATCTGCTTTGATTTGGCTAAACTCTTTGAAAAAGATTTTTATGCTGCATACCTCAATTTACTAATTTTCTCTTCTAAGCCTTCTTTAATCTGTTTTCTTACCTTATCCTCCAACTAACTGTTCCCTCTAATGTTGATGAAGATTTTTTTTTAACTTTCAGATTTAATGGTGGTTTCTCACTATTAAAAAAGAGTATATTTGATGTGTTTTCTTTGACTCGCTTCAGTACTTGACTGTGTTGAACACTTTCTCCTCCTTGATGGTAGCTTTTCTCTAATTTTTGATAATGCTTTCTCTTGGCTTTTCTTTAACCATCCTTTTTAGTCTCATTAGTCTCATCTTTAATATCATTCCTATAAAATGTAGATGTTCCCCTAGGCTCTGTCCTAGGGGAACCTTTTCTCTCTATACTAACTTGGTAATCTCCCATGTATTCAAATGCATATATGTGTGTATGTGTATATATGGTATGTATACTATATATGTATGTATATATACAGATAGATATACATCTACATGTGTGTATATGTATGTGGAAATATATAGTATATAATATGTATGTATTAGTAAATATATATGCTATATTCATCATTTTATATAGCCATATATATATACAAATATATGCATATGTATATGTATATTCCATATTTTATGTAGACATCTCAAGTTTTTCTTTTAAATTATAGAGAATCTCTATCAAGAAATGTATTGTGATCATATTAAAACAGGTAGCCTATAGGCACCTAAAAATTAACATATTTTCCTCAAATACATTTCTCTCTTTCCAACTTTTATCACTGAAATCACTGCCAATTTCTGTCACCCAACCTTTGTATTAACTTCAATTCCTTATCTTCATTCATCACACATATTATCAAATTTTGTCATTTCTATCATTGAGTCTCTCTTTTCTCCTCACTTATAAACCAGAATAATAACTCTGGTTCAGACTATCTATAACTCTTTCTTGAACTATTACTATTGCCTTCTGTTAGTTGATTTCGTTAGGTTGATTTCATTATTTCTAGTCTTTCCTAACTGATATCTATCTTCATTCAGCTACTACAGTGATTTTCCTAAAATGTAGATCTCCTAATGTTACCAAATTTCTCCATGAAGTCTAGTTTTGTTATTATCACCTCTCACATTTAGGATCTCATCTAAAATTTTCCATTTAGCATTTACAACTTTCTTTGTGGTCTGGCACCATTTAACCTTTCCAAACTTATGTTTTGTTCCTCCTCACTTACTATACAATGCAGCTACATTGTATATTCCCTATATATACCATTCCATTTTCCCATCTTGGTGACTTTGAACTGGCTATCCACTATTCCAGTAAAGTTCAGCCTTCTCACTTCCACTTCTTAAATTCTATGTTTGTTCTTTCAAGTTTGTTGAATGAACAAACAAGTTCTTTCAAGGCAAGACAAATCTGATTTCCTTTAGAGGACTTTTAGACTCTCTTCACCTCTGCCCACCTGAAGCTGCTAGTACCTTCCACCTTCCACTTCATTACATCTATTTTATTTCTATTTTATATAGCTAGTTATTTGTGTGCTTTCTCTCCCACTGGAGAGAACTTATTTTTGCCTTTCATTGTATCCTAAGCACTCAGTGCTGTTCCTGGCATATTAGTAAGAGCTTAATAAATACTTGCTGACTGACTAATGATCATGCATTTAAAAAAAAATCCAATATGTTATATAACAAAGACCCACAAGAGTAATTTGTCTACGAGCCTCCTATCAACTCGATAAAAGCTATATAATTTACTCCAATCAAGGATTATTAAGTACCTACTGAGCTTGACATGTTGTTGGGTATCAGGGATACAAAACCACAGCAAAAATAATCCCATCCCTCAACTAGTTTATATCTTACTGGAGAATGCATTTACTTTGATAACCTAAGTGCTAGAAAATTTAGGGAGTTAGCACCAACTAGAAGGGACCTGAACAGAGGATTCTAAAAGGTGTGAGGAGGTCATGAATTTCTTACTTTGGAAACAGCCATCCAGATAAGAGAAAGAGGTGGGATATTAAATCCAGGATCAATTATTTTAACTAACAAGTAGAGTCCATGAATGGGAATAATGTAAATTAAAGCTAAACTATGGAGGACTAATTCAATACCTAAATGGGATTCTTATATATAAAATTCAGAATCCAAAAAAAATTGGATGGGGAAAATAAATGTTTATTTTCATTAATTTCCACCTGAAATTTATTTTATTTTTTTAGGGTAGTGCTCACAGAAGTTTCAAAAAAATTATTATAGCTTTTTATTGACAGAACATTGCAAGGGTAATTTTTCAACACTGACTCTTGCAATTACTTCTGTTCCAACTTTTTCCTTTCCAGCCCCCTCCCCTAGATGGCAGCCAGTCTCATACATGTTAAACATGTTAAACTATATCTTAAATACAATATATATGTACATATTTATACAGTTCTCTTGTTGCATAGGAAAAATCAGATTTGGAAAATCTACCAGAAATTTAAAATTTCCTTCAATAATTTAAAAATATTCTGAAAAGAGGTACATACATTTTTACAAACTGCCAAAGGGGCCCATGACATATGGATCCTTAGAGAAAGTCCCTAAAGCTTCTTAAAGATGATTGATATGGAAAGATTGCTTTAGGAAGATTATTTTGGCAGTTGTATAGGATGGATTAGAAAATGGCCAAAATCAGATAGACTAATTAGGAAATTTTTCTATGTTTTCTAGGTGTGAGGGAATTGTTATACTCTACTGTATCCTATATGGAAAAAAATAACATTTTTAAATGAAATGAACATCTTGACATATGGAATCCAAGTCTAACACATGAAATAATACATGCGATTCATTAATTTGAGCATTTATTCAATAAGCATTTGTCAAATTCCTGATTTTTAATGCATTTCACAATAAACATGTGATCATAAATCAGCTGCTATCTGAACAGCCTTCTTTCTACTAGCAAGTCATGGGCTGTTTATTTATTTTTTTTTTACTGTTTTTCCCCCTACTCTAAAATGCTGCCAAACATCACTACCAGCTACAATTACTTTGGTTCTTCACTCTTAAGAAACTTCTTCAGAGGTTTCTTTATTTAGAGAGACCATAACAACTGTTCTGAGGGTACTTCTAAGAAACCTTTCTGAAGCTGGAAAAACATATTCCCAATTAATAAATGTTTAAATTAGGAGAGCAAACAGTAGTTTACCTGGCAGATCTTTGTAAAAGGGAGGAATTTGTGACCAAAGAACTAGAGAGAACATTACAAAATGCAAAATGTATAATTTTGATTACATCAAATTAAAAAGTTTTTGTGCAAACAAAACCAATGAAGCCAAAATGAGAAGGGAAGTGGAAAGCTTGAAAACAATTTTCACAGCCAGTGTTACTGATAATGTTCTCATTTCTCAAATATATTGAAGACTGAATCAAATTTACATGAATACAAGTCATTCCCCAATTGATAAATGGTCAAAGAATACGAACAGGCAGTGTAGAGGACTGGGATTCTGGAAAAGTATACTTGAATATTCAGATGAAGAAATTAAAACCATCTATAGTCATATCAAAAATGCTCTAAATCATTATAGGTTAGAGAAGTTCAAATTAAAACAACTCTAAGGTACTTCTTCACACCTCTCAGATTGGCTAAGATGACAGGAAAAGATAATGATAAAGGCTGGTAGTAATGTGGGAAAACTGGGACACTATTGTATAATTCAATAAATGACTAAATCAATGTTGATTGCTATTTTCTACAGGTTAGTTATTGAACTTATGTAAATCAATAAAATTTCCTTTTTATTACTTTCTTCAGATAGTTTCATGAAAGCAAAATATGAGAGTTGAGATAATGGTTTAATGAGATAGCATAATATACCTAGAGTAAGGAAGACCAGTATTAAAATACTGCCTTGGACACTTAAATTAGCTCTGTGAATCTGGGAAAAATGACTTACACTGTATTTGCCTTAGTTTCTTCAGCATAAAATGAAGATAATGCCATAGAGATCTGAGGGTTTGTCTAAAGATCAAAGGAGATAACAAATGTAACTTGGCACATAGGAGGAACTTAATAAATTCTTATTTCTTCCTCCTTTCCTCCTCCCTCCTTTCTTCCCTTCTTCCTTCTTTCTCTCCTTCCTTCCTGTTAGAATTTTTACAAGGTGCTAAGTCAGTTATCTAATTTAGCATGATACTTAACAGTTCTCTAGCTTAGGAATGGATTTAGTACTCATTGGAGTTCTACAAGATTTACAAGTCAGAGAGGAGTAGAGAAGATTCACAAGTCAGAAACCCACAATCCCACTCTCAGAGGAGGAGTCAACCTTTGAGTTCACACCTCGAAAAGAGCATATAAAAAGACAAGCCCACTGAAAGCACTCTAGGAGATTGAGAAGCTAGGATTCGGTTGGGCAGAATGAAGGAAGACAGAGAAGAGGTGGCAGGCTGTCCTGTGGAGGACACTGAAGCCAAGATCCAGAAGGCCTCCAGAAAGCTAGTCAAACCCCAAGGGAAGGAAAGAAAAAATAAAGGAATCTGGACTTTAACAGCTGGCTGCATTTGAGGTGATTATTACACTGAACTGAACCTAAGACTGCTTCCAGAAGCCCCCCTCCCACCCCCAGAAACCTGCTCACAGAGAACATTATATTTTAGAGAAGAGAACAGTATACTTACCCTTCCTCCTTTCCTTCTTCCCTCCCTCCCTCCTTTCCTCCCTCCCTCCCTCTCTTCCTTCCTTCCTTCCTTCCTTCCTTCCTTCCTTCCTTCCTTTCCTTCTTTCTTTCTTTCTTTCTTTCTTTCTTTCTTTCTTTCTTTCTTTCTTTCTTTCTTTCTTTCTTTCTTTCTTTCTTTCTTTCTCTTTCTTTCTTTCTTCCTTCCTTCCTTCCTTCCTTCCTTTTCTCTTTGCCTCATTACTTTCCTCTATTCTTTCTTCCCCTCCCTCCCTACTTGTCTTCCTTCCCTTCCTCCTTCCCTTCTTTCCTTTTTACCTTTACCCCTTTCATTCCAATCAATGTAGATTAAGGAATTAATAGTATCCCAAATTCCCACAATTTCATTCATAAATCAAAGAGTAAAAATGTGTCTAGACTGCCTTTCAGGGAGTGTGGTTTTTGAAAATTCTGGTGATGCCACTGTTATTACAATAAATATTATTATAAGAAAAATCTCTGTAGCAAAACAAAAGCAAATGCTATCTAAATTTCATCAAATAATCTTTTTCAAGTAACACTTGATACAGTAAAATACTAGTAGGATTAAAAGCTCAGATTGATTTCTTGCTTTGGAATTGTCTATAAATACATTTTCTATATGTCTCCAGTGCCTGGGGAAATCTCATGAGATTTTATTTTTCCTCCAAAACATATACTGTTGGTTTCCAATATTGTTACCTCTTGAATTAAAAGTAAATGAGGTATGATTATGTTAAGAGTGAGAGTGAATATGAGAGAGAGTTAGAAAGTGAGAGGGAACGAGTGAAAGAAAGAGAGACAGATCCAGAGACAGAGAGAAACAGAGAAAAAAAGAAAGAGAGACACAGAGAGAGAGACAGAAAAAGAGAGAGAGGCAGAGAGAATCAGAAAAGAAACAGAGACAGAGACAAGGAAAGAGACAGAGAGAGAAACAGAGAGAGAGAGAGAGAGACAGAGAGAGAGAGAGACAGAAAGAGAGAATCGGAGAAACAGAGACAGAGACAAGGAAAGATAAAGAGAGAGAAACAGAAAGAGAGAGACACACATACAGAGGCAGAGAGACAGAGATAGAGATTAACACACAGAGAGACAAAGACAGAGACATAGAGAACTGATCTGAAGTCATAAAACCTGGATCCAAATTCCAAATCCATTACTTGCCACCTGTGTTACTCTGAGTCAGTCATACAAGCTCTTTGAGTCTTAGTTACTCATACATTTTAAATAGGGATTGGACATGAAGATGTATATAGTTCCTTCCAATTTGAAATCTATGATTCTATGATTAATATGTTAAGGCAATTTTTCCAAAGGTAGAGGAATATCAGCTATGTAAAGCTGAAATCCTATTCTTAATAGTCTGTGTATACCTACCTTGAAACCATATTTTTTATAACAAAAATATTTTTCAAATAGAGCATTGTAGTCCTTGCTACAATTTTTACAGTCATATGGATTGTCCACATTTTAAAGAGAACATGCATGGGCAAAGATCAAAGAAATTGCTTTGGATTAAAGGAACAGAGTTGAGAATAGGACCCCAGGATATCTAAATCTCCTATCAGGCACTTGCAGTTGATATATCCTCTTAAGTACAATACAGCAAACACTCATTCACACTAACCAAATTCTTTTCCCATTATCTCATAAAATCATATTGATTTTAGCTATTCTTTTTCAATAAATAGCAATAGAAGTTTTCTTAGCAGAAAACAATTCTACCACATTTTTAAAAGAAGGCTGTCATTATGAAAACTAATTTATTTTTAAAAGTTTTTTTAATCTAGTATTTATCACTTTCATTGGCTCTCAAAGCAAAAATTTTATGGTGAAATGAAGGTAATAATAGTTTCTAAAATATAGGTATAAAAATATTTCAACCCTGAGGCTTATAGATCGTCAAAAGAATACATCCTTGGCCAGCTTGCAACTTGTTCAACCACTTAACACTGAGACAAATCTTGAGTCAATAATCATTTCTTAAAGTGGAACCCAAATGAAGCCAAAAATCTTAATACTTCAAGATAAAAGAAAATAAATCCAACTTTCCACACCTCCTTTTGGCATCATGAAAATGATTGAAAGGTTAAGGAATTTAAGATCTTTAAGATTAGAACTGCACATCACCTAAAGTATGTGAATAATAGGTATCTTTTGCAAATTTCCCTTACTTTTCACAAATATATCTAATATCAATTACATTAATATGTGAAGAATTTATGTCAGTGTGAGAACTTACAACGAGGGGCTGCTCCTCATTGGTATATTGCACAGCAACTTCTAAAGATTTATTTTTTCATTTAATACTTTATTCTTTCTTCAAAATACATGTAAAATAGTTTTTAACATTGGGAATCTTTGCTATGCAAATTCTTTCCTTTTCTTCCTTTTGTCTTTCCTTCATTGGGAAAGCAAGACATTTGATATAGGTTACACATGAACATTTATGAAAAACATATTTCCATGTTAGTGATATTGAAAAAGAAAACAGACAATCCCTACCCAATGAAGAAAATAAAGAAAAAGTATACTTTGATTTGCATTCAGAATGCTTCTGTTCTTTCATTGGAGATGGATAGCATTTAGCATAAATTCTTTAGAATTGTCTTTGATCACTGTATTGCTGAGAATAGCTAAATCATTCATAGTGAATCATCATACAGAATTCCTGGTACTATATAAAATGTACTCCCAGTTCTCTTATTTCTTTGTATCAGTTCATGTTAAGTTTTTCAAGGTTTCTCTGAGAGCATTGTGCTTGTTATTTCTTATAGCACAATAATATTCTGTCACAATCTTATATAAAAATTTGTTGTCTTTCTCCAACTGAGGGACAAAATATATTTAATGAGATTCAATGTTTAGTTTGAGAAAGAATAAGTAGGCCCAGAAATATTTTTCAATGTTATCTCTCTGTTGAATGCTTATCCTATATCTACATTTACCCACTTACCATTTCTCAGTTCTAAAATTAAGCTCATCCTATTTCTTTAAAATAAGCTCTCTCTTTCCAATGTCCTAATTTCTTTGATTTTCCAATCCATTTATTATTCAAGCCGAAAACCTTTAACTTATATTTGATTACTTCCTTTGCATCCTGTCTTCCCCATTTAAGAACTTATCAAATATATCAAAATCTCATATATATGTATGTGTATGTGTATACATAACATTTATAAATATGGAAAATTAAGAAAATGTGTGTATACACATATATTAATCCAACCATTGCTTCCTTCCTATTCTCATTACTTTCTTGTTCTCATTAACATGACACTAATTCAAGCTTTTTTGTCTGGTACCAAAGATATATTTTCCATATTTTTAAACTACTAGATAATTTTCCTTTTCTTTGAATCCACTTGAAAAAACGAATGCCAGAACAACCTTTCTAAAATGCCATTGCTGTCGTGTCATTTTCTTGGTTAAACCTTCAGTATATTTTTATGATTTACCATAATATTCTTACTTCTTTCATTTTATGTTCAATTTCTGTCATAATCTAAATCCCATTTACTTTGAGAATAGTGCAGATATACTTTTTAAATAACTCAGGTTTCATTTAACCATGTTGCAGTACAACTCATAACTTGTAAATTTCCTGCATTTTGCAAACCTAAAGAAAATCAGCTATCACTATAATTAATTAATCTGCAAGAGAACCTAGTTTATAATTTGCCTAGTGGATCATGTTATTTGAAGTCACTGACCAAAAGATTTTGTCTGCATATAATTATGATCATCAAACTGAACTTTGAGGTTCTTGAGAAGAGCACCTCAGAGACCATGTAATCAACCCTTTCATTCAATAGCTGAGGAAACCAAAGCCTTGAAAGGTAGAGATTTGCCTGAGTCACAGAAGTAGTAAGCATCAGAGATGGGATATGATCTCAGATAACAATGATTCCAGAATCAATGCTTTTTCTACTGTCTCACCTGCTCTGGTTTTTCTAGTAGCTTCAGTATTCTCATTACTTCTTAAAGAGTGTAATTCTCTAAGTTCTTAGAGACTTCTTCCCAGGCAAGTTTCTTCCCACAGAGAGCATGGATAAATAAATAGGTATAGTCATCATTGCTAATCAGATTCAGAATTTTAGCCAGGAAAAAGGAAAACAAATATCATATTAGATATTAGAAATATTGGAAAATCTTGACTGTTTCAGAGTTTTAGCCTGTATTACTACTTGGAAAATAGCCTATTTTTAGTAATGCAACGGGTTGCATAAGACTCTGACTATTGTTTTTTTTTTTTGTTTTTTTTTTTTTTTCAGGAGATTTTTTTTAATTGAAACACAATAAAGTGAATAATTCCACCAGAATTATGGTATAGTAAAATTGAGATTAAAATGCTTTACCTACTGGTGTTCACACCAAATCTCCTTACAACTTATATGTTATAAATTAAAACAAAGATAGAGGAGAGAGATTGAATATTTTGCAAAAGAAATGGAGAAAATTGATTTTTACCTCCAGCCAGCTTCCAGTCTGGTGTCTTCAGCACTGGTAATGTCATATCTTACTTTATCACTGCCATATCTTTATTTTAGGAAAACCCTACCATCCTAGTTCTCCAGGATCTGTCCCAAACGCCTCCCTTGCTGCATGAAACCAGCAGGGGAAACATGTGAATAACAAATGGCCAAGGAAGACACTATTAGAAGTTTCTTCTACCTGCTTTTCTATCCCACCTCTTCCTTTACATTTACATTTCTACAGAAAATGTTTGTTCTAGAAGCACTGGCTTGCTTACCTTCCCTTAAAGAAATCTTGAACATTTCTACTTCTGAAGTATTTTTCACATGGTTCTCTATTTACTATTTTTTTCCCCAAACATAATGATGCCCTTCTTTCAAGACAGATCATAGTCTAGTTCCTTATTTGACCCATCCCTTGGTAATCTCTTTTTCCTTTGAACTCCCATACCTTTTTATTGTTCTTACCCATAATTTGCTACTTTTTTGTCTGGTACCAAAGGAATTTGATACTTTTTGTTTTTTTGCCACATATCTTTTTAAAAACTTTATTCATGTGATTATGAACTTATGCAATAAAACAAGCATTTCCATTATTATGGAAAGTAGTATAGAAAAAGATGAATGTATACTAAACTGCAAAACTATTGTGTACAACTTGCTGTTACTTTTAAATATATAGTAAAGTTATCATGTAACTGTTTTTTTTTCCCTCCTCACTTCCCATTCTAGAGATGGCTATCATCAGACACATATATGCATTTATGGTATCATTTAAAACTATACTTTATCTCTTTGAACAGTCTATGTATTCCATAAAGGCATGAACTTTGTCATATCTTTATGTATGCAGTGATCCCTATCAAATACAACGAGGGTAATTTTAATTTATATGTATATACATACATATATACAAATATACCTATATATGTCTATATATTACAGACACATGCAAATATACATATACATATGTATTATTGATACAAACCTTGTGGGGGAAAATTAAAAAAGAGTAGCATAAAAAGAGAATTGAATTTAGGGAAGTACCTGCTAAGAGAGAGAGGGGGAAAAAAAAGATAAAATCCTTAACTTAGATCTAACACAGACAACTTCTTAAAGTTGAAGAATGATATACCATGACATTTAGCTGCATTAAAATGATGAAGCTTATAGGGAGTTCTTTTGCTGGTTTGAAGGGCATGTCTGAATAGGTGAGTCATGTGACATTGACCACTAAAAGGCTAAGGTCTAATTGATAAGAAGGTTTTGGTTTATAACAGATGGGGTATATGACTATATATAATCTAATTTCAGGAGGAGTAGGAAAAACTCCCATCAAACTTTTTCCAATCCTTCTTCAGTTCCTAATTAGCTGAGAGTCCTAATAAGACTTAGACCCCTGACTCCTTATGCTGCCCAGGAGGTGAAAGTTTCTGTGGTTCTTGTTGAAGCTCCAGACACTGCCAGTTAGCTCCAGGTGTTTCTGCACTTGGTGTTAATGCAGAGCTAAACAGAAATGTTTGCACTTCATATTAATTAATCCTGAAACTGGTATCTTTCTTCAGATCTTCTTGGGTTGTACCAGTAGGATCCTGTTTTGGTCCAGTCTGTGTTTTCCCTGAGGAACAAATTTGTTCTTTTTTGGGGGGTGGAAATCTGGAGAGTTTGAAATTTATTGACCTACTCTACCATTTTCCTAGAATTCTCCCCTCTTGTATTTATTTTTTTATAATGTCTATTATTAGAGATTATTCCTTTCCTCTTTCTTATTTCTCTACATAAGGAATTGTCTCTTGTAACACAAATTTATAAAGAAAGAGAAAAAAGGCTAAGGAATACGACTAACCAACATATCACCTATGCAATCCAGCAGTATATGCATTTTTTTACTCAACATTCAGTGAACGGAGAGAGATATATATAATTTTTTGGTAATTCTTCTTTCCATTAATATTGTTGTAGTTATCATTTATGTGATTTAAATGGTTCTGCTTACTTCATTCGGTTCTGGTTTATATAAATCTTCTCATGTTTCTCTCAAATCTTCACATCTATTGTTTTTTGCCACACATTAATATTCGATTTCATCCATGTAATATAATCTGTTTAGTCATTTTCTAGTTAATTGACATCTATCTATTAATAGTTCTTCACATAATTACAAAGAGTAGTTATGAATATTTTCTATGTGAAAGCTTTGATAGTCTTGGGATTTATGTTAGGCAATAAAATCTCTGGGTCAGATGCTATTTGGTTATTTTAGTAACTTTTAAAGTATAATTTGTTTGCTTTCAAGAATGGCTAAATGAATTTCCAATTCCATCAACTGGGTTTTTGTATATGCTGTTTTTTTCTGTGCTAGAAGTACTTTTTAACAAGTAGTTGCAGACAAGGCCCTAAAAAATTAAAAAATAATCCATGAGTGGAAGCCATCTTGACTTTTTCCACCCCAACACTGCTTCTGTTTTTGTTAGATATAATATGAATTATTTCTTACATATGCAATTAGTTTTAGAGGAATTCACTAATAATCTAAGAGAACATGAATTCCAAAGCACATTTTTAATCTGTTTGTATATTTCAGTGGTCAAAAGAGCAGAATACAAAAATAGGAAATGTATAGAAATCTATGAATGTATATTTTTTCACTCTTAGAGATCTCTGCTTATTCAAGTGAAAAATTCAAAGTGAAATGAATTTTAGATGAATGATGCTGCCCTAGGGGAAGTAAAAACCTTCTTACTTTTACTGTATTTTATGTGGCAGACATATCTAATAAAAATAATCCAAATGGAGACAGGAAGCCAATGTGGTCGCCCAGGTCAGAGCTCAGCAAAATCATTTTTTAAATCCCATCGAAATATCTAAAGAAATGTACTGCAGTAAAGTCTTGCATAACTATAGAAAAGCTTTCCAAAACCCTCAAGCTTCTGGAATAACTATAGAACCAGAAATAGCAAAAATACCTCTTTAAAAGTGAACTAGCAGTTTCAAAATGCCCAGTAGAAAAAGGAAATAATTTTAAAAGTGAAGGTTACAAGTGTTATGCTATGATTGTTTGGGGTACCCTAAGAAAGTAAAATATCTTAATCAGCTGTCAAGAGTTGTCATGGCAAAATAGTTTGTATATGTCAAAAAATAAGTTTAGACTTATCAACAGAGATTCAAACAATACCTTAGTTATTTATCAGCTGGATAGCCTTTATTAAGTTATATAGTTTCAAATGAGAATATATGGGTATTTTACAGAAATGATGTGAGGAAAGTATATTATAAATAATAAAATGCTATATACATATAATCTATTATTATAAAAGGCCAGAGTTTTCAAGTCAGTCATGAAGTCTTGGAAAAGTGGTAATAAATAAAAGAACAACCATCTATGTATGTATCTTGTTTGTGTATACATATATAAAAATATGTATATATACACATATATACAAATGTATATACCTATATACAAATATATGCATATTTACATGTTATCTCTCTTATTAGAATATGAGCTCCTTAAGTGCAGAGAAAATAATTTTACCTTAATTTGTAGTCCCACCATATAGCACAGTTTCTTGTTCATAATATGGACTTCATGATTGTTTATTTACTGACATTAAAAAATCTTCCTGGTGCAAAATATTTTCCCACAATATTTTATGTTGCAAATATGTTTACAGTATTCATATCTAATCTCTCTACCAATGAATTTCCTCATCTTTAAAATAGGATAGTTCACCATTGCTAGGGGACAGTAAATAGAGTCCCAATCCTGGAGTCAAGAGTGACAGAGTTCAAATCTGGCCTCAGACACCTATAATTATGTGACCTTCAGCAAGTCACTTAACCCTCATTGCTTTACTAAAAAATTAAAATAAAATAAGAAAGTTTATATTGTATTTTACAGTTGGAAGAATCAGAGGGCAACATGATCCACATTGTCTTCAATCTTCATAACTCTCAAATCTCTGAAAAATAAGAATTATCAGTAAGAGATAAATTACAGCAGTCTCCATGGTTAAAGCAAAGAACCAAGATAATCCTAATTCCTTTCTTGCTCTCTTAGTAATTGCACCTTCATCAGTCCCCATTCTGTGATTACCACATAACACAGCTTCTGTCCTTGTTACTATTCTAGGGCAATGAGCAACAAAAGATTAATTTGCCTTCCCCTGTCTCATCTGGTACAACAGAGAAAGGAATACTAAAATAGTAATAATAATAATAATAAATTTTAAAAGGAAGCTTATTTTGTCTGGGGCAGCAATATTGAAACAGAGACATGAGACAGACCTGGGGCAGGGTGCCATAATGTGTGTATGTATGAGTGTGTGTGTGTGTGTGTGTGTGTGTGTTGGGGAGAGGGAGTTTCATAAGGTCTGAAAGAAAGAGCACTAGTACATGACTAAGGATAATTATTTTTCTCCATAAATCATTTGGAGAAAAAGATTGACATTACTGAAAAGTAACTGTCCAGTGAGAAAGGAAGCTGAGGATGCTCTTAGACTAAGTCATCAAGTAAACTACAAACAAGGAAGGAGTCAGAAAGTAAATGATAAGAGAATATAAGAGAGGGAAATAGGTTGAAATTACTGGAGATTTTAGTAAGAAAAGAACTCAATCACAAACAAAACTTTAAGCACAATCAAATAAACCATTAGGGAATTAGTTAATAACAAAAGAGAATGTACTTCCAGATAATCAAAATGGGTCTAATTTTTTTGAATAAATATTCAAAGACTAAGGAAAATCAATCAGCATCTGATGAGAAAGAGAACTAAGTAAATTCTTAAGGAAATAGGGAACCACATAAGGATATTTCCGAATGGTTCAAAAGAGAAATGAGGAAAGCAAGATTTATGGCTTACAAAATAGAAATAATAAGAGGAATAGAAAAACTTGATTCTACCATTGGAAAATCTCATGAAAGAGATAACAATTATTTGGAATGAAAACACAAAGAATTGAAAGAAAGTCTGGAAGAAGAGAAGCAAAAACAATTACATTAAAAGGATACATGATCTTCGTGCAAGTAAACATATTGATCTTAGAAAATAGGATGTATAGAGACAAATTATGGATTGTAGGTCTCTCAGAAGAACGTGACAAGTTCAAAAAAAACTTCAGTACTGTGATATAAGAAATAAGAAATAAATACAAGAAAAGTGTTCCTGAACATCTGAACATAGAAGACAAAATTCCAATTAAAAAAAAAAACTCATAGGTTTTCTTTCATGAAACAAACAACAAAAATGTATGCTTCAAACTCTATAACACATATTGGCTAAATTTAGCAATGCCAAGGTAAAACAACAAATTCTGTCAGTGACCAATAGAAAAACCTTTAAATATAAAGAAAAGGAATATAAGTATTTTGCACCCATAAGAAACTGCAGGAGGGAATAAAATGATTTACTCTGAAAAGCAAAGGAACTCAAGATGTAATTCAAGGTGAAATGTTCTACAACTTCAATTCATCAATGGAAAAATGACATTTAATAATAAATCATTTGAAGCATTCCTAGAAAGAACAGATGTGATCAGATTATTTGTTTGCAAACATATCAGACAACATAAGTACATGACAGGTAAACAAATACAGCAACCAAGAAAGATGAAATTAATGTGATTTTTTTTGCCCCATAAAAAGAGGGGGGAAAAGATAGAGATAAAGATCCCTATGGGGTAAAATAATCTACCAGTGTTTCTATTGAGATACAAAATAGGAAGAGAAGAACCACTAAGACAGTTCTTTCTAAAAGAATATGAGGAGGCAAGGATGGTAAAGGCACTTAAATGGAAGAAGTGCTGGAGGAGCTTGTCTGAAACATAATGGACATCACGGCCTCACTCCATTCTGCTTCTTGACAAATAATTTTATTTTATTTAGTAAATTTTAGAATGGAAGGACATTCAAAAAGACTAAAGGAACATGATGTAAAAGAATATGTCATTTGTCTTAATAAAGTCAAAAGTTAATAATGAAGAGACAACATTTTAGTTACAGGAAGAAGAGGATCTATAGCAAGACTAATGAGGTGACAAATGGAGGAATTAAACGGAGAAAAATAGGAATCTCAATTCTGTGTTGGAAAGTGTCATACTAAAGAACAATCTATGAAGAGATAGAAAGAGAGACAGAAAGAGACAGAGAAAGGCAGAAACAAAGGCACAGAAACACAAAGAGATATACAGAGAAGGGAGAGAGAGAGAGAGAGAGAGAGAGAGAGAGAGAGAGAGAGAGAGAGATAAGAGAGGTGAGATTCTATGAGGAAGAAAAATTTTTTGATAAAGACCTTATTGTTAAATATATTGAGAACTAAGTCAAATTTACAAAAATAAATTATTGTCCAATTGATAAATGATCAAAAGATATGAACAGTTTTCAGATGAAATAATTGTAGTTATCTATATTCATATAAAAATGTCACAACTCATTCTTGATTGGAGGAATATGAATTAAATCAATTCTGAAGCAATAATGCATATCTATTATATAGGCTAATAAAGTAGAAAAGGAAAATGACAAATGTGGAAAGGGGGTGTGAGAAGACATTAATGCATTGTTGATGGACTTGTGAACTGATTCAATCATTATGTAGAGCAATTTGGAGTTATGCCCACTGGGTTTTCCCTTTGACCTAGCAATACCATCCACTACTAAGTCTGTATCAAAAAAGAGACTTTAAAAGGGATGAGAATTGATATGTCCAAAAATACTTATAAAAGCTCTTTTCTTGGGGCAAAGAATTTGAAACTGAGGGGATGCCTATCAACAACTGGGGTAGGGCTGAACAAATTGTGGTATGGGAGTATGATGGAATACTATTATACTATAAAAATGATGAGCAGGATGCTGTCAGAAAAATTTGCAAAGATTTTCATGTGCTAATGCAAAGTGAAATACATTGTATATAAAGTAACAGCAATATTTTAAGATGATCAACTCTGAGTGATATAAGTATTCTCAGCAGTACAATGATCTAAAACAGTTCTGAAGGAGTTATGATGAAAAATGCCATCCATACTCAGAAAAAAAGAACTGATGGTATCCAAATACAGATTTAGGCATACTTTAAAAAACTTTATTTTTCTTAAGTGTTTTTTTTGTTTGTTTTTTTTTGTCTATATTTTCTTTCATTATTGTCTATGGAAATATTTTGCATGATTACACATCTATACATGTATAACCTATATTGAAATGCTTCCATATACAATGAGTGAGGATAAGGAAGAAAGGAAGAAGAATAATCTTGAACTCAAAGATTTAAAAAATGTGTTAATATTGTTTTTACATGTAATGGGAAAAATAAAATACTAAATTGAAATAAAAAAGGAATTGGAAGAAAGTCTATAGAGATAGATTTGGCAAAATAGATTAAACAAAAATAACTAGTGATAAAGTGCTATCTTATAGAGGGAAGGAGTTACAAAAATCTTATTTAAAAAATATACTGAAGAAATTTTAGATAGTTTGAAGAACTTTGAAGAAAATCTAGTTTTAGCCTGACTTAAAAGACACATTGATAGCATGATAGAATTCATATTAATGAAGATCCAGAGGAAGGCACCTTACAGTTAATTTAATCCAACATCCTCATTTTACAAATGAAGAAGATAAGGCTCAGAAAGGGAAATGCCCAAAGTCATTTGGAATGATAAAACAAAATCAGCATTAATATCTTTTGGGGACTATTCAATGGTCCCCATGTTAACACACTGTTAAGTGGATATCTCATCAAGGGACAGAATACATGTTTGAACTGAATCATTTTATTAATGTATTCTGATGTTGGTCTCTGTGGTTATGCTGCCTATGAATCCGAGAAGCTAAAAGAAAGACATTTTGTAATTAATACCTAGGTGGCCAGACTACCAATTGCTTTTGGAAACTAAGACTGAATGCAAGTTGTGTATTAGATTAACAGCTTTTGCTTTGACCATCAAGAAATAGGATGGTAAGGGAATAAAACACAGTGCCCCTTTCCCTATAGCCTAGTTCTTTGTTTCCTCCACAGTGGGGGAGATTAGTTTCAATAAGGCTGTGCAGAATGAATTTAGCCCTGGAGATCCTATCATTTTTATCATTCTACTAAAGGGTGGCTCAGTTTAATAAGAGATGGTATTAACACTGTTTTCTTTGTTTAGGACTTTTATATGGATTAACAATCCTAGGCTGTTTCTTAGTTTTCTTTCTTTAGCAGGATGGCAGGGTGATTAGTGTAAAAGTCAGTAATAGTGACAGAAAGTAGAGGGATCAACTTTGATAAATATCAGAAATGTGGGACTCATAGGAAGACACTATTTCTCCTTTGTTCTGAAAATATAGGGAGATCGAAATCTGTCAGCAAGTCCCAGGGATACTTGGTTTCTACCTGATTATACACAAGCAAAAAGGCATCTTTCTCTGTATTTTGTTGCTGAATTGTTTGTCTGAAATCACACACACACACATACACACACACACATACATAAAGTTTATGAACATAAAAATCCATCTGTCTTTCCCCCTTTTTGCTTCAGATGGCATCCATCTTCATAAAATGCAATTCTTTTTAGCAATGAGCTCTTCAAATCCCAAAATTTAACTTCCTTGGAAAGAATTATTTGATTATTAATGCACATTAGGATGTGCCCACACTAATATCTTATAAGTTAAAAAATGAAGTTGACATCAGTAAGTCCTGGGATCACAGATGGATGTCTAGAAGACACCTTAGAGGTTATTCAAGACCACTTTCTCATTTTACAGTTGAGCCAAACTTATAATACAGGTCGTAAGTGGCAAAGTCAGAACCTGGGTACTTTCTCCAACTTTAGATGCAAATTTTATCCACTGAAATATTGTATCACTTTCAGAGAACAAGATAGGGAACACTAATTGGATTGTTGAGACACTAAACTGCAAACTGATGTCAGGGTGATAGAACAATTAAAAAAAAATAGACAAAAAACAAACAAACAAAAACAACAACAACTACAAGAGCATCCCCTGGACTTAACTAGAACACTGTGGGTATGTTTGTTTCAATCAAAGCCAAATATATCACCCAAATGGGGAATTAACCCTTTAATCATAAAATTATATACTAAAAATGATAAATGTTCTCCTTCCTCCAAGTTCAAAGGCATAGCTGAAGATGTTTTTCTTTTAAGTAAATTTTCAGCCATGAATGATTCTTGATGACCCCATTTAGTGTTTTCTTGGGGAAGATATTGGAGTGATTGGACATTTCCTTCTCCTACTCTTTTTATGAATGAAGAAACTGAAGACAAGACTAAGTAATTTGTCCAAGGTCACACAGCTAGCAAGTGTCTGTGGTCAGATTTTAACTCCAGAAGATGAGTCTCCTTGATTACAGATTTAGCAATATATGTATTTTGCTACCTAGCTAGATCTCTTATCATTTTGAAAAATAATGTGTAATTTACATCTGATTAATTGGATTGTTGCTTTTTTAATAGGTTTTTCATGTGCACATACCAGTAGTATATTGAAAATATATAAGTGGAAAAGGGGATAGTTCAGTTATGAAGGGAATCAAGATCAGGAGAAAACAGAAGAGCCCAAGACCTGTACTGATTCTCCTAAAAAGTTAAAATAATAATGATGATGATACGAATTTCAGCTATTATTGATAATAATAGCTTGCATTTATATAGTTAAAAGTTTATATAACACAAATAATTTTAAGAAGTCACAAGATAAGCAGGCACAGATAGGGTACTTTCTGTGCTGACAGAAGGAGGGTTCATTTGGGTGAGATGACAAATCTAATGAAGTATATTATAAGATTTTCTTTATTTAATATTTTCCCCAGTTACATTCAAAACAATTCATTATTATTTTTATTAAAGCTTTTTATTTTCAAAATATATGCATAGATAATTTTCAACATTCACCCTTGTAAACCTTGTGTTCCACAATTTTTCCTTCCTTCCCCCCATTCCCTGCCCCAGATGGCAAGTAATCCAATTAATGGTAAACATGTGTAAAACTCCTATATATATTTCCACAATTATCATGCTACACCAGAAAAGTCACAAAGAAAAAATGAGGAAGAAAATAAAATACAAGCAAACAACAATAAAAAATGAAAATACTATGTTGTGATCTACGTTCAGTTGCAACAGTTCTCTCTCTGGGTGTAGATGGCTCTCTCCATCACAAGACCATTGAAACTGGACTGAATCATATCATTGTTGAAAAGAGTCATGTCCATTAGAAATGATGATTGTATAGTCTTCTTGTTGCTGTATACAGTGATCTCCTGGTTCTGCTCACTTCATTTAGCATCAGTTCATGTAAGTCTCTCCAGGAATCTCTGAAATCATTTTATCTGATCATTTCTTATAGAAAAATAATAAACATTCATATATGATATCTTATTCAGCCATCCACTCAGCTTCCAGTTCCTTGCCATTACAAAAACATCTTTGTACACATAGGCCCTTTTCCCTTTTTAGTGATCTCTTTGTAATGCAGGCTTAGTAGAGACACTGTTGGATCAAAGAATATGCACAGTTTGATAGTCCTTTGAGCATAGTACCAGATTGCTCTGCAGAATGGTTGGATCAGTTCACAACTCCACCAACAATGTATTACTGTCCCAGTTTTCCCACATCCCCTTCAATGTTCGTCATTACCTTTTGCTGTGATATTAGCCAATCTGAGAGGTGTGTAATATAATACCTCAGAGTTGTCTTAATTTGTATTTCTCTGCTCAATAGTGCTTTAAAACATTTTTATATGACTATAAATGGCAAAACAATTTTTTTACATGTTTTTTAAGATTTTTGAGTTTTAGGTTTTCTCCCTTATTCCCACCCATGATTAAGAAACCTCATATGAAATTATGCAAAACAGGTCCATAAAAATCAAGCTGTGAAAGAAAACATATATCTCCCACCCTCATGAAAATAAAAACTCTCAAGAAAATTTAAAAGAGAGGAAGAGAAAGAGAAAGACAGAGAGAGAGAGAGAGAGAGAGAGAGAGAGAGAGAGAGAGAGGAGAGAAGAGAGAGAGAGAGAGAGAGAAAGAGAGAGAAAGGAGAGGAGGAGAGAGAGAGAGAGAGAGAGAGAGAGAGAGAGAGAGAGAGAGAGAGAGAGAGTTTAGATCTGAATACAGATCTGATCAGTTATTTCTCTGGTATGGATAGGAATTTTCATCATAAGTCCTTCAGAGTAGTTGTGGATTATTATACTATTGAGAATAATAAAGTCATAACATTGCTATTACTTTGTATACAGCATATTTCACTTCGTTCATGGAAAACTTTCCAGGATTTTTTTCCTGAGAGCATCTTGTTGATTATTTCCAAGAGAACAATAATATTGCATTAGAGAAACTTCTTTAAAAATTGCTTTACAATTACTATTGCTAATTGTATTTCTCCCAGTTCATTCTCTCTCTCCTCTCGCCCTGTCCCTCTTCAAAAGTGTTTTGCTACTAACCACAATCTCCCTCACTATGCCTTCTCTTTTATAATCCATATCCCCTTTTCATACCTCATTCCCCTCCTATTTTCCTGCAGGGTAAGATAGATTTCTGTACCCATATTGAATATGTATGTTATTTCTTATTTGAGCCAATTATGATAAGAGTAAGGTTTATTCACTCCTCCTTCCATCTTCCTTTCCCCCTTCACTGTAAAAGCTTTTTCTTGCCTCTTTTTTATGGCAGATAATTTGGACCATTCCACTTCTCCTTTTTCTTTTACCCCATTACAGTCCTCTTTCATACCTTAATTTCAACTTTTTAAAAAAGATATTTTCCCTTCATATTCAACTCACACTTGTGCCCTCTGTCACATATATTCTTTCTAACTACCATAATAATGAGAAACTTCTAATGAGTTACAAGTATCATTCTGCCATATAGGAATATAAACAGAAAAATCTTAAGTCCCTTATGATATCACTTTCCTGATTACTTCTTGATGCTTCTCCAGAGTCCTATATTTGAAAATCAAATTTTCTATTCAGCTCTGGTCTTTTCATCACAAAGCTCTCTAAAATCCTCTTTCATTGAATGACCACCTTTTCCTCTAAAGGATTATATTCTGTTTTGCTGGGTAGGTGATTCTTGGTTGTAACCCTAGCTCTATTGCCCTCCAGAATATCATGTTCTAAGCCCTCTACTCATTTCATGTAGAAACTGCTAAATCTTGTGTTATCCTGACTATGGCTTCATTATACTTGAATTGTTTCTATATGCTTTGATATTTTCTTCCTGACCTGGGATTTTTGGAATTTGGCTAAAGTTTTTATTTTGGGATTACTTTCTGATGGTGATTGATGGATTCTTTCAATTTCAATGCTCTTTCGCACCTTTCTCAGTTTTTTTCCTAATTTTTCCTCTCTCTCTCTTCCTTGATTTTAAAACTCCCTTTTGAACTCTTCCACGGCCTGAGAGCAATTCTTATTATTCTTGGAGGCTTTGGATGTAGGAGGTTTAGCTGTTATCATCTATTGATTGTGTTTTGATCCTCTTTGTCACCATAATAATTTTCAATGGGCAGAAATGGTTTTTGTTTTCTGCTCATTTTCCTAGACTACTATTCTGTTTTAACTCCTTGTTAAAGTAGGACTCTGTTTTCAGGCTGTAGGGTACACTGTCCCAAGCCTTAGGAATTTTGTACAGCCATTTTCAGAGGTCTTTCTAGGAATCAGACCACAAGCACTGGAGCTGTTGGGTATATCCCTGGCCCACTGTAGTAGATCTAGTGTTCTGGCTGGGATAGGAATCTGATAACAGCTGACAGGACTGTTCTGGGACTGCACACAAGATTCCCACTCAGTTGCCACACACCCTCTCTATTGACCTTCCCAGTCCAGGCTGTGAGGTCCAGAAGCCTCCAGGATTGCTGCTGACTCAGAGATCCCACCTTGCTGATGCTGGGGCCCAGGCCAGAGCCAGGACCTGAATAGGCCTGTGCTAGGATTATGTGCCAAGCTCCCACTCTGGTTCCACAGCCCTTTTTGCTGAGCTTCTGGTTCCTCTTTGATGTTTCTGTCTGAGAGGTCCAGAAACCTCCAGCACTGGACTGATTCAGAGCTCAGCCTGAGCTGGGAAGATTTGGGGCTGCACTGATGTACCCTGCATTGGGACTGCAGGCTGGTTTTCTACTCTAGCATCACAGACCTTTTCTGCTGACCTTCTAAGTTGCCTTCAGCTAGAAAATGTTCTGCTCCAGCTTTTGGGGTGTTCTGATGCTCTAAAATATGTTTAGTGTCCTTATTTAAAGAATTTGGAGGAGTTTGGGGAGAGGTTGGACAAGTTCCTGCCTTTCCTCTTCCATTTTGGCCCTGCCTTCAGATCTGATGAAGTATTAACAGAGACAAACTTTTACTATGCCCATAAAAAACATTTGCATTACCAGACAGGGCACTGATTTTCTTGGAGAATTTTGACTCTCTCATGGAGAGGAGGTCAAAGATCTCTTTATTCTATTGTTGTTTAGTTCTTTCAGTCATAGCCAAATCTCTGTGAACCCACTGGGGAATTCGCCATTTCCTTCTTCAAATTATTTTACAGATGAGAAATCTGAGACAAGATGTCTGAGGTCAGATTTGAATTTAGGAAAATGAATCATTTTGTGTCTAGGCCTGACATTCTGTCCACTATACTAACTACTTGCCTACTGGATTGAATTTGAATGTAGTTCCTTATTTGTATCTTTATTTGGGGGCATATTAAATTTAGAAGTCCGTCTTTGGTCATGACCAATAAAAAAAGAAAATGCAATAAAGGTTTTCCTTACTTTTCTTATTCATTTACACCTCCAAATCACTAATGTGGCTTCATCTAGTCATCAGCTTCCTGTATGAACCATAGGACAAAAAGGTAAAAAGTTCAATTCTTCAGATATATTTTCTTCATACTTCTAAAATGAATTTAGATTACTGTGCCAATTTCTGAGAAGTGTTTTTGGAAGACATTCTGTCATGTGACAATTTCTAGGGCTTTAGTTAGAAGTAACTTTAAATTAAAATAATTTACAGGGGCAGAGGGATAGTTTATGAAATGTTTAGGAGAAATGCTAGCATTTTCTCTCTTGTCTTAAGGGACAACTATATTAGTGAGTAATTGAGACTTTTCAGGATTGTGTTTCTGCAGTTCTAGTCTATCTTTTAATCCATTTGGGGCTCTATCACAATTTCATAGATCAATGTGATTTTAATGGGAAGAATGAATAAATATCTTTGAGGAATGGGACAATTATAAACAGTAAAAAGGTTAGCTGAAAAGTGAGCAGATTCTATGTGAGTTAAAGCATTTCAGCTGCATTTACTTCTTAGGGCTTAGAGATAGACAGAAAATGCTGCTTTGCACAATTCAAAACAATGTGGACTATTCCAGGCACTTTACCCCAAGACACATTATTTCAGCTATGAAAAGTGAACTTTTACAATTCTATATTCACAAGTTGTACTTTTAAAATGGACTTCTAACTAACCTTACATTTTGTCATATGTTTCAATACTACTTAACCTTTTTTTAACTACCAAATATGTGTTCTGTCAGCTAGTAATGGGCCATGGGGGAATTCACTGCATATAACAATATGACTTTCTCTCTTCTTACAAGCTTCTCTTTGACAAGGTAAGGGACACCACAATGATCCTCCATACTGGTATAGCAGTTACCAGGTTGATATGGATTCATTTTCATTTAATAAATAATACTGTATAGCTACTAAAATGATTTAGTTCTATGAAGGTGAAGTGAAAGCTTTCCTCTCATATTTTCAATCTTTGGAGAAAGCATGTGGTACAGTAGAGAATCACTATTACAAGAGTAATAGAATTGGAGTTTGAATTCCAGCTATCCTGGGTACTTGGTTATGTTCTCCTGAACAAGTCAGTTAACTGCTTTGGGTTTAAAATCTTGATCTGTAACTTCTAATCTTCCTTTTCTCCAGTATTACTTTCCAGTACTGGATAATCTTCAAATGATACTTGCATTGCATGATTTCTTGTCTCCTCCTCTTAGTTTTCCTTTACACACTGTATTTTGTTTTGAGTATTCAATGTGACTGAGTGTTCAATGACCTATGGAAGAAAAACAAGAAAATTTCTGTCTTCCTTCCCCAGCAAACACTATTGGCAACTTGTTCCCAAAATTCTTAATATACTTCCTTTAGGGATATCACTAAGGATCAGGCCACATTGTAATCTACTAGATGAATCAACAACATTTCATCTAGAGGGGAAAAGGCAATTTTATTGTGACAGTTTTAGGGGCTTCTTAGAATCTGAGGAGCAGGAGACTTTTCTTTCTTCTTTCTCATCTTTATATGTCAACATTGAAAAATATCACATGTAGGGACTTTGCTTACCTTTCTATTGACTTAGAGGCATGTCTAGTCACATTTTCCAATTTTACCATGACCTGCTAATAATGAAATAATAACATCAAATTCCTCTGTGTGGAAATGCACATGTATTGGGATTAAGCACAGCTGAGGATGTTATAAATCAATCAGTATTCTCAAACACTAATATTTAAGGGTAAAAAGAAATGATTGAATGGGCATTGTTGTTCTTAAAATTATACAATAGTATTTATTTTTTCTGCTAGATAAATGGTTAATGCTTTATAATATAGTTTGAGATCTATTATTGTTAGGCTACCTTCCTTTAGACTTTTTTCATTAATTCCTCTGATTAGAACTTTTGTTCTTCTAAAAAAACTTTTGTTCTTCTAAATGAATTTTGTTGTTTTTGTTTTTTCCATGCTTGATAAGATAAATAGGTTTTTTTGGTAGTCTGATTGGTGTGGCATTGAATAAGTAAATTAGTTTATTTTTATTATTATTTTTGTTATATTGCTTCTATCTATCCATGAGCAATTCATATTTTCCCAGTTGCTTAGATCTGACTTTATTTGTATGAAAATTATTTTATAGTTGTGTTAATACAGTTCCTGTTTTTTTTTAAACTTCATTCTCTAGTGTTCTCTAAGTATACCATCATATCATCTGCAAGTGGTGATAGTTTTGTTTCCTCATTGTCAATTTTAATTCCTTCAATTTCTCTTTTTCTCTTATCACTTAAGGCTAATATTCCTAGCACTAAATTAAATAATAGTGATGATATTGGGCATTCTTGCTTCAATCCTGATCTTTTTGGGAAGGCTTCTAGGATATCTCCATTACATGTAATTCTTGCTGTTGGTTTTAGATAGATACTACTTACTCTTTTAAGGAAAGTTCCATTTATTCCTGTGCTCTCTCGTGTTTTTTTTTTTTTTTTTTTGTTTTGTTTTTTAAAGGAGTGAATGGATGCTGTATTTTGCCAAAAGTATTTTCAGGGTCTATTGAGATAATCACGTGATTTCTATTGGTTTCTTATTGATATGTTCAATTATGTTTATAGTTTTCCTAATATTGAACCAACCTGTATCCTGTCATAAATCCAACTTGATCATAGCATATAATCCTTGTGATATGTTGTTGTAATCATCTTGCTAATCTTTTGTTCAAAATTTTTTCATTGATATTTATTAGAGAAATTGTCTATATTTTCTTTATCTTCTTCAGCTCCTTTTAGTTTAGGTATTAGTGCCATATTTATGTTACAAAAAGAGTTTGGTAGGACATCTTTCCCTACTTTTTCAAATGGTCTATATAATTTTTGAATTAATCCTTTTTTAAATGCTTAATTTGTTTTTAAATGATCTCAATAGAAGCTGAAAAAGCTTATGAAATACAGAATCCATTCCTAATAAAACAGTAGAGAGCATAGAAATAAAGGAAGCTTTCCTTAAAATGATAAGCATTATCTATCAAAAACCATCAGCCAACATTATCAGCAATTCATTCGATTCATTTGTGAATCCATTTGGCGCTGGTTTTTCTCAGGGAGTTTGTTAATGGCTTACTTAGTTTCTTTTTCCAAGATGCGATTATTTATTTAGGTTTTCTATTTCCTAATCTGTTTATCTAGATAATCTATATCTTCATAAATATTCATTAATTTTGCTCACATTGTTAGATTAATTAGTATATAATCGGGTAAAACATTTTCTAATGATTGCTTTAATTTTTTCCTCATTAACTGAGTAGATGCCCATCAATTGGTGAATGGATGAATAAATTGTGGCATATGAATATTATGGAATGTTATTGTTCGGTAACAAATGACCAACAGGATGATTTCAGAAAGGCCTGGAGAGACTTACACGAACTGATACTGAGTGAAATGAGCAGGACCAGGAGATCATTATATACTTCAACAACAATACTAAATGATGATCAATTCTGATGGACCTGGCTGTCTTCAGCAATGATATGAACCAAATCAGTTCCAATGGAACAGTGATAAACTGAACCAGCTACACCCAGCGAAAGAACTCTGAGAGATGACTAAGAGTCATTACATTGAATTCCCAGTCCCTATATTGTTGCCCACCTGAATTTTTGATTTCCTTCACAGGCTAATTGTACAACATTTCAGAGTCCGATTCTTTTTGTACAGCAAAATAATGGTTTGGACATGTATACTTATTTTGTATTTAATTTATACTTTAACATATTTAACATATATTGGTCATCCTGCCATCTAGGGGAGGGGGTGGGGGGAAAGAGGGGAAAATTGGAGCAAAGGGTTTAGCAATTGTCAATGCTGTAAAATTACCCATGCATATAACTTGTAAATAAAAAGCTATTAAAATTTTTTTTTAAAAATTTTCTTCATTGGTGATGGTTTTACTCTTTCCAGTTGTATTGCTAGATATTTTATTTTCTTTTTAAATACATCAATCAAAGGCTTATATATCTTCTTTTTCTCCCTATGAAACCAGATCCTAGATTTACTTATTAGTTCACAAAATTTTCTTTTAATCTTATTAATCTCACTTTTTATTTCCATGATGTCTAATTTGGTACTCAATTAGAGGGTTTTAATTCATTCAATTTCAAGTTTTCTTTTTTATTATTTGCATGGCCAATTCATTGATATGTCCTTTTTTCCATTTTGTGAATGTAAAAATTTAGATACATAACATTTATCCAAGTACTGCTTTGACTGCATCCCATATATTTTGGTATGTTGTCACATTGTTGTCATTGTCATTAATGAAATTATTGATAGTTTTTATAATTTGTTCTCCCATTCATTTATTCTTTATGATTAGAATATTTAATTTGCAATTAATTTTTGAACTATACTTCTACTGCCCTTTGTTGAATGTGATTTTTTTTTTTGCATTATGATATGAAATTACACTTAATAATTCTGCCTTTTTACATGTGTTTTTATATTTTGGGTGCCTATTTACCCAGTAGATTTTTGTGTTGGTGCCATGTACTACTGAGGAAAAAAAAAAATATATATATATATATATATATATATATATATATATATATATATATATACATAATCCTTTCTGTTCCCATTCAGTTTCCTCCAAAGGTCTGTCATATTTTCTAATATTCCATTTTTCTTAGTTCCTTTATTGTTTATATTTTGTTTGAATTTATTGAGTTCTAAGAGGGGACAGTTAAAGTCCCCTACTAGTAAAGTTTTAATGCCCTTTTTCCTGCAATTCACTTCTTTAAAAATTTGGATGCTATATCACTTAGTACATATATGTTTAGTATTGATATTGCTTCATTACCTGTGATGCCTTTTAGCAAGATATAGTTTCCTCTATTATTTCATTTGATTAGGCATAGTTTTGCTTTTGCTTTGTCTGAGATTGGGTTTGTTACCCCTGCTTTTGTTTTTTGTTTTTTCTTCAGCTACAGCATAATATATTCTGATCCAGCTCTTTACCTTTTTTCTGTGTCTCTCTCTTTCTGCTTCTAGTGTATTTCTTGTGAACAACATAGCATTTTGGTTTTCAATACACTCTATTCTTTTCAATTTTATCAGAGAATCAATCCCATTCACATTCATGATTATGATTACTATCTGTGTTTTTCTCTCCAAACTGTTCTTCCTTTTTATCCTTTCACCTTTTTCCTCCTTACCAATGTTTTGCTCCTATCTGCTATCTCTCCTGCTCTACTCACTCTTCTCTCTGCCCCCCATCACTCCCATAATTAATTTCCTCCTCTCCTTCCAAAAAATGAAGGGTCAGATAGATTTTTATATTCAACTTATTGTGTATGATTTCCCTCTTTGAATGAATAAAGATGAGAATAAGGTTCAAGTGATACTCATTGTTCATTCTTTTATCTTCATGTAAAATAATTTATACCATCCTAACTTTTCCTTCTTTCTGTATCTAGTGTGTTCCTTTTTCTCATCATTTAATTTTTATGTCATTCTCTCAAATTCACCTTATATTTATATTCTCTATGTGTATTCTTTCTATTGTATTACTAATGATACAATTATTAAGAGTCACAAGTATCATTTTCATGTGTTGAGATATAAAAAAAATAACTGTATTGAATCCCTTAAGGTTTTCTTTCTTTTTGATCTGTTTATGCTACTCTTGAGACAGAGGTCAATTTTTTAACTTATTTCTGGTCTTCTTATTATGAAAGCTTGAAAATTTTTTATTGTGTTGAATGAATTTTTCCCCTCTTAAAGTATTATGCTTAATTTCCCTGAGTAGGTGATCCTTAGTTGTAATTTTAGCTATTTGCTTTTTGGAATATCATGTTCCATGACTTGCTCCTTTAGTGGCATAGCTGCTATTTCCTGGGTTATGTTTATTGTGACTCCATAATATCTGAATTGTTTCTATTTGACCACTTGTAACAGGTTTTCCTTGACCTTCATAGTTCTAAAATTTAGCCATTTCCTGAGGTGATTGGTGGATTCTTTCAATGCCTATTTTGTCCTTAAATTCTAGGACACCAGGCAGTTTTCCTTGATAATGTCTTGGAAGATATCAACCAATTCTTTGATTATGGCTTGTAGGTAGTCCAATTATTCTGATATTTTCTCTCCTATTTCTATCTTCCAGGTCAATTATTTTTTCTATGAGCTTTTACATTTTCTTCAAATTTTCAATATTTTGAATTTGTTTGATCTGCCTAATTCTAGCTTTTAAAATGTTATTTTTCTCAATTAGCTTTTGTATCTGTTTCTCCTTTTATGAGTTTGTGTCTTGACCTTCCCTGTCACCATAATAACTTTCTATAATCAGATTATTTTTTTGTTTGCTTTCTCCCTCTCTCTCTTTCTCTCTCTGTCTCTCTTTGTCTATCTCTATATCTCTAATATTTTCCTTTTAAATTTGAGTTCTGTTATCTGAGTGAAAGTGATACTTTCAGGCTTCTTTTATCAGTGGCTAACAGGTCAGGGATGACCTGGCATGTGATTGGCGTTTCTAGAATTTGTAGGTTTTGACCAGATTACCAGTTTTTAAGCTGAGGTTTTAGGTCTGGTGTATGGCAGTGCTGAAGCCAGGTGGGGTGTTTCTGTATTTCCCTGGTGCTACACTGAAACAAGTGTTGGGCTGACTGCCAGAGGATGCCTAAGTGCCTGGGCCTATTTGGAGCATGTAATGATTTCCAGAGCTGGAGTTCACAGGCTTCCCTGGTTTTGCAAAGGCACATGGTGGGGAGGATGGTCATGATGTTGACATTCATCTTCCCCACCTGGAGCTCAGGATCTTATTCCAATTTGCTGCAATGGGGCTTGTTTCTTGCCTATTACAGGGTTTCCTGTCTTAGACTAAGCCTCCTCTCTACCTCCTCTCTCTTCCTCTAGTGAGAGGGATTCCTTCTGCCAATGCTTTAAATTTCCTGCACCAAGAAATTGTTTCAACCCATCTCATTGATGGGTCCACCACTCCAGGACCTGTCTTTGGTCACTATTTTGTGGTTGTCCAGTGGTGCACAGGGGAGAGTTATAGGAATTCAGTGCTTACTTCCTCAATGTGGCTCCAGGAAGTACATGGGCCTAATCTTCAAAACTGTTGGACTAATTTTATTTAGGAACTAGATTGCACAGTGGATAGAAATTTGAGTGTGGAAATAGAAAGATCTAAATTCAAGTCCTGCCTAGATATTTATTAGCTTTGTGATCCTTAACAAGTAACATATTTACTTTAGGATTGTAGTCTATAATGATGTAGTAACAGCATATACTCCCAGAATTGTTGTGAGGATCAGAGTTAATATTTGTAAATAACTTTACAAAATTTAAAAAGTTTTATAAATTCTTCCTGTTATTACTATTATTATTATATTTATTGCTGTTGTTATTTGTTATATAGTGGATAGAGTGCTTTATTTGGAGGCCAGAAGGTCTGGATTCCAATTCCACATCCAAATCTAGTTGTATGGATATATGCAGATTATGTCACCTTGTTGATTCTCAGGATTTTTATTAAAACTTTTTATTTTTAAAACATATGCACAGTGATATTTGTGGAAATATATATAGAGAAATTGCACATGTTTAACATATATTGGATCACTTGCTGACTGGGGTAGGAGGTGGAAAGGAACAAGGTTTTGTAGGAGTGAATGCTGAAAATTGTCCATGTATATATTTTGAACACAAAAAGCTATGGTAAAAACAAACAAACAAACATATGCAATGATGCTTTTCAACATTCACCCTTGGAAAACCTTGTGTTGCAATTTTTTCCCTTACTTTCCCCTACCCCTTCCTTAAATGGAAAATAATTCAATATATATTAAACATGTGTAATTCTCCTACATATATTTCCAGAATTATTGTTTTGCAAAAGAAATATCAGATCAAAAAGGAAAAAAAATGAGAAAGAAAACAAAATGCAAGCAAATAACAACAAAAAGTGAAAATAATATGTTGTGGTACACATTCAATTCCCACAGTCCTCTCTCTGGGTACAAATGACTCTCATAATCATAAGATCATTGGAAATGGCCTAAGTAATCTCAGTGTAAAAAGTCATGTCCATAAGAACTGATCATTTTATAATCTAGTTGCCATGTACAATGATCTCCTGGTTCTACTCATTTCACTTAGCATCAGTTCATATAAATCTCTCCAGACCTCTCTGAAATCAGCCTGCTGATCATTTCTTATAGAACAATAATATTCCATAACATTCATATATCATAACTTATTCAGACAGTCTCCAATTGATGGGCATCCATTCAGTTTCCACTTTCTTATCACTACAAAAAGGGCTGCCAAAAACATTTTGGCACATGTGGATCCTTTCTCTCCTTTATAATCTCTTTGGGATACAAGCCAAGTGGAAGCACTGCTGTATCAAAGGGTTTGATATCAGTTTGACAGCCCTTTGGACATAGTTCCAAATTGCTCTACATAATGGTTGGATCCATTCACTATTCTACTAACAATGTATTAGTGTCCCACTTTTCACACATCACTTCCAATATTCATCAGTTTCTTTCCCTGTCATCTTAGTCAGTCTGAGAGGTGTGTAGTGATACCTCAGAATTGTCTTAGTTTGCATTTCTCTGATCAATAGTGACTTAGGACATCTTTTCATAGGACTAGCAATAGTTTCAATTTCTTCATCTTAAAATTGTCCATTAATATCCTTTGACTATTTATCAATAGAATAGCTTGAATTCTTATAAATTTGACCCAATTTTCTATATATTTTAGAAATGAGGTCTTTAGCAGAAGCTCTGAATGTAAAAAAGTGTTACCAGTTTATTGTTTCCCTTCTAATCTTTTCTGCTGGGGTTTTGTTTGTACAAAAACTTTTTAACTTAATATAACCAAAATTATCTTCTTTGGGCACAAATTCCTTCCTTCTTCATTTATCTGAGAGATAAACTATTCCTTGTTCTTCTAATTTTCTTATAATCACAGTCTTTATATCTAAATCATGAACTCGTTTCAACCTTATCTTGGCATATGGTGTATGATGTGTGTCAATGCCAAATTTATGCCATACTAATTTCCAATTATCTCTGCAGTTCTTGTCAAATGGTGAGATCTTATCCCAAAAGCTAGAGTCATTGGGTTTATCAAACTCTAGCTTAATATTGTCATTGACTTTTTTGTCCCACAAACCTAATCAATTCCACTGATTGATTACTCTATTTCTTAGCCAATGCCAAATGATTTTTATGACTGATGCTTTATAATATCGTTTTAGGTGTAATACATCAAGTCTATCTTCATTTGCAATTTTTTCATTAATTCCCTTGAAATTCTTGACCTTTTGTTCTTCCAGATGTAATTTGTTATTATGTATTGTAGCTCTGTAAAATAATTTCTTGGGAGTTTGATTGGCATGACACTAAATAAATAGATTAATTTTGGTAGTTTTGTCATTTTTATTATATTAGCTCAGCCTACCCATAAGCACTTGATATATTTTTTAAGAGATTAAGATTATTATAAGAGATTAGATCTAACTTTATTTGTGTGAAAAGTGTTTTGTAAATGTGTTCATATATTTCCTGACTTTGCCTTGCCCGGTAGACTCCCAAATATTTTATATTATCTACAGTTATTTTAAAATGAATTTCTTTTTGTATCTCTTGCTGCTGAGCTTTGTTGGTAACATATACAAATGCTGGTGATTTTGTGGTTTCATACCTTGCAACTCTGCTAAACTTGTGAATTGTTTCTAGTAGTTTTTTAGTTAGAATCAACTAGAGAATCTTAGGGTTCTCTGAGAATATCATCCAATCACAGAGTGATAATTTGGTTTCCTCATTACCTACTCTAATTCCTTTAATCTCTTTTTTCCCTTATTGCCAAAGTTAATATTTATAATACAATATTGAATAGCAATGATGATAGTGGGCAATCTTGCTTCACTATGATCTTATTGGGAATGGTCCTAATTTATCCCTATTATATCTGATACTTGCTGATGGCTTTAAATGGATTGCTATTGATCATTTTAAGAAACACTCCATTTATTTCTATACTCTCTAGGGTTTTTAGTAGGAATGAGTGTTGGATTTTGTCAAATTCTTTTTCTGCATCTATTGAGATAAATGGGATTTTTGTTAGTTTTGTTATTGATATAGTCAATTATGCTAATAATTTTCCTAATATTGAACCAGCCCTGCATTCCTGTTATATATCCTACTTGCTCAGGGTGTATGATCTTGGGGATGACTTGCTATAATCTCTTTGCTAATATTTTATTTAAATTTTTGCATAAGTATTCATTAAGGAAATTGGTCTGTAATTTTATTTCTCTGTATCAACTCTATCTGGTTTAGGTATCAGCACCATGTCTATGTCATAAAAAGAATTTTGTAGGATTCCTTCTTTCCCTGTTTTATCAAATAGTTTACATAATAGTGGAATTAATTGTTGTCTGAGTGTTTACTAGAATTCACATGTAACTCCATCTGCCCCTGGAGATTTTGTCATAGGGAATTAATTAATAGGTTGTTTAATTTCTTTTTATAAAATTGGACTATTTAAGTAATTTATTTCTTCCTTTGTTAATCTGAACAATCTATATTTTTGTAAATAATAATCCATTTCACTTAGATTATCACATTTATTGGGATAAATCTGGGCAAAATAGTTCCTAATTATTGCTCCAATTTCCTCTTCACTTTTCATTTTTGATCATTAGAATTTGATTTTCTTCTTTCTTTTTTCTAATCAAATTAATTCAAGGTTTATCTATTTTATTGTCTTTTTAATAAAATTAGATCTTAGTTTCGTGTATTAGTTCAATATGTTTTTTTTTACTTTCAATTTTATTAATCTCCCCTTTTATTTTCAGAATTTCAAATTTTGTATTTATTTGGTGGTTTTTCATTTGTTTTTTATTTCCCTAGCTTTTTTAGTTATATGCCCAATTCATTGATCTTCTCTTTCTCTATTTTATGCAAGGAAGTATGTAGAGATATAAAATTTTCCTAAGAACTGCCTTGGCAGCATTCAATAAATTTTGGCATTTTGTCTCATAATTGTCATTTCTTTGGATGAAATTATTGATTGTGTCTATGATTTGCTGTTTCACCCACTCATTCTTTAAAAGCAGATTTTTTAGTTTCCAATTAATTTTTGGTTTATTACATGTGATTTTGATTGCACTATGATATGAAAAATGCTTTTACTATTTCTGTCTTTTTGCATTTGATTTTGAAGTTTTTATGAAGGTTCCATGAACTGCTGAGGGGAAAAAAAAGTGTACTCTTTTCTGTCTCCATTTAATTTTCTCCAAAGAACTATTGTAGCTAACTTTTCAAAAATTCTATTTACCTTCTTAACTTCTTTTTTTTAAATTTATTTTTGGTTCAATTTATCTAGTTCTGAGAGAGTAAGATTGAGATTCCCCACTAGTATAGTTTTGGTGTCTATTTCTTCTTGCAGCTTTCTTAATTTCTCCTCTAGGAATTTGGATGCTATATCACTTGGTGTATATATGTTTAGTATTGATATTACTTCATTGTCTATGGTTATTTTTTGCAAGATATAGTTTCCTTCTTTAACTATTTAAATTAGCTATATTTTTGCTTTTGCTTGATCTAAGATCAGGATCACTACCCCTGTTTTTTTTTTTTAACCATAATTAAAGTATAATAGATTCTGCTCCAGCCTTTTAACTTAACTCTGTACATTTCACTTTGATTTAAATGTGTTTCTTGTAAACAGCAACTTATAGGATTCTGGATTTTCATCCAGTTTGCTATCCACTTCTGTTTTATGGGAGAATTCATCCCTTTCACATTCATAGTTAAAATAACTAATTCTATATTTCTCACCATCTTATTTTCCCCAAGTTATACTTTTCTCTTTCTTTTCCTCCTTTCCCTCCTGTCTGGTATTTTGCTTCTGGCCACCACATCTCTCAAACAGCCCTCCCTTTTTATAGATTTTCCCCCATTCTTATATCTTTCCCCTATAGCTTCTGTTTTCCCTTCTATTAGCCTTCACCTTTCTTTTACCCTTTCCCCTTCTACTCCCTTATAGGGTGAGACAAGTTTCTCTGTGAAGCTAAATATGTCTGATATTCTATCTTTGAGCCAAATCTGATGAGAGTAAGATTTACACAATGTTCATCTCCCTCCCTTTCCCCCCTCAATTATAATAGGGTTTTTTATCTCTACATGAGATATCATTTACCTCATTTTGCCTCCTGTTTCCTCTTTGTCCAATACAACTCTCTTTCCATGCAGTTTCTTTTTTATATTGTCTCAGTAAAATCAGATTATGCCTATTCCCTCTATGTATACCCATATAAGAGATACCATTCTCAATAGTTCTTTCCTTTTTACCTTTTAATTCTCTTGAGTTCTGTATGTGAAGATCAAATTTTCTGTTTGGCTCTGGACTTTTCATAAGAAATAAAGGAAATTCACCTATATCATTCAATGTCCATTTTATTTCCTGATAGATAATGTTCAATTTTCCTGAATAGTTGATATTTGGCTGCAATTTAAGTTCCTTTCCCTTTTGGATATCAGATTCCAGGCCTTTCTATCCTTTAAAGTGGAAGTTGCTAGGTCCTGGGTAATCCTGATTGTGGCTACTTGATATTTGAATTGTTTGTTTCTGGCAGCTTGCAATGTTTTCTCCTTGATCCAATAATTCTGAAATTTAGCTATGATATTCCTTGGAGTTTTCATTTTGGTGTCCCTTTCAGGAAGTGATTGGTGAATTCTTTCAGTGGTTATTTTACCCTCTAATTCTAGGACATTAGGTCAGATTTTCTTTTTGATTTTTTGAAAGATTGTCTAGCCTCCTTTTTTTCATCATTGTTTTCAGGAAGTTCAATAAATCTTAGATTGTCTCTCCTAGATCTATTTTCCAGGTCAGTTGTTTTTCCAATAAGATATTTTATATTTTCTTCTATTTTTTCATTTTTTTTGGTTTTATTTGACTGATTCTTGATCTCTTATTGAATCATTCATTTTGATTTGTTCAATTCTAATTTTTAGTGAATTTTTTTTTAGTTAACTTTTTTTTATCTCCTTTTGCATTTGGCCAATTGAATTTTTAAATGGCTTGTTTTGTTCAATGGATTTTTTTTTTCCATTTCACAAATTCTGTTTTTCAAGGAGTGATCTTCTTTTTTCATTTTGTCAAGTATATTTTGTAAGGAATTATATATTTTTTTCCTTTTCAACAAATCTGTTTTTAAGGGATTTTCATCAGATAATTTCTCTGTTTCCTTTTCCAAATTCTCCTGCAATATTCTCATTTCCTTTTCCCATTTTTCTTATTCCTTTTAAGTTACTTTTTCGATTCTTCCAAAAGAGCCCTTGTGAGATGGAATCAATTCCTTTCACCCTTTGGGGATTTATCTGGAGATGATTTGTTTTTAGTGTCCTCAGGGTTTGAGGTCTGTTTTCTCTTTCTCCATAAAAATTATTTATGATCAGGGTTCTTTTTCCTGTTTTGCTCATTCTTGTAAAGATTGGGGCAAAGAGGAGATTGCCCTAACCTTTTTGGACAGGTGACAGCTGCTGTGCTGTATCAGTGCTTCTGACTTCTGGTATGGCCTTGTCCTGTATTATTCTGAGGTGCAGAGGCTCACTATTTGCCTTTTGTATTTATTTTGAATGTTTCACAGCTAATCTGATTACCTACTGGCTTGTAATCTGGACAGAGTAGCTGATACTGTTGTATTTTGTCTAAAAGCCTCCCTGTATATTTCCAGCCTATGGACACCACACCATCTTGGGTCTCTGTTCTGAGCCTGCCCCGGGTCACCTCTTCTCCCATAACTTCCCTCCCCCATCCAATTGACTGAGTTTTTCTGAAGTTCTTCCAAAATATCTTCTGCTAGAAATTTGTAACACTCCAAATATCTGTGGGTTATGTCACTTCAAAACCAGTTTAGAAGCTTGATTTGGTATTGATGTGAGTGACATCAGTAAGAGCTCAGATAAAGATGTAAGCTCTCTGCCATTCTCTCTGCCATCTTAGCTCCAACCCCCCTCCCAATTTTCAGTTTTCTTATCTACATAATGAAGATGATGATAATTTAAGTACTTGTCTCCCAAATTATTGTTGAACAGAAGAAAGTTTAGAAGAAATCACAGGTAAGCAAGACAATTTTGAAAGTATACTATGGAATTATTATATACTATAATTTTTTAAACAAGTAGTATGAAATTGATCTTTACATTTTCTTGTAAGTCATGAAAATACTTTCAAAACATTTCACTCTGGAGGAATCCCTCAGGGAGAGTTGTTGTGAGACTTAGTGAAGATAATAATTTTTAAAAACTTAATTTGAGGGGCAGCTAGATAGTACAGTGGATTAAGCACCAGCCCTGAAGTCAGGAGGACCTGAGTTCAAATCTGTTCTCAGACACTTAATATTTCCTAGCTGTGTGACCCTGGGCAAGTCATTTAACCCTAAATGCTTCAATAAAACAACAACAACAACAACAACTTAATTTGGGACAGCTGGGTGAAACAAAGAATAGAGCACCAGTCCCGGAGTTGGGAGAACCTAAGTTTAAATCCACCTTCAGACACTTAGTAGCTTAACCCTGATTGCCTCAAAAACAAAAATCTAATTAAACAAACAACCTTAATGTATTATAAAAATGTTAGATTTTATTATAGTTATTATTATCTCACATTTCTATAGTACTTTAAAGATTGCAGAAAGTTCTGTGCAAATTATCTCATTTGTATTTTAGGTGATTATGAAGGTTTTTACTACCTCAAATTCCATAATTGTATGGAATATAATTTAGATTGTATATATTTAAATCAATTCATCTAGTATTTATTTAATTCCTTCTAAGCAGAAGACATAACTACAAGTCCTACTGAAGTGAGAAACAGTGGTAGAAGGGGTATGATTTAGTAGATTGAGGACTGGATGTGACATCATGAAGATTTGGATTTAATCCTTCTTTAGATACTTACTTGCTCTGACCTTAGGCAACTCACTTAAAACTTCTAGGCCTTAATTGCATCATCTGTAAAGTGAGCAACTTGGATTTGATGAACTTTATGGTCATTTCTAAATCTAAATCTTTGATCTTATGAACTGAGATAATTGTTGAAGAAAATAAAAAAAAAAGCATTAACTGAAGTCCCTACTCACAAGGACAATAAGATCCAGGATCACTAGTCCTAGAGCCAGGAGTACCTGACAAACTGCTCCCAATATATAACCAAGTAGTCAAATATATATTCTAGATGATGGCTTCTGAAACTTTTTTCTAGTCACAAACTCTTTTTGCTCAAGAAATTCTTATGTAACCCAGGTTATGTAGATATATAAAATAGGTATACAATCAAATATTTACTGATAACAGTTTATAATTCCATGACTTCCACATTCTGTTTCATGATCTATAGAGGGTCACAACTCACACTTTAAGAAACTGTTCTAGATTGATTTTTACATAAACTCAAAAATCTAGCTTAATATAGGTCAATGGTTAGTGAAGGCTTCATGAAGAAGTAAAGTTTTAACTATCTGTTTAAAAAGTAGAAAAATTCGAATATCAAATAATTCATAGTTTTTTTTTTGTATGTGTGTCTACTAAATAAATATGCACTGAGGAACAACAATAAAAGATAGACAATAACTGAATTCAAAGAGCTAAAATCTATCGGGGCAATATGATTATATTGTATCAATTTGCAGATAAATACATTATAGTGGGAAAATCATGAACATTTTATTTACAAAAGAAATTCACAAATGACAAAACCCCTCTAAATGCAGATTACCATCTTTTCTATAACATTAATTTAAAGAGAGATTGTTTAGCGTGATAAGAGGTTAGGTATATTGGTTATTCAATTACATCTGTCAGATTAAGGACTTGAGTCTTTCCCGATTCTACACTTGGGCCTCTATCTATTATGCCATTTTGACTCTAAAATATAGGATATATAAGTGGAACATAGGCACTAGGCTCCTCTCCCAATCTAAATTAGAACTGAAGGATCACTTACCCTTAGGCTTCTAGGAGTAATTTTAAGGCTTTGGAGGTGGGGAGTGTTTTTTTTTCACTACTACTGCTGTTCACTAGTTTTAATAGTGTCAGTTAGTAAATATCTCCCCAATATCTATCAAATAGTTGGTATGTTTTTAATATCTTTCTTTTACAAAGGCATATTTACTGAGAAAGTATAAGCAAGGACAGAATTATATACCTTACCCAGACCCAATACTATGCCATTCTCTTCCCTTTACCCACCATCTTTGTCCTTGAAAGACAGAATTTTTGTGTCAGCTATCAAACACTTCCATCACCATCTTCTGGTGTGACAAAACCAATGGATGAATCACTTTCAGTTGCTAGGGTGATTCATTACTAGGCTAAATGAAATATGTCACTTTATAGGTCTGGGTTCTCACCTGAATTCAGCTATTGTGTTTCTATCCAGTTGCTTTATATCTAGAGGTCTTCTAAACTTTTAAAATTTGCCAAATGGTAACTTGGTCAATTGCATCTTTGAAACTTATCCATCTAAGATTTAGCAAAAAGGGTAGAAAAGAATAAACATTTATGTAGTATATACTTTGTCAGGCGCTGTGTTAAGTGCTTTTAGAAATATTGTCCTATTCAATGCTCACAAAATAGGTGCTGTTGTTATCCCCATTTCACAGTTGAGGAAATTGAGGCAAACAGATTAAATGACTTGTTTAGTGTCATATGGCTAGTAGAAGGAGAATTTGAAATCAGTTATTCCTGATTCCAGACCCAAGGTTTTAACTGCTGTGACAATTAGCTTCTTCTAATACAGTAGAGGTAAGGGACAGTTACATGGTACTGTGGATAGAATATTGGCCCTGGAGCTAGGAGGATGTGAGTTCAAACTCAGCTTCAGACACTTAACAGCTATATGACCCTGGTCAAGTCACTTAATGCTGATTGCTTAAAAAATTACAGCAAACAGTATCTGAGGAAATGAGGAGAGAGAGCGTTATTTGTATAGAGCATAGAAGAAAGGGCAAAGAAGTGGAAGATGAGACATTAGAAGTATTAGGAATAACAAAATGGCCAGTTTGGTTGGAGTATAGAATAAATAAAGAAAAGGTTATTTAATCAGTTCATAAAATTAGATTATATTCAGAATGAAAATGACTTTAAAAGTAAGAAAGTAGTTGTATTTTATCCTGAAAGTAATCAGAAACCTCTCAAGGTCTTTCACTTAAAGGTCATGAGGCATATAGGTGAGATATTACAGAATGGGGATATAGCATGAATCAAAATGTGACAATGGGAATGCTTATGGTGGGTTAAAAAATCTGATTTAACTAAATTAGCAAGTTCATGTTAAGCAATCATGACTAATGAAGCTGAGTGGGTAGTAGGGTCATATTTATTATCTGTTCAATCACCTATAAGCATAAATAATATGGTAACATTTTAGTTAGGTATTAGAGTCTGAAGAGAGCCTTGTAAGTCATGTCATCCAGTTGACCATCTTCTCTAGCCCATGTGATATATTCTTGACCTTTTCAGCTTGTCACCCAGACAAATATATCACTAGCTTGATATTCAATCCCTATTTCATCTGCAGTTTTACAATCTCAAGGAGATAATGTCATTTCACCATCAGGAGAGTCATGCTCAAACTAGTTCTATTGAACTTTGGATGTGGAGTTCACTGAGCTTAGATCAAAATCCAAATCAGAATCTGAAAAGGCATCCCCATAAACAAATCTCTGCAAAATAAGAATCTTCTGTGGGGCTCCAAAGTTTCCCAAAGCAGACGTGCTTAGAAGCCAAATCTTCACCTTGCCAGGAGAGACTGAAATTTGCTAGGCGAAAGACTTCTGAGGCAGGTCAATAGAGACATAATGGAAACTTACTGTTACTCTATACATATGACTAAGAAGTGTGGGAAGCAGCTTTAAAACTCTATTCTACAGGTGAAGACAGAAAGAAAAAATTATATTTACCTTCATATTTCTGACTAAAAGTCATAACAATCAGTCAAAGAAAAAGACAGATCTATATTAACTTGTCAAAGCCTAGAGAATTATGTCTGTGTCCTGTATTTATATTCATATAATATATATTTCTGTGTATTTGTATATGTATTTTGTATATATATTCATATAAATACGTAATATGCATTATGTATCATATAAATGATAGATATGTGATATATCACATACATACATACATATATGTGTTTGTGTGTTGCCTCCCCTTTCTAATGTGAGCTGTGTTTGTAGTGGGTTGGAGCCAAGTTGGTTCCATGAAGTCAGAAAGCTGCTTGAGCTCTCCCAGTTTCCCTCAAAAACCACATGAAACTAAACGGAGAGTCTGACAGAATGAAACCCCTCTCCAACTCAAGATAGACAGGAAAACCTTCAAGAAAGGTCAGTCTCACTCGGGTGAATATGTGTCCAGTCCAGCTCAGATAGAGTCTGGGGAAACACTTAATCAGAGCAGACCCTAGGTCCTGGCTGAGTAGCGAAGGAAACCAGTAGGGTAGTCATCAGATTCAGTTCAGAAGGCAAATTCTGGGAAACCAGTCTGTTTCCTGGAAGGAGTAGATAAAACTACCCCTGCAGACACAAAGGGCCCTCAATGTCAAGCCTCAGGACTGCATGGGAAGCTTGGGACAGCACCCCATTTATCCCAGAAGCAGAGCTCTACCATAAAAGTAAAAGAAAAAGGAAATACAAAAAAAAAAAAAAAAAAAAAGGCAAGAAAATGAGTAAGAAACGGAAAAGAACCTTGACCATAGAAAGCTACCATGGGGACAGGGAAAGAACAAAACATCAACTCAGATGAGGATAATATGTCCACAGAGGAAATTTCAAAGAGTTATGTGAATTGGTCTCAGGTCCAAAGAGACTTCTCGGAAGAGCTCATAAAAAACTTTAAAAGGCAAACAAGAGAGGTAGTAAAAAAAAAAAGGGACAAGAAATAAGAGGTACGCAAGAATCAATAGAATGG
Organism: Sarcophilus harrisii; assembly: GCF_902635505.1. Taxonomy (NCBI): domain Eukaryota; kingdom Metazoa; phylum Chordata; class Mammalia; order Dasyuromorphia; family Dasyuridae; genus Sarcophilus; species Sarcophilus harrisii. The sequence continues at coordinate 289,144,019 of NC_045428.1, forward strand.
AAAAGAAAGGCAGTTCCTTAAAAAATACAATTGACCAAATGCAAAAAAAAAAAAAATCCACTGAAGAAAACAACATTCTTCAAAAGTAGAATTAACCAAAAGAGATGCAAAAGCTACCTACAGAAAAATCACATATTAAAAACTAGAATGGGTTAAATGGAAGTTAATGATCCTATGAGAAATCAAGAATCAATCAAACATATTACAAAGAATTAAAAAAGTGAAAAATGTAGAATACCTCGCTAGAAAAATAGCCAACCTGGAAAATAGATATAGAAGGGACAATTTAAAAATTATTGGTCTATGTTTAGGCCATGATCAAAAAAAGAGTCTGAATAGCATTCTTCAAGATATCATCAAGGAAACCTGTTCCAATATTTTAGAAACAGGGGAAAATTGTCATTGAAAAAATTCCTTCAATGACCTTCAGATAGAGATCCCACAAGAAAAACCCCAAGGAACATTGTTTTAAAACTTCAGATCTGCAATCTCAAGGAAACAATATTGCAAGCTGCCAGATAAAAACAATTCAAACATCAAGGAACAACTGTCTCAATTACCCAGGATCTGGCAGCTTCTCCAAGAAAGGTTCAAAGGGCCTATAATACCATATTAGGAAGGCAAAGGACTTGTGGGTACAACCAAGAAATAAAAACCCAGTGAGACTAAGCACTCTCTTTCAGGAGAGATGAGGGATCTTCAGTGAAGTGAGAGACTTTCAATCATTTCTATTGGAAAAAATATAGAACTATTCAGAAAATTTAATCTTCAAACATGGGGCTCAAGAGAAACATATAAAGGTATATAAATACACACACACACACACACAAACACACATGCAAACACACACACACACACACACCAAGAGAGAAAGAAAGAGACTCAGATAGTGGCAGTGTGAAAGGGAGAGAGAAAGAAAAGAGAGAGAGAGACAGACAGAAAGAGAGAGACAGAGAGAGAGAGAGAGACAGAGAGAGAGAGAGAGAAAGAGAGAGAGAGAGAGAAAGAGAAAGAGAGAGAGATAAAGAGACAGAGAGAGAGAGAGACTGACTTATACAGAGTAAAGGTAAAAGGATGGAACAGAATTTATTATGCTTCGGCTAAAGTAAAAAAAAAAAACGGATAGCAATTCTTATTTCAGATAAAGCAACAGTAAAATATATATATATATCTAAATAAAAGTGATAAGGAAGGAAAGTACATTTTGATAAAGGGAAACATAACACAATGAAGTAGTAATGATAGTAAATGTATATGCACCAAATGATAGAGTACCCAAATTCTTAGGGAAGATATTAAGCCAGTTACAGGAAAAAATATACAACAAAGCTATATTAATGGAAGACTTCAATTTTCCCCTCTCAGAATCAGAAAAATCTAACCACAAAATAAACAAGAAAGAAACTAGAGAAGTTAATAGAATCCTAGAATACCTAGATTTAATAGAACTACGGAGAAAACTGAATAGAGACAGAAAGGAATACATCTCTTATTTTAGTAGTAAATAGGACCTATGCAAAAACTGAACATGTATTAGGACATAAAACCTCAACTGAGGAAAGGCACAAATAATAAATGCTTCTTTTTCAGATAATGATGTAATAAAATTATGTCCTATAATGTGCCAGGGAAAGATAAACTAAAAACCAATTGAAAGTTAAATAATCTAATTCTAAAGAATGAGTGGGTCAAATAACAAATCACAGAAACAATCCATAATTTCATTCAAGAGAGTGACAATAATGAGACAATATAACAAAGCCTATGGGATGCAGCCAAAGCAGTTCTTAGGAGAAATTTTATATCTCTAAATAGCTACATGAATAAAGTAGAAAAAAGAGGAAAGCAATGAATTGGGCATGCAACTAAAAAAGTTGGGATAAGAACAAATTAAAACTCCCCAATTAAACACCAAAAGAGAATTTCTGAAACTAAAAGGAGAGATTAATAAAATTAAAACTAAGAAAGCTATTGAACTAATTAATAGAACTAAAAATTGGTTTTATGAAAAAAAAAACAAAATAGACAAACCTTTGTTTAATTAGAAAAAGGAAAGAACAACACCAGCATTAAAAATGAAAAAGGTGAATTTAAAACCAATGAAAAAAATTACAGCAATAATTAAAGTCCTATTTTGACCAATTGTATGGCAGCAAGTCTTACAATCTAACTGAAATGAATATTTACAAACATATAAATTGCTCAGATTATCAGCCATTAATTAACTCCCTAATAAAAGATCTCGAGAGCCAGATGGATTTACAAGTGAATTTTACAAAATATTTAAAGAAAGATTAATTTCACCATGTGAACTATTTGGAAAAAGAGGTAAAGAAGAAGTCCTGTCAAATTCCTTCTATGACACAACTATGGTACTGATATTTGGCCCAAGAAGAGCCACAATAGAGAAAGAAAATTACAAACCAATCTCCCCAATGAATTTTGATGCAAAGATTTTAAATAACATATTATCAACAAGATGATATACTATGAACAAGTAGAATTTATTACAATTCAGGAATGCAGGTCTGGTTCAATATCAGGAAAACTATTGCTATAATTGACCATATCAATAACAAAATAAACAGAAATCATATGATAATCTTAATATATGCAGAAAAAAAACTTTTGAAAAAATACAGCACCCATTCCAATTAAAAACACTAAGGAACTAAGGGATAAAGAGAGTTTTACTTAAAATAATTAATGGTATCTATCTATCTATCTAAAAAAAGCAAGCATTATTTGTAATGGAGAAAACCTGGACACATTCCCAATAAGATCAGGAAATCTGATAACAAGAATAGCCATTATCACCTCTATTATTTAACATTGTACTAGACATGTTGGTTTAGTAATCAGAAAAGAAAGAGAAATTAAAGGAATTAGTATAGGCAATGAGGATATAAAACTATTATTCTTTTCAGATAATATGATGACATAGAGAATACTAGAAAATCATACAAAATCCTACTTGAAATAATTAACAGCTTTTGCAAAGTTTCAGGATATAAAATAAACCCACAGAGATCATCAGCATTTCTATTTATTATTGACAAAGCCCATCAACAAGAAATAGAAATTCCATTTAAAATAATTGTAGACAAAATAAAATATTTGGGTGTCCACCTGCAAAGACAAAGTCAGGAACTATACAAAAACAATTACAAAACACTTCTCATAAAAATAAAATCAAATCTAAAAATTGGAAAAATATCAATTGCTTATAGATAGGTCAAACTAATATAATAAAAATGATAATTATGTCTAAATTGTTCTACTTGTTTTGTGATATACCAATCAAATTGCCAAAAATATTTTTAGTACTAGAAAAAAACAATAACAAAATTCATCTGGAAGAGCAAAAGGTCAAGAATACCAAGGGAATTAATGACAAAAAATACAAATGGTGATGGATTAACAGTTCCAGACCTAAAACTACAAAGTTTTAGCAGCAATCATCAAAACCATTTGGTATTGGCTAAGAAATAGAGCAGTTGATCAGTGGAATAGGTTAGATTCACAGTTCAAAATAGTCGATTACTATAGTAATCTAGTGTTTGACAAAACCAAAGACCCTAGCTTTGGGGATAAGAATTCACTATTTGTCAAAACCTACCAGGAAAATTGAAAACTAGTACAGTAGAAACTAGACATTGATCCACACCTAACACCATATACCAAGATAAAATTGAGATGGGTTTATGATTTGGGCATAAAGTGTGATACCATGAGCAAAAGAGAACAAGAGATAATTTACCTCTCAGATCTTTGGAGAAGAGAGGAATTTATGACCATAAAAAAATTAGAGAACATTATGAAAGGCAAAATGGACAACTTTGATTACATCAAATTTAAAAGTTTTTGAACAATAAAAGCCAACAGAAACAAAATTAAAAGAAAAGTATTAATGATGGGGAAAATCTTTTTACAGCTAGTGTTTCTGATAAAGATCTCATTTCTCAAATATATAAAGAAGTATGTCAAATTTATACATCATTCCCTAACTGATATATGATCAAAATATATGAACAGACAATTTTCAGATGATGAAATTAAAGCCATCTATAATTATATGAAAAATACTCTAAATCACCATTGATTAGAGAAATTAAAACAATTCTGACATACTACCTCATACCTCTCAGATTGGCTAAGGTGACAGGAAAATACAATGATTAATATGGAGACATTGTTGGGAAAATTGGGACACTAATACACTAAATGTGTGTGAAATGATCCAACCATTCTGAAGAGCAATTTGGACCTATGCCCAAAGGGCTATGTGCATACCCCTTGATCTAGCAGTGCTAGATCTCTATTCCAATGAAATCATAAAGGAGAGGAAAAAATCCCACATGTGCAAAAATATTTGCAGAAGGTTTTTTTTGTTTTTGTGGTAGCAAACAATTGTAAAACGAGTAGATGTCCATCAATTGGGGAATGGCTGAACAAGTTGTGGTATATGAAGGTAATAAGATATTATTGTTTTATAAAAAAAATGATGAAGTTGATTTTATTAAGACCTGGAAAGCTTTACATGAACTGATGCTGAATGAAACAAGCAGAACCAGCAATACATTGTACACAATAACAGCAAAACTGTGCAATGATCAACTATGAAGACTTTTTTTTTTAGGGGTTCAGTGCTCCAAAGCAATCCCAATAGATTTTAGACAGAACATGCCATTTACATCCAGAAAAAGAACTATGGAGATTGAATGTAAATACTATGTTCATTTCATTTTCTGCTGTTTTCCTCTCCCACATTTTTTCCCTTTTGTTCTGATTTTTCTCTCCCAACTTGATTCACAAAGCAATGTGTATTAAAATATATAAAATAAATTTAATAATAATAAAAAATGAATATGAGCTGATTGAGAAGAAGAATTGTGTTTTTATTTTTCTTGGTATCTCAGGTTGGCACTGTGATTACTAAATGGTAACTGCTTACTCAATGCTTATTAGTAACTAAATGAGTAAATGACCCTAATAAAAGCATCAAATTTCATTATAAAATTGTCAAACCACAAAAAAAAAAAAACCTTTAGAAAAAATGCTGTGTAGTGGATGAGAAACTCACAGAAAGGCTTAAATTTCAGTCCTAATCATGTGAGCTGATGTGAAATTCATGGGAGTTGTGAGATCACTAACAAGATACTTAATCTTTGTACCTTAGCAAACTAACTTTCTAAAAATTTAATTTACATACTAGTTGTTTGTCTGAGTGGTTAGAGTGATTTTATTAACCAGAAATTGTCTCCATGAATGAAATCACAAATCAGGGCCATGAATCCCCAGAAATAATCAAAAGAAAGGACAAAGAACCCTGTAGTTAAATTCCAATTTGTTCAATCAATATTTAATAAAATACTCTACTGAACTCTATTTACATCCTCATCCTTAAGAATTTAAGTTCATTACAATGCCCCAAAAGTTATCAAACTGTGCATACCTTTTGATCTAGCAGTGTTTCTACTGGGCTTATATCCCAAAGAGATACTAAAGAAGGGAAAGGGATCTGTATGTACCAAAATATTTGTGGCAGCCCTGTTTGTAGTGGCTAGAAGCTGGAAAATGAATGGATGCCTATCAATTGGAGAATGGTTGAGTAAATTGTGGTATATGAATGTTATGGAATAGTATTGTTCTGTAAGAAATGACCATCAGGATGAATACAGAGAGGATTGGTGAGACTTACATGAACTGATGCTGAGTGAAATGAGCAGAACCAGGAGATCATTATATACCTCAACAACGATACTGAGGATGTATTCTGATGGAAGTGGATTTCTTCGACAAAGAGAAGATCTAACTCAGTTGATCAAGATGGACAGAAGCAGCTACACCCAAAGAAAGAATACTAGGAAATGAATGTAAACTGCTTGCATTTTTGTTTTGCCTCCCGGGTTATTTATACCTTCTGAATCCAATTCTCCCTGAGCAACAAGAGAACTGTTCGGTTCTGCACACATATATTGTATCTAAGATATACTGTAACCTCTTTAACATGTATAGGACCGCTTGCTATCTGAGGAAGGGGGTGGAAGGAGGAAGGGGAAAAATCGGAACAGAAGTGAGTGCAAAGGATAATGTTGTAAAAAATTACCCTGGCATGGGTTCTGGCAATAAACAGTTATTTTAAAAAAAGACAGAAAAAAAAGAATATAAGTTCATTGAGGGCATAAGTTGTTTATTTATTTATTTTTATATTAGTATTAGTATTCTCAGAACCCAGCCCAGGACCTTGCAAGTTTTGGTTGGGACCTGTGATTTCTTCAGGACATGAATTTTTGAGTGAACAAACTCCCCAAAGCAAATAGATAAGTATTTCTCAAATTGTATTCTTATTGAGTGATATACGCACTTATTCAGTTGCTTGCAACACTATGCATTTAAGTGATCTTATTCATGGACACCTAGGCAGTAGGTGCTAAAAATGAGACTTGAAGTCAGGCTTTTCTTTTCCAACCCAAGTTCTCTGCCCTGTATCCCATTCTGCTTCTCTGTAAATCTAGTTATTAAATGAAAGTTTGTTCCTGGTACTTGGAAAGATTCAAAGGTAAAATAAGTTACAATCTTTGCCTTTATGCAGTTTTCAATCTAGTGGTGAGGAGAGAACAAGTAGGTTCATATCTCTAGTTTGCAAATTCTCTGTAATAAATGAAAAAAAATCATGGGAGAAAGTATTATATGACTAGTATGGAAACAGGGGCAGTGCTATACACATATCACTCTTATCTCTTCTAGTTTTTATACATACACACCCTTGGTTCTGCATGCTTCTTTTTAGGGGATTCTTGGGATTGATTGTGAAGTTGATTTAGAGAGAGTTGCTTTCTGTGATTCTTGTCCTTTTATTGATTAAATAGATGTCAGCAGTTACATTATAAGTAGATAAAGAGAGGGGAGGGATAATTTTGAATGTTTTCTTTCTTTTTCTTTTGTCCTGCCATCAGGTAACTATTGCAATTTTACTCTTTCTCCTCTCCTCCCCACTGCACTATTGGAATAAAGACTAGAAATGCTCACCTGCCTCATTGTCAAAATTATGATATGCCAGAAGGCATATTTTATTGCTAAGTCCTAAAAGAAAGAAAAGAATATGGTCCATATGTATCACAAGACTTTTAAAGAGTTTCATACCCTAAAAATATTAAGAACCCCAGGAAAAAAAGGAACTGAGGTTCTTTCCAATTTTAGACCATTACCTCACATTTGCATAGTACTAACTTCTTAAAAGTCATTGACAGTTTTTAGTTTATGTTATCCTCACAACATCCTTGTGTGTGAGATAATTTAGATAGTATTTTTTGTCTATTCAAAAGGGAGAAAATAGTCCAAGGGAAATTCTTAATTTACTAAAGCTACAGCGCTAAATTGAAGCTAGAACTTGGGTTTCCTGATTTCCTGCTCCAGCTGTATTTACTGAGTATGTTGGGTCCTAATTACCCTCTATTAAAAGAAAATCCAACACTAGTGTTATAGTATACAGATAGAATTTTAGGTGTTCAAGATGAGAAGAGTTGTGCTTGCTAAATTTGTATAGCACAAAAGGAAAGCCTTGGTAATGCCTCTTGGTTTCAATGTTTTGACATTGTAAAAAAGAAAGAATTACTCTTAATCCTAACTTAGAAGATGGATATCCTTTCCATTAAACTGCCTAAGTAACTTACTTCTATTGATACTTTTCTAAATGCCTTTGAGCTATGAGATTTTTTTGGACCAAATGTCTGCCTTTAAAGAAACTATTTGGATTTTTATTGATTTTTTTCAGCAGCTTCCTATAAAGGAGTATACCTTGGGGACCTTGACTTTAAGCAAAGGGATGAATTAGGTCCGAAGTTTAGTAGAATGGACTGTCTTTTGCTATTACAGTTGTCAGACAATGCAGTTTGGTAAGTGATTGAACATTTGGCAACCACAATGAAATAAGTGGTAGTGGCCTCCCATATTACCACAATATATTTACTAGGACTCTGAATAATTTGACATAGATATTATTATTCAGGCAAAGTCAGAGACTGAAAATTGACTCTAAGCTAACTATAGTAATAGTCTACTTACTCATTGTTCAAATTTGTAACTATTCCTTTCACTGAGAACTTATAAGTAAATCAAAAAGATTTTAAGAGACAAGTTATTGTTGTCAGAAAGTACATTTATTTATTTTTTAGGAATGGCACAGCTCAGGTCCTCAAAGTAAGAACTAAGCAACTGATTCACCAGTCTTGATATCCTGTTCTTGTAGCTGCTGTTCTTGTTTACTAGAAGTCTTCAATTCTTCCCAGGTTTCCAGAAGCACTAATTTATTACCATTAGCAAGGATGAGCTTTTCCTCTCATTACTTTCGCTCCACGATTCCACTTAAAGAGGTGATTACAAAGAAATTTTATCAACTATACAGTTGGTCTTGTCTTTCAATGAAAATTTGCATTTTTCAAGCCTAGAATCTCATTCTTTAACCAAACAAATATTTAAATATCTCTCTTTGCCCCTCTTATTTCTACTAATTTTGCTTAGTTTCATTTTATACTTTCCAAGGGGCATGGGATCTTCTTCATCTGCTAGAAAAACTAACTTCTCGGGAAGTAGAAGAGTTCAAACCAGAAAATGTAAGTTTCCTTCTTCTTCAGACCTTAGTGAATATCCAATTAGATCAGTTTTATAAGTTAACTAAAATCTGATTTCTAACTACCATTCTAGATTTATTTGGGGTTATTTTCCTACACAGAATTTATCTATTTAGAAGAAAAGTCTGAAATCTCAAGGACAATGGAGAAAAAATTACATTAAAAAATTTAGTCATAATAATACTGTAAATTTTCCTTCCTCAAAACATTGGTGCTGGTCTGTGAAGATTGTGTATTTTTAAATCAGCAGCAAGTGGAATTCAGGTTAGGAAAATCGTCAGTCTTTATTCTCAGTGAAGAAGGATCGGAGGTGGAAGAGAATCGGATAGCAATTGTGCAGCTGAGTCAAGAAGCAGCTTGAAGCAGCCACACAACCAGCACTCGGGTCTGAACCCAGGCCCACCCTCCCGCCTCTCTTCCTGTCTCTCCCTCCACCCACCAAAATTGTCATTTTCTATACAAACATCAGGACTTGATGGAGAGTGGGAGGGGACCTTTTTTCCAATCATGTATATTAAAGAGTATAGCCCAATTACTATTTAGTCACTTACTTGGGACCTCAGTGCATCAACCAAACCTCAGCCCATTACATCTCCTGCTTTCTTTTATTTTAGAACACAAGTTCCATCCTTGACTCCTCAGGAGGTCAGAGCCCCCAACGGAGGTATCCAACCTTCCTAACTTCCAGAGAAGGAGGGAAAGCACAAAAGGGGGTGATCACAGCCTCCTGACTTCTCAGAAAAGGGGAAAGCACTAAAAGGAGATGATATGCCCCACCTGACATCTGGAAGGGAGATGAAAACACCAAAGGGAAATGGGGTTGTAGTGGGTTTCTGGGCTGAAGGGTTTATTATCACAAACCCAAGCATGGGGGTATTACACAAGAAAGCAAAACGCAGAGGTTTTGGGATGACCCTCCCCTCAGTCGTGCAGGCCGATGTGGTGTAACAAACATGAATTGTACACAAAGTAGGGAATAACAAAAATATAAACAACATGGTGTTGGAAAGATCACCAGAAGTCCTAGAAGGAGGGTATTAAACAACAGTCACATATACCCTTTTCGCAGCCAAAGATGATCCAAAACCAACATTGTCCATTGTTACATGTCAGGGAATCCAAGTCCCCTGAGTTTTTGAAGTCCTGCAAAGTCTTTTTTGTGTTGGGAATAATGATTCCAGCAGATTTTGAAGTCCTGTAAAGTTTATCATTTCTCAGAGAATCCAATGATTCCTGAGAGTTTTCAAGTCCACAACTTTGATGTCCATGAGTCAAATGCCATAACTGCCGCTCTTTCAATGGTGAGCAAATCAGCAAAGAACCACCTGATATTTTGTCTTCCTTTGTTTCGTTCCCATCTCTCTGGATGGACAAGGTGAATATGGCTCGTTGGCACCCATCTGATTCTTTCCACCTGTAGAGATACAAGCAAACCCTTCCCCAAAGATTAGCCTATCTGGTCCTTTCCATTCACCACTTTCTGGCTCCCATCACCGGCGATTATCTAAAGATAGGGAGCGTGCATGGACACTGACCTTGGGGTTATAAAACCCTTTCTGCGGAGCGTCCATCTTTTCAAAAAATCAAGAAGTTATTAGTATAAAGGGTGATTTAGAAGTTTCTAGGGTTACCTGTGGTCCCTTTTTGTTTTTGAGGAGCATCTTAATATCTGTTTTCCCTTCCACTATTGCCTGTCCTTGAGGATTAAAAAGGTATGCCGTTGTGTAAAATTTTATACTGTGACAAAAGTGTGAAAAATGTTTTGAAGTATAAAGGACCATTGTCGTTTTTGCTTTGGATACCCATAATGGCAAATGCTTGTAAAGGAATTTGAATTCTGTCTTTTCGCTGGCATTGCAAAAGTGAATCCTGAAAAGGTGTCACCACAAAATGTATGAAAGACAGACGACCAAAAGAATAATGGGTCCATCCATTTGCCAGATTTCTTGGGTTCAAACCACGAGGGTTCTTCCCTGAGGAGTGGAGCGTGGAAAGGAAGGAAGCGTACAGGCTTTTTTATATGCTCCTAGTTCCTCTCTTTTTTAAATTGTAAAGTAAATGACACCATGATATTTAGAATGAGATGCCTGAGCTTTTGGAACAAAGGGGTTTGACCAACATAGTTAGAAGGTATCTGTTTGAATTGCATCAAATAGGGACCTGGAAGTCCACTATGGAATGGACATGTAATATATAGATCTTTGGATTTTTCACTTGCTCTTGAAGTTTCTTGGAGCGATATATATTAAAGGCTCAAATTTTATTTGGGTTGTTTTTTGTACCACACCTATTGAATAGGCCGAATGAATTATATTTATGTCTCCTGAAAAAATAAGGCTAGAATGATCGTGTACAACATTCTGTGAGTGAACTGAAAAGGAGTTCTTACTACTTTTATGGTTAGATCATGAGACACAGCACAAATATTATGTTTGGATGATCCGTGAAGATAGTTGGTCCTTTAAGAGGAACTTTGAAACTTTTTTCTTCAAGGTCCATCGCCAATTATGTAATATCTAGTTATCTTTAATGGAGACCCATGTAAAATTTGGAGCCATGGTTAAAATTTGCCACCTGGGATGGTCTTACAAACACATTAATTTTGTATAGGTATAAAAATTATATCTTGTCAGGTCTTGTCCCAGGTAATTGTTTGCTTGCTTAGTGGCCTTTAATAAAATTCAACAAGCATGGGTAGGATGTAAAGCTTTGTTCTGGTTTTGTGCGGAGGTTCACCCACTCTATCACACTTGTCCTTGATGAAGGACTGCTGTGGGTTTTGTGTGGCAAAACGTATCTCCAAGGGTTTTTGAGGACTTTCAACCCATTGGATAAACATTAACTTCTCTCAAAGCCTCTTGAGCTTTTTTGTAAGCTGGGTGGTGAATTTAAAGCACTGTCTCCCCTTAAAAATGTCATATAACGGTTGTAACTGATAGGTATCAACCAAACTGGTCGATCCTTGGATATCTCCTATCAATTTCTGAAAATCATTCAATGTGTTTAGCTTTTATGTTCTTAGAGAGTTTTTGAACTGAAGCACCAGAAACTTATATCCTAAATATTGAAAAGGGACAGTCTTTTGAATTTTTTCTGGTGTATGTATAATTTGTAATTCCTTAGTGTTTCTATGGTCTTTTGTAGACATGCCTCTAACATTTGTTCCTCAGGTGCACATCCCAAAATGTCATCCATGTAATGTAATAGCATAACTTTTGGGAATGCTTTTCTTACTGGAGCAAGAGCAGCAGCGACATACATTTGACTATAGTAGGACTGTTTTTTCATTCCCTGTGGCAAAACTGTCCATTCATATCTTTTATAAGGCTCAGCTAGTTAACGCTGGGCACTGAAAAGGCAAATCTTTTTCATATCCTTCTTATCCAGAGGGATAGAATAGAAACAATCCTTAATATCTATGACCCAAAGAGGCCATTCTCTAGGCAATTGAGTAGGAGATGGAAGTCCAGGGTGAAGAGTTCCCATAGTTTTCTATTTGTTCATTTACCTTTCTTAAATCAGTCAACATCCTCCATTTTCCAGATTTCTTTTTCACAACAAACACTGGGGAATTCCAAGGACTTAGAGAAGGTTTTAAGTGTCCTTGGTCAAGCTGCTCCTGTACTATATCTAATAAGGCCTGAATTTTATCTTTACTTAAGGGCCACTGCTCTATCCACACTGGTGTATCAGTTTTCCATTGGATAGGAACTGGTGAAAGTGTTGGCAGGCCTTCAACAGCAGCCCTGCTTAAAAAACCAAAGTACTCATTTTTTAACCCTAACTGCTGTAAAACGTCTCTTTCCCCACAGATTGATGGGGATTTTTTCAACTATAAAAGGAGTAAAAACTCCTATTTTGCCTTCAAAAGTCCATCTCATAGGGGCAGCACTAACTTCAGCTGCTATTGATCCTCCTACACCAGACATGTAGGTGTCTGCTTTAATCTTTGGCCAGTGACTGGGCCAGGTGGCACCTCAAATGACCGTCCGATCTGCACCAGTGTCTACCAATCCTTCCAATGGAAGGCCATTTATATAGATTGTGAGCATAGGTCAGGTCAGTTGTTACAGCTCTGTCCAGTAAATTGCTGGATTTTGTGATCTGGAATCAGAATCTGGGTGACTATCACCAGGTGCTTATTAGGATTATGTATGAGTAAACCTCAGTGCTACTATTTCTCCTGTGATAAGTCACACATTGTCTGCCTGTATTGGTGACTAGGATATTAGTCTCCACATTCCCAGTTTCCCACATCAGTGTGTGGATGGACCTGTTTTGTCATGTACCTCAGGAGGTAAAATGGTCAAGCCTACTGTGCCTGGAGGCAAGGGATCCATAGGCTGGAGAGGAACAGATTTCACCTCTCCAGGGGGTATCTCAGTTGTCTCAGCTGCATACAACTCTATTCTCCCTAATTGTAATCCCTTTCTCCCATCAGATTGCTTCCTGGCTGATTGATTGTGTAATCCCTTTCTGCCATCATATGGCTTCCTGGCTGATTGGTCATATTGGGATATTGGCTGTCTAGGCACTCTCTGGGTGCACCATTGGCTGCCATCATGCCCCAAGTGTTTTTTGCCTGGGGCCCTGGGGCTGAGCCCCTCATCCCATTTCCCTGAACCTGTCTACATTCTGAGGCCCAATGGAAGCCTCTGTTGCATTTTGGACATGGGGTACTGGGTCTTGTTCTCCCACCCTGTTTCTCACTCTGCCTCTATACTAACATTGAGCTTTCAGATGCCCTACTTTACACACTGAAAGCATTGACGTGTTCTCTAAAGTCCTTGCGGGAGGGACCCTGTTCACCCATGTTGGGATCTTTGGGAAGTCTGCATCATAGTCTGGCTATAAAGGCATTTTGTGCCACTGTGGCACAGCGTCTTATGAACTCCTCTAAAGGAGCATCCTTGGGCAGTCCTAGTATAATCCTTCTGCACACCTCATTAGCATTTTCCTTAGCAAGTTGCCTTATTATAAAACATCTGTTGATGGATTTTCCCATTAGTTCTTGTGATAGCAGTCTGCAAACGTCCCACAAAGTCAGCAAAGGGCTCATCTGGCCCTGCATTATTTTTGTGAAGGCCTCACCTTTATCATTTTTATTGTGAATCGAAGCCCACACTTTGATAGCATTAGCAGCAATTTGCTCATATGCTGCTACTGAATAATTAATCTGTGCTGTGACATCTGCATATGGACCTATACCTTGTAGTAGGTCATAGGTGATCACAGAATGAACAGCATTTTGACTATTTTGTTGGGTTTGTATCCTACAGAACTCACTATATTCAGAAAGCCACATGTTATTTTGTCCCATTTCTAGGCATACCCTTGCTATAGATTTCCAGTCATCAGGAGTCAAGATTTCAAAAGCCAAATTCTGTAACAGCATCTTAACATAAGCTGATGTAGCCCCATAAAGAGTGCAAGCCTTTTTAAGATCTTTAATGATTTCTATGTTAAAAGGGGCATATCTTTGACTTTGTTGACCTGAGGCATTAGACTGGGAAATTACAGGACAGATAAGTGGCTAAAGCTCCCAGATGTCCACGCCCTTTTCTTTGGCCTTCATTAAGCCCTCTTGCAGCCTACTCAAAATTGGATACTGGGGATGCTGGGGGGGAGGTGCTGGTTCTGTCACTGCCCCCCCACTGCCCCTCCTCTCTCCATCCCGGAGGGTGGAGTTGGTGGAGGAGAGTCAATCACTTGCTCCTGGGGTGGGGCTGAAGCTGCCTCCTGAGGTGGAAAGTCACCACACCCTTGGAAAGGTCATTAATCTCTTCATTGTCTTCCTCCTTAATATCATGGCTAATTTGAGAAAGAGAAGAAGGAGCCATGGTGTTTTTTCTTTCTTCTAGGGATAGGGTTTCTTAGTGCTAACTGAAATATATTGTATAAATAAAATGCCTCGATGGAAATTGAATGAGGACTACATTCTCTGAAATGCATGGACATCTCTTGTCCAACCCGGGACCAGTTATCTCGAGAGATCTGCTCCTCCTCTACGAACCAAGGGGAGATGCAGTTTAATATACCCACAAATCTCGCTATCTGTTCCCAAGTTATAAGTAACCCATGTATTTCTATCAGCTTAAGCATGCTTTCTATAGCACCACTCTTGGGTGGGGTTGGGGACGGGGATGGAGAGTCTTTAGCTAGCATTTGTCCCATTTTAGCCAAAAAAAAGATTACTGGTTTAGTTTTTAAGAAAATAAGTTCCTTATTTGTCTATTAACAATACTCACCCAAGTTCCTGGTCACCAGAGACTTCTTCAGTCCTTGGTTCCCACCGTTGGGCACCAAATGTGAAGATCGTGTATTTTTAAATCAGCAGGAGTCAGGAATTCAGGTTAGGGGAAAATCGTCAGTCTTTATTCTCAGTGAAGAAGGATCGGAGGTGGAAGAGAATCGGCGATAGTAATGTGTGCAGCTGAGTCAAGAAGCTAGCTCGACCAGCAGCCACACAACCAGCAGCTTGGAGTCCCGAACCCAGGCCCAATCTCTCCCAGCTTCTCTTCTTGTCTCTCTCTCTGCCTCCACCCACCAAAATCGTCATTTCCTCTACAACACATCAGGACTTGCACGGAGAGTGGGCAGGGACCATTCTTTATCCAATCATGTATATTAATAGAGTATGGTCCAATTACTATTTAGCCTCACTTACTTGGGACCTCAGTGCATCAACTCAAACCTCAGCCCATTACATATTGTGTGTGTGTCTGTGTGTTTGTGTGTATGTGAAATTCACACTCAAAGTGACTGAATATCACCTAGTTTTGATCAAATGTCTGTTTCTAAAGAATGAAATTAAATCTAAGGATTAAAATTCTAATTTTAAATTCTGGATTTAAATCTACTTGGATTTATATTGATTGTCAGAAGCTCCTCATATTCTAGGACAGCTTGAGGACATTGACTTCAAGCTGAATTGTGAGAGAAGTCTACTTAAACAGACTGTCTTTTAGTATTTAAATATTCAGAGAACCCAGACTATTCATGTAAAACAACTGAGGTTTTATTGAAACAAAGGGCTCGACGATATGATGGTATAGTTAGAGAACCCCAGAGATTCTACTAAAAAGTTATTAGAAATAATCCACAACTTTAGCAAAGTTGCTGGTTATAAAATAAACCCACATAAGTCATCAGCATTCTTATATATCACTCACAAAATCCAACAGTCAGAGCTACAAAGAGAAATTCCATTTAAAGTAATTACTGATAATATAAAATATTTAGGAATCTATCTGCCAAGGGAAAATCAGAAACTTTATGAGCAAAATTACAGACCACTTTTCACACAAATTAAGTCTGATCTAACCAATTGGAAAAATATTAAATGCTCTTGGATAGGGTGAGCAAATATAATAAAGATGACAATATTACCTAAACTAATCTATTTATTTAGCGCTATACCAATCAGACTCCCAAAAACTATTTTAATGACCTAGAAAAAATAACAACAAAGTTCATATGGAAAAACAAAAGGTCAAGAATTTCAAGGGAATTAATGAAAAAAAATCAAATGAAGGTGGCTTAGCTGTACCAGATCTAAAATTATATTATAGAGCAGCAGTTACCAAAACCATTTGGTATTGGCTAAGGAATAGATTAGTTGATCAGTGGAATAGGTTAGGTTCAAGGGACAAAACAGTCAACAACTATAGCAACCTAGTCTTTGAGAAACCCAAAGACCCCAGCTTTTGGGATAAGAACTTACTGTTTGACAAAAAATTTCTGGGAAAATTGGAAACTAATATGGCAGAAACTAGGCATTTATCCACACTTAATACACCAAGATAAGGTCAAAATGGGTTCATGACCTAGGCATAAAGAATGAAATTATTAATAAATTAGAGGAACACAGGATAGTTTACCTCTCAGACCTGTGGAAGGGGAAGGAATTTATGACCAAAGAAGAACTAGAGATCATTACTGATCACAAAATAGAAAATTTCGACTATACCAAAATGAAAAGTTTTTGTACAAACAAAACTAATGCAGACAATATTAGAAGGGAAGCAATAAACTGGGAAAATATTTTTACAGTCAAAGATTCTGATAAAGGCCTCATTTCCAAAATATATAGAGAATTAACTCTAATTTATAAAAAATCAAGCCATTCTCCAATTGAAAAATGGTCAAAGGATATGAACAGACAATTCTGAGATGAAGAAATTGAAACTATTTCTAGTCACATCAAAAGATGCTCCAAGTCATTATTAATCAGAGAAATGCAAATTAAGACAACTCTAAGATACCACTACATACCTGTCAGATTGGCTAAGATGACAGGAAAAAATAATGATGATTGTTGGAGGGGATGTGGGAAAACTGGGATATTGATGTATTGTTGGTGGAGTTGTGAACGAATCCAACCATTCTGGAGAGTAGTTTGGAACTATGCTCAAAAAGTTATCAAATTGTGCATACCCTTTGATCCAGCAGTGTTACTACTGGGCTTATATCCCAAAGAGATCATAAAGAAGGGAAAGGGACCTGTATGTGCACGAATGTTTGTGGCAGCCCTCTTTGTAGTGGCTAGAAACTGGAAACTGAGTGGATGCCCATCAGTTGGAGAATGGCTGAATAAATTGTGGTATATGAATATTATGGAATATTATTGTTCTGTAAGAAATGACCAACAGGATGATTTCAGAAAGGCCTGGAGAGACTTCCACGAACTGATGCTGAGTGAAATGAGCAGTACCAGGAGATCATTATATACTTCAACAATAATACTATATGATGACCAGTTCTGATGGACCTGCCATCCTCAGCAATGAGATGAACCAAATCAGTTCCAATGGAGCAGTAATGAACTGAACCAGCTATGCCCAGAAAAAGAACTCTGGGAGATGACTAAAAACCATTACATTGAATTCCCAATCCCTATATTTATGCCCACCTGCATTTTTGATTTCCTTCACAAGCTAATTGTACAATATTTTCAGAGTCTGATTCTTTTTATACAGCAAAATAACGGTTTGGTCATGTATACTTATTGTGTATCTAATTTATATTTTAATATATTTAACATCTACTGGTCATCCTGCCATCTGGGGGCGAGGGTGGGGAGTAAGAAGTGAAAAATTGGAACAAGAGGTTTGGCAATTGTTAATGCTGTAAAGTTACCCATACATATAATCTGTAAATAAAAGGCTATTAAATAAAAAAAAAAGAAAAAAAAAAAAGAAACAAAGGACTCACTCCTAAATATGGATTGCTTGGATATCTTTTCTATGCTCATTCATTAATAGAGCCAAATAAGAGAGTAAGAATTTAAAAGTAGAGGAATTAACTGCCTAAGAAAGTCAAGATGTTTTCCTTGAAAAAGCAGATAAGAAACTCAGTTATTTAAGGCTGTTTTCTCTTCTTGAGGACTCTCTTGGACTTTGTACAATGAACAAAAGAGGTGTTGGTGATGTTATCTTGTGGCAAAGTGTACATATCCCCTGGCACTTGGACTAAGAAGAATTGATTCTTGATCTGAATTCCTTTGTAAAGAAAAAGGTTTAAGAGACATAGCTTTGTGTCTGAAGTGGGGATACTATTGCTTGGAAGCTATTCTGGAAGGTCTCTGAGCTGATGATCCAAGGGAGAGCATTAACAAGGATCCTGAAATGCTTAGAATAAGGGTTTTGATTCTTTCTGAAAGAGTCTAGCAGTGGCTTTTCTAAGTACTTTAGGTTGATCAGAAGGTAGAGGTTACAGTTTATAACCAACTGGTAGAGAAGATACAGTGAATCAAACCAAGGATGAATAATACCAGCCAAGAGAAGCATCCAGGGGACATCATTAGAATTTGGGGACCGTGATGCATTGGAAGCATTATCCTTTTACATTTATTCCTCACATATTCCATCATGTATGATTTCTGTATTTGGATACTTTTTCCAATGATTATATGACATGTTTTTGGGATAATGAATTCAAATTTCACTGAAGGGAGAGAATACTGCATTTTAAATCTCCCTATAATTCTATCTCAGTAAATGCCTTTGCTTTGAGTTGTGCTTTCTGACTTACTGAAAAGCGAACATTTCAATATGAGATCATGAACTTAATTTTTTTTTCTGAGTATGGATCCACAGATTTGTACCTGTAAATGGATTATCTGTTCCCAGAATCTTATATTTAAGTGTTTGTTGGGGATAGGTGATGCTCTCAGAAGGTTATATATATTCTAATCAAAATATTTAATTTCTGCTGCTCCCTAAACGTAACATAACAGCTACTGTCTCTATAATTTCACACTTCCACTTCATATGTGTCTTCCATATCTGGAATATTCTTTTTCTTATATCAACCTTTTTAAATTTATACATTCTTTGAAGATTTAGTTAAAACATTATCTCTGACAAGAAAGATTTTCTGATCACTCCCCCATCTCCAGTTAGTAATTTCTATTTTATTAAGATACTACATATTTGGTTATCTGTGGATATGTTAAATAGAATGTGAATTCCTTGAAGGGACTGAATTTTATTTTTTTAATACAAAAACCCTTGTGCCTAGAACAGTGACATTTACATAATAGGCACTCATATTTATGGAATGTCATTTATTTGGAACTACAGAAAACTATACAGTAGAAATTGCAGTGAGAGAGCGGAGCTAAAAGATGAGATATTGTAGTGGCTATGACTGAAACAGGAGGCAAAAGAAGAAACAGCTTTTGAAAAATATAGTTGTCTTGAAGGAAAGTCCACTCCTGAATACTTTAGCAGATCTATCAGTGAATTACAAAATAATAAGATTATAAAATGACAGGTCTAAAGCTTGAAGGGACCACAAAAGTCATTTAATATAACCCCTTCCTTTTGATAGATGAGGAATTTAAAGCCCCGAGACATAAGCTGAATTACTTAAATTCATACAAGTATTAATTTTCAGAAATTGTATTTAGGCCACGTCTTCTGTCTTCAGAGGAGAAGTCATCATCATTCTATATTGATAATATTTAATAATAATTATTATATTACTGTAAATCATTTGCATTATTAAAGATCCAGTACATTTTAACAATGTTAATCAGGAAACATCAAGAATTTATTAATTTATTACAATAGATTAGAGACAAATATAATGCATTTTAGAAAGATTTTCCTCTAAAGTCATTAAAAGAGAAGAATCAACTCTTTAAGAGGTAAATATCACCCATCCAAGGAAACCTCTTATGTACATTAAATATAGCATAACTGGATTTAGCAACATTAATGAATAAACAAGGCAGTATCATATGTTGGAGGCCATCTAAAATATGCACATTTATATTTTTATGTAAATGTATGGGTATATGTGCAAATGACTGTGTCAAAGACATTCATTTAATTACCATTAATGTAAAAGAAAAAAAACTTGGAAAACTTGGAAATTAACAAATTTTACCTTATGGTAACTGTTTTCTTTGATGATTCTAGTTCAATGTTATCTTCTTTGGGTTCCTTTTTAAGTGAGAGGCAAATAAATCCACCTTCATCTCATTTGAATCTTCAAGGAAACAAATCTTACAAAATATAGCTATTAAATTATTTTTAAAATTTATTGCAATTATTATTTTTGAGCCCAGATTTAAAAAAAACAAAAAGCAATATGTATTGAACTCCATTAATAGAAACAATTTTTTTAAATGATCACTTTAATTTTTTTTTAAATACAGAACCTAAGGGTTTCTGTAGCAAATTTTCCCCCTCCATTCATAAGTATTCTGCTATCTACTAGTATAGTCATTTGCAGCATTACTTCTCATTTATTTTGCCTCTATTGTTCATCTCTTTATATGTTATTTTAATAAAAAATATATCATAAAATGTAAAACTTCATGATCATAAGTGGCATTTTTATCTGAGTCTGACAACAGTGTTGTAAGATAGGTACTAGAATTATTCTTATTCTTCATTTTACAAATGAGAAACTGAAGTTTAAAAAGATTGTGACTTGCTCATAAATTCAAAGACAGTGTCAGAGGTGGAATTTATATTCAGATCTTCCTGATTCCAGGTCCAATGACCTGGAATCTACGCACCAAATTTGTTTTGCTTGATATCCTTAGTTCTTGATCCTTCAAATTTCTCAGTTTGTTTTGAATTCTTTTTACCTAAAATGGCTAACTTAATTTTCGTGTTAAGCGAATTTATCATGTTGGCCAAGAATACATGGCTGATTTTTCATGAATTATTAATAAAATATAATATAATAGGGGAATTCTGGGTGATTTAAACAACACGGAAATCCACAATTTCTCATACCTTTCCAAAACAGAAATTTTATCCCAAACAAAGAAATTTTAGCTGTTTCTATGATCCAGAATATCTAAAATTTTAAAAAAAATCTCCTCCTAAATTTAAAGGAATCAATGACTAACATTTAGGTCACTCAGAACCTTTCTCCATGCTATTAACAGTGAGGCTGTATTAACAGACCCATGGATAAAACACAGACTCACATGGATAAACACATCTATCCATGTACCCAGTTCTATTCTCTCTTTTTTCAGTGCCTTGAAACCTCCAGCTTCAGGCTGTGGAAGTTTTCTAAGTTCTCAATAGCCACCTTGTCTGTAGCCTTTCAGGATCCAAATCTGTCTAGGGATTTCAACATGGAAGCGTCAATGTTAAAAATCTCTGAGGTGTTAGTGTCAGGAGTGAAAAGGTTCTGAATTGCCAGAGCCAACAAGTTCTGAACCTCTAGGAATGGACCAGATAACTCAGGAGTAGAGGAATAGTAGGAAAAGTTAGCAGTGTGGGATATTCTGCATTTGGGGAGCTATACTGCTCTTCACCAAACCTGTGAGAAAGCATAACATGTAGGTGAGGCAAATTCTGAAAGTTAGTTGGGGCAGAGACATAGGCTGGTCAATCATGAGTTGTTAACTGGAAAAGGAGGCTGAAATGCTTTGAGATCCAGCCCCTAAGAAAACCACTGAGAGTAGGGAGTCAGGGAATGAGTAGTGATAAAGACAATAAGATGTGCAAAAATTGAAAGTACCAAAGATTTCAGGAAGAAAAAAATTTCAAAGACATTGAACACAAATAATTAAATCAAAAGGAAAACCAGTAACAAAAGAAGATATGAATTCTAGACCTATTAAATGAATTTAAGCATCTATGGATGAATACTGCAAAATAAAGCAAAACGGGTCAACACTTAATGGTACAGAGGACCCTTTGGAATTTGCAGAGAACAAGGAATAGCAACATACTGTTCCTGAATGATTTAAAGAGAAATGAGAATTATGAGAGCCAACTACTCTTTACCCACTTTCTCCTCCATTGTAAGTGTTCTTTGTCCCTCTCTTTATTGTGAGGTAATTTTCCCCATGCTATTTTCCCCTTTCCTCTTCTCCAAGTACATTCCTTTTTCTCATTCCTTGATTTTTTTGATATCATCCCAACATCATCTACTTGACTCATCCCATCTGTCATTATAGAGTCCTTTTAGCTATGCTAATAATGATAAGGTTCCTAAGAATTACATGCAAAATGTTCCCACATGGGAAATAAACAATTTAACTTTATAATTTCTTTTTCATATTTACCTTATTATGTTTCTCTTGATAATTGTGTTTGAATGTCAAATTTTCTGTATATCTTTGGTATTTTCATAAGGAATTCTTGAAAGTCCTCTCCTGCATTCTTTTCCCTAAGAAAAAAAGTACTTTAAATATTTTTATACATATAGGTCCTTTACCCTTTAAAAAAAATCTTTTGTGGTATACATGCCTAGAGATGGTATTGTTAGGTCAAAGAGTATACATGATTTTATAGAATTTTAGGTAAAGTTCCAAATTGTTCTAAAGAATAGTTGAATTAGTTCACAATTCCACCTACAATGCATTAATGACTGATTTTCCCCATATTTCCTCCATCATCTGTCATTTTCCATTTTCCATCCCATTAGCCAAGCTAATAAGTATGCTTTAATTTGCATTTCTCCAGTAAATAGGAGAGTATTTTTTAAATATGACTATGGCTAGCTTTCATCACTTCCTCAGAAAACTGTCCATATGAGCTGCGGTACAGCAAAAGAAAATTTAGCAAAAGATATAACTATGAGAATTAACAAGCATAGGTAAGAGGAAGCTTAACATCTCAATTTCAGTAAGTATAGAAGGTAGGGGAAATATTTCAGTGATATGCAGAGACTCTGCTGGTGCCAAGGGAGAATTATATGTTTCCACATAGCAGGTTGCTTTGCTTATTTGAAGATAAGGTAGGTGGATTAAAGGGAATTTCATTCTTTTCCAGTTAATAAAGGAGTATTGTAAGATTCTTAAAAGTAGGTTGTACTACAAAAGGAAAAGGGGAAAAAAGAAGTAGAAGGAAATATGCTTTAATTTGCATTTCTATATATATATATATATGCAATAAAGAATCGTTAAGATTAACACAGTAGAATGATAAAGGGCAAGGTAGAAGTATTAGGTGTCTATTATAAATATAATCACCTATAATTGTGAAATGATACAAGAAAAGGTTGAAGGAAGAATGTGATTGAGAGAAGAAAGAAAAAAACCCAAAAAAACATAAAATAATTATCTTTCAAAACTCTTTCCTTTGAAAACAGAAGTCATTTTGTAGTGTCAAGGAACTAGAAATTAAGTGGATGCCCATCAATTGGTGTAAGGGGCTGAAGCTCGAGTTGATGCACTGAGGTCCCGAGTATGTGAGGCTAAATAGTAATTGGACTATACTCTATTAATATATGCTTGGAGAAAGAATGGCCACGCCTACTCTTTGTGCAAGTTCTGATGTACTGTATAGGAAATGATGTAGGGATGATTTTGGTGGGTGGAGATACAGTGGCGGAGAGAGAGGCAGAGAGACTGCTGGCTGGTTTTTGTTGTGGCAGCTCACATTCCTATCGCCATCCCCCTTCACCTCCACAAAGAATAAAGTAGAAGATTTTTCCTTAACCTGAATTCCTGACTCCAGCTGATTTTAAAATATGCGGTCATCACAAATTGGGAAATGGCTGAATAAGTTATGGTATATGAACATCATGAAATATTACTGTTCTATAAAAAAATGATAAGCTGGCTGATTTCAGAAAACTCTGGAAAGACTTAAATAATTATATAAATTGATGCTGAATGAAGTGAATAGAACCAAGAGAACACTGTACACAGCCACAAGATTATGTGATGATCAATTGGAGTTGAAACTTCTCAGCAATGAGATAATTCAGGCAAATTCCAATAGACTTGTGAAGGAAAAAGTTATAATCCTCCAGAGAAAGAACTATGGAAACTGAATGTGGATCAGAGCAAAATCTTTTTGCCTTTTTTGGTGGTGGTAATGTTATTTGTTTCCTTTTTTCCTCCTTTTGATCTGACGTTTCTTGTGCAGCATAATGAATATGGAAATATGTTTGGAAGATCTGCATATGTTTAACTATGGTTCAAGAAAGGAGGCAAAGGGAGGGGGAATTTGGAATACAAGTTTTTGCAAAGGTGAATGTTGAAAACTATCCTTGCATAAATTTGGAAAAATAAAAAAGCTATTATAAAGAAAGAAGATAGAAGTCAGACCCAATGAAAAGGAAATATATTTTACATCTTCAAAGACTGAATAAAGAATTGGTAAGTGCAAGCAAGAGAAAGTCCAAGAAAATATTATTGCTATTGAAAATATTATTGCTATTGTTAACAGTTCCTGCTAAGTAAGCACTGAACAGGTACTTGTAATGAACCTGTCCACCTGTCATGAACAAAAGAAAATTAACAATTGTCAAAGAACTTGACAAAAATGAGCTATTTTTGGTGAAACAACTAGGCAGTATAGTGAATAAGGCTTTAGATCTGATAAGAAGGCCTGAATTCAAATCTAGCTTCTGACACTAGCTCTGTAACCCTGAGCAAGCCTCAAAACCTGTCAATCTCAGTTTCCTCTTCAGTAAAATGGTGAAAAATAATAGCACCTCTACCTTAAGGTTGTTGTGAAGATAAAATGAAATATTTGTAAAGTACTTTGCAAACTTTAAGGTGTTATATAAATGCTATGTTTTCAATCTTTTTCATCTTTTTCTTCTCTAATAATAAAATAATTGTAATTATAATTACTGTTATTATTATTCCTATGAGATAAATTGTATGATCTGTGAGGATGTGTAAGGAATCGAGATACTTTTTTAAGAAGAGAAACTGACAAAGCCAGCTAAGTTAAATGATGAATTCGAACAATAAAAGTACCATACAAAAAGCCATACAAACAGCATCAAGTTTGGAGTTAAAGGACTTAGCTTTTTTTTTTTTTTTTTCAGCTTTGATAGTTATGTCTTTGAATCAGACATTCAAATTCAATTTCCTCATCTTACAAATGAGGGATCTGAGTTTCTAAACTTCTACCAAGTTTAGAATATACATTACTGATATGCAGAAAATAATTTTACCAACCCTTGTGAATATTCTTAGTTAGCTAATTTATGGCTATTACATTCATGAATGCCTCAGGTCAGCTTAGCCCAGATTGTTGCAGAATTCTGACTCCTTTGT
This sequence comes from Sarcophilus harrisii, assembly GCF_902635505.1. NCBI lineage: Eukaryota > Metazoa > Chordata > Mammalia > Dasyuromorphia > Dasyuridae > Sarcophilus > Sarcophilus harrisii. The sequence goes on from NC_045428.1 coordinate 289,169,150, forward strand.
CTTCCCAAGGAAAAGATAAGGTAAATCCTCAAAGTTAGGAGCTATAGTGATCAGTCTCTTATGATCATAAAGCTAAACACCTACGAGTCAGAGAAGACATCAGCTACTTTTTTTTCTTTTCAAGATGACTATACAGGTGCTAAAATCACAATTACAAGCAAGCACAGAGATGGACCAGGTGTATTTGTGGGGTATACTCAAATAGAATTTCATGTATGCTTATGCATATGATTTGCCTAGATTTAAGCAAAGGATTTCTTGTGCTATTCTTGTGGAGCAGATGGAGACATTTAGGTTAAACATCATCATAACTGATGGTTTCAGTATTGGCCAGATCCAAAAAGATCAATGTTAATTTGAAGGAGGTGTTAATTTGGAAGGAGGTATTATTGAAGTGCTCTAGGAATCTACATTTTATCTTTTAATATTTGGCAATTTTGTCAGCAATTTAGATAATGAAATATATGATGCTATTAGCAAATTTACAGATGACATATATCTGGGAAGGGGCATGAATGGCTAACCCTAGATGAAACAGTCATAATCACACACAACAAATAGGCTATACCAAATAGAATAAGTTGAGAATAAACTCTACAAGTTCAAATTGTGGGCAGTGATTATAGAGAACAGATAGTCTGAAGGAAAAAAGAATCTAAGAATTTCAGTCCACTACAAGTTCTGTATGAGTCAACAGTATGTTATGAGAGGCAAAAAGTGAAAGCAAGATTAGGTTACATTAGTAAAGACTTGTTTCCAGCCTTAGGGAACTGTTAATACCAAATATAATATCTCTGTTCTGTTAATACCAAAATGTGGAGTATTGCACTTTGAGTGGAGTAATGCATTTTGAGGGAAAAACTGATAAAGTAAAGTGTAGCTAAGAAAAGATAAATAAAATGATTGGGGAGGGAAGGCTTGGAATCATGTCATATGAAGTTAATGTGAAGGGGTCAGGTCTTTTTAACAGGAACAAAAATTGTTGTTGTTGTTTATCCTTCATTCTTGAAGAGGACCAGTGACACCATGGAGTGGTCTTTATTTATACAGATATTGTATAATTTGTGCAGAGTTGCACAAAGTTGTCAGCCTCAATCTCTCTTCCAAAGTAATTGAAGTCCAGTCCAAAGAAGAGAGGTGGACAGGTGATGGCCAGGGATGTTGTGGATGACCTTGGCAACTTTGATGTCTGACCAAGCTTTAAGCACTCCACAATGCTTGCTTCAGCTATTTTCATAGCTTTCTGAAGAAAAAAAAAGATCTAGGAGGGATAAGGTAACTGTCTTCCCATATTTGAAAGAATGTAACGCAGAACAGGCATTAAATTTGTACTGCTTATTCCCAAAAGGCAGCAAATAGGATCAGCAGGTGAAAATTGCAATGTAAGTTTTGATGATAGAAAGAGAAAAAAATTAAACTTAACTAAAAATAGAAATAGATTTCTAATGATAGGAATTCATTTAAAAGTGGAATGGATTTTGTCAATTGTTAGTGGGGTCTCTTTTGTCTTTTTTCTTCTTTATGATGCATTATTTTACATCTCAACCCGCAGGCACAGATTAGACAACAAATACTAAGGACCATAAAAAAAGAAACCTTTGATAAATTGGTTATGGAAAAGAAGAAAATCAAAGATTTTCTAGGACTACTGTTCAAAGTAGATGGGATAATGGTGATGGATAATGAAGAGAAGGTGCAGCTATTTAAATTATACTTTGCTTTGGTTTTCTCTACTGAGGAGAATGATCTTCAGACTGTGGATGAAAAGAAGTTAGTGAACAGGGAATTGAAATGCATGATGAGTGAAGAGATCATAAGAAATCACCTAGTACCTCTCAATTGATTCAGATTTCTATGCCTGTATGAAATACTTCTTAGGAAATCGAAAAAATTTGTAGATATGATTGCTGAGTTGCTGCCAATAAGCTTTGAAAAGGTATGAAGAACAGAATAAAAGCCACAGGTCAGAAAGAGAGAAAAACTCCCAGTTTTCAAAAAGAAAGATGACACTAGATTCTTCAAACTATAGGCTGATGATAAGATGGCTTCTTTAAGAATGGGTTACACTAGATAAATCTCATTCTCCTTTCTGGAATTTTGAATGATAGATAAAAGAAATTACTGGAATATAATATGTATGAGAGATAGCTTGGCATAATGAATGACTTCCTTTGAGTTAGCAGAAATGAATTTGTCATGTTTCTGACATAAACTGATTTTATGACCACAGGCAAGTCATTTAAACTCTAATGACACCATCAGACATAAGGTTACGGTAAGTTTCCACCTGAGTTGACAGTGGCAATTTCTATATCAGTAGTTTTCTACATATAAGAAAACGATCTCTCTCTCTCTCTCTCTCTCTCTCTCTCTCTCTCTCTCTCTCTCTCTCTGTCTCTCTCTCTGTCTCTGTCTCTCTCCCTCCATCCCTCCCTCTCTGTCTTTCTTCCTTCCTTCCTTCCTTCCTTCCTTCCTTCCTTCCTTTCTTTCTTTCTTTCTTTCTTTCTTTCTTTCTTTCTTTCTTTCTTTCTTTCTTTCTTTCTTTCTTTCTTTCTTTCTTTTTTCTTTCTTTCTTTCTTTTTTCTTTCTTTCTTATCTCACTTTCCTCTCTTCTCATTTTTTTCTTTTCTTCCATTTTTTTTTTATTAGAGGGGTCAAAAGGGAGAGGAAAAAAAGTTGCTCGATGGTAATTTTTGAAAAAGGACTGAGAAAGAGATGGAGCCAATATGACAGAACATATGTAGTAACTCTGTGGAATTGTCCCAACATTCCCCTCCAAATAATTTGAAAATAATGATTCATATAAAATTTTTCAGTAGTGGAGACAATAAAATATTAGGAGTAGAGATTTTTTTCCAACATTCGCATGTTAGGAAATTGGCAGGATGGTTCTGTGACACTGGGATGAAGTTAGCTCAAAGGATATGCTATTGTAGTACCAATGGTGAGCATTTCAGGTGATTGCAATGCAAGTGAAACAGCAGCAGCAGCTTTGGGCCCTCCCAACCAGAGATGTAACAGCTCAGACAACTAGTTAGAAAGAAATTATTGGGAATCTTTGCTGGCAATGGGTGGAGCTACAGGTAATTGGCAATAAGCCATTCTATGATAGAGCTCCAGAGTAAAGAAGGACACACAGTCAGTCACAAGAATGAGAAAGAGATATATTAAGAGAAAGCGGAAGGGAAAAATAGAATAGGGGAAATTATGTCACATATTGAATTAAATTCCATCTCTTTGTGAATCCACACATTGCTCCTCATTCTATTTATCCAAATATAAAAAAAAATAATCTTTTTTCCTTGTGATATCATTTCATATATTTGAAGAAAACTTCAATGAATTTCATAAACTCTTTCTTTTCCAGAATAAACTTCCTCATATTTTCAAAAGATTTCCATGTGCCATGGTTTCTAATCCTATCACTCTATTTATTTATTCCAATTTGTCTTTTTAAAAATTTTGTGCTTCCCAAATGTCATTTCCAGAAAGGAATACAATATACCTGATATAGTCTCACTGGAGCACACAGTATAATGGAAATATTGACAGCATATTTCCATTTGAATTTTTTGATCATTTCACAATCTGGTCCATATTTTAAATCATAATCAAAATACAAGTGGAAGAGATGGGATCCTTTATGCCCTTTAACACAGTTGGTCACCTTAATTACAATTCCCATTTTCTCTTCTCATCAGGAACTTAAAAGGGTGTAAAAAAGGGATACAATTTGGGTAAGAAATCAATGCAGATAGGCCTTAAACAGGTGTGCTTTGATCCCCAAGTTCTACCCATCCCTTTGAGCCCAACTCTACTTTGATTTTTTCCCCAGATCTTTCCATCATCTTCTGATTTGGATATACTCTTCTCCTATCCCCAACCTACCTTTAAAGCTCCCTATCCATTGTTTTGTAACTTATGGACTCGTAGAGTACCAAGCATTATTATCATAACCAGTATTTCTTATCTCCCCACTACAGTATAGCCTCCTAGAGATCATAGGTGATATGTCATCCAAAAATTGTGTCTTTAATTTCCACACACAGTAAGAGCTAGATAAATATTACTTATTATCATGTTATAATATGTAAAGCAGTTCTATAGAACTTAAAGAACTTTGGTTTTTATTATCTTGTCTCCAGAAGCTTGTCAATTTTTTTTTTCTGGAACACAAACAAGTAGTTTTAGAGAATATGGGTACTTGAAATTATTGCTTTGGTCAATACACTGTCTCTCTGCAGTTATTATGTAGTCTTTTTTTTTCTTAAAAACATCTGCATCATTGCAATTTGGAATGACAAGTCACAGACCTATAGAATATTAGATCAAAATAGACTTGTAACAGCATATGCATCACTCTTTATCCCAAAGTAGTAATCATTCCTGCACATTCATTGACAGATGGTCAGCTATGTAGCATATTCTTCTTGATTGGGACTTTTTCCATTTTATTTTAAACAGCTCTAGTTGTTCAAAAAATCTCTCCTTGTAATAAAACAATATGTGTCTCCACCCATTGTTCTCATTTCTGCCTTCTTTGTAACAAAATATGTGATACTCCTCCAACATGAAAATCTGTCAATTAGAATTTATTTAATACTACATATTAAGTTTGAGAATACAAATACATAAGCAAGATAATCCCTGAACTCAAGGAGCTTTCATTTTCACAAGGGGATATAATTCATGTAGGATAGTAATGTACAGGAAGAAATTTGCCCTAAGCATTCATATAAATTGTAAAATGAGTAACAGAGCAGTAGTTGTCATATCCTTAGCAGTGGCAATGGTGATATTGCTTTATAGATTTATTTTTCAGTTACCAACATTTATTTTCTTTCTTTTCCACCAGTGGAAAAAAATCCTTAACAAACATATATGCTTAGTTAAGCAAAATAAAATTCTTACAATGATCATTTGTTTCATTCTTCACTTTGAATTTAATACCTCTTAATTATTGTTCCCTGAAAAGAACAAGAGGTGAAAAGTGGTACAGATTACCACAGAGAATAGTGCTGCAACAAAATAGATAGTAAGATGATTGTAATGGGTGGCCTTGATTTCATGGTGAATGGCTATATGGGATAGGAAACATTGTATGGGGTTACCTATCAAGAATGAGTTTCAGATCTGTGAAAACAGGTATCAAAACCCCTCTTAGTTTCTTCTCCAGTTCATGTAAAGTGATTTTAGAACTGTTCATATACTGATTTGAGAACTGTCACTGTCCTTTCTCCTTGAGACATGATCCAATTTTTCAATAATCTCTCATAAATTGTGGCACCCATAACTGAAACCATACTTCAGTTTGCATGTATAGGTATATGTCTATATTCACAGGTAGAAGATATGCACTTATATACCTAATAGAAATATGAACAAGTTGCACATACACACACACACACACACACACACACGCATATACATAATGATAAATCTAGATGCATTAGGTTTGTACTTGGAAGAAATCTATTCCAAACCTTAATTTTATAGATAAAACAACTTGCTTGATGATAATCTTTAATTCTTTAATTTGCGCTTCCTTAAACAAGGGGCTCCTCATTGGTCAGTAATCAGTCTCCATCTGAAGGGTTAGCCCAACATCTTTATATGGAATGACAAAAAATAAGAACTCTCAAAGCAATTGGAAGCATGTAGGTGGGAAGAAAGTGAGATGCTGAAAGAATTTGCTTATACTTTTCATTCACTGAACATATTTCATATAAAAATGACTCAAATGTATTGAATATTAACATTTAATTGTATGATTTAGATAAACACATACATGTAAATATTCTAAATCTCAGAGCTAAATATAATATTTGCGATCAAATAATCTTTTTTTCTTAATTCCTACTTAGTCATTTCCTTTAAATTTCTCGCCAAGTTTGAGTGGAACAGATTCACTCAAAACTTTCTTAGAGTCTTTCTTATTCTGTTATGTCCAGAATGATGTTAAAAGAAGGTGAAACTGCTTTCTAAAGCAATATCTAGGATACTGACAATTCAATTTCTAGGTAGAGCTCCTCCTAATGATGCTAAAAGATCTGTGACTATAAGTCACAGCCATAAATCTTTGCATCATTACTAAGTTGAGGTCAGTATCAAAAAACCCCTCCACAATTCTTGTCTAACTGTTATTTCTGTCAAGTTTTAATATTTCCTTTTTTTTAAACTTCTTTTCCCATACTGATCAAAGCTACTCATAAGATGCATTGTAATCTCATCTCATATTCACTTTTCACCTGTATAATGACAATAGTTTGCTGAAAGCAATGTGATTATAAATGGATCCTATTCCCACTAGAAATATTTCCCCAAATTATTTGGTTTTCATTAATATTATTTAAAAAGACAACCATACCATTCTATTTGTCCTTCAACTCTTATCAATTTGATTCATTGTTGAAGCTGCCAACTTATTTAGAGCTTCTCTGTTTCATTTGCATGTTATGGATCTGTTCTAGTGTCTCCTATTTGTGGGATGTCTTATCTATAGTTACAATATAATTCTAGCTGATCTTGTGGCCAACAGAGAAGAAGAAAAGTCTTGAAGCAGCTAAGTTTGTGTGAAGCAGCATTAATTTCCTGCACCCTCATCCGCAATTTTTTTCTCTTCATTTTTCCAAAATACCATAAGAAAAATCATGTTCTAAGTCCCCTTCTTTAATCAGCTACTAGGCATTCACTAATAAATCAGTATCTCTGTAAAACTGGTCTCCTTATGAACAGCATACTACAGGTTCTCTGCTATTTTTACATTCTAATTCTGACATAAATGTTTTTCTTGAAAGTTACCAATCTCCTTCTCATAGCACATAACATAAGCTCCTTTAAAGAAAACATATACAGGTTTCAAAGACAGAAGTAGAATAGAGTCCCCATAATCACAAATAATTCTCCACAATTATGCAGTAATGAAATCAAAATCAAATGCAGATGAGCCACTTAAAGCTTCAAAAAATCAAATCCAATTGAAATGTTTTTGCTGAATGTCTACACTTACTATTCTCTCTCTCTTGTTTAGGTCTTGTTTTCTGGTTTACCTTCTTAATAATAGCAATCATGGCTAAAATATTTATAACTTTTAGATTTATAAAATTCTTAAGAATCTCATGATTTAGTCAATAGTCAATGTATACGATTGAGGAAACTGAAAAGCAACAGGTAAAACAGGAAGAAAGATATATTTGGAGTCATAAATTCTAGGTTCACATCCTGTCTCTTATCACTTACATTTATAATGTAAGGGAATTAATTTAATCCTTCTGGGCTTCCCTTTTCTGATCTTTAAAATAAGGGAGTTGAACTAGATGACTTCTGAGATTCATTTCAGTCCTAAATCTATTATCCTATAAAGTTTGGAGAATGACATATCCACAGTGACAGGTGTCATAGAGGATCCTTAGACTAAACTCTATTACTTCTCAGTACAGTGTGATTTTCATTTTAGTCTTCATCTGTCCTTCCCTTGACAAAATAAAGTTAGCTGAACAAAGGTCCTTCTTTCTGACTTAGTGAAAGTGCTAAAAACAACAAACAATAACAAAACCAAAATTTCCAATTCAAAAAATAAAACCCACTTACAATGAACAGCCATGAAATTATTTATGGACTGCTAGTTAAACTTGAGATTATTAGAGCCAGGCTAGTACAGTTTGGGACTAAGGCAATAAACCCTTATTTTAAACAATGTCCATGAAGAACCACTTTCCCATTCTTATTTATAATATAAATGCATAGGACACACAGTACTGATTAGAAGATGAGCATGCAATCATGGAAATAGACAAATCTAAATTGTCTGATTTATTTTTATGTTTCCACCTGTGTTGAAATGTCTCCCTTTAAACTCACTGTTTGGCTTTAACATAGGTGAGATGTATAACAATTGCTTATCTGATTATGACTTGATAAGAAAAGGAAAAAAAATATTTGAGGATAATCTTTATCAAAAGACTTAACAAATTCCTATGTCCGCGATCATGTTTTTTCAGCCCCTGGGAAAAATTTCTCAGAATGCTTGGCTTATTTGCCTTGTGTATTACCTTGGATCAAATTCTATGATAACACCAAAAAAGATTTCCTTGACTTCTTCTCCAATAAGTCTCTGACCTGACCTGCTGCATTTGTACACATCTAAATACACCCTAGACTATATAAATGTGAAAGATTAGAACATTTCTGTCTCCTTGAGCCAGAAATTAATTTTTCATGGTAAATGGCTCTTGAGGAACAGTTTTTATATGATTTTAAGGGGGAAACTGGTAAATGCCCATCATCCTTTGGATGTTTATAATCTTATAATTTGCACATGCAAGATTTAACCTTCAGAAACGACCCTTCTGGAAATTTTTGGAAGGATATTTCCCTGAATGAAACACAATTTGTTTACTTGTTTACTCAAATTGAAGCATTTTACCATGGTTGAATGATGTTTTTTAAAGTAATCCCACTATGAAATGAGGTATAGACACATAGCAGAGAAGCTTTACTGTTCTGTAAATTCTGAAAATTTCTGTAAATTGAAAATGATAATGCTTAAAGGTGCTCAAAAGCTGGCCAACTCTTTTGCTTAGGGAGAAGAATGATTTAAGGAGGGTAATAAAAGAAAAGTTTCTTCTTCCAAGAACCTCTTGTTTTGAATGGTAGATTATATCTGAAATTTTATAATTAGAAATTATTACAAGTATGTGAAAACTATTTTCTTTATCTTCCTCAATAACTAAGATAATGGCGATGATATCAACAACAGGGGTTTTAAATATGGGTTTTTAAAGTTACAAATTATGTTACAGATTGTATCTTATTTGAATCTCACAACTTTGAAAAGAAGTGAAATAGATATTACTTGGACTTTCCCTTATAAATGTTGAACACCTCCCCAAAAAAGAGAATGCATCAATAATCAACTTAAAATACATTACAAGATAAATGATTGTTGACTGGTTAAACTCATCACAAGAAATTGTTATCTACCACGGAGTATAATTCTATAATATTTTATTTTTGATCTTCATCTTTCATGCTGGATTTCAATGTGTACATTCTGCTTATATAAACTTATTGGATGTATCCAAAATACACTCTTCATTATAATGTCAGTATCATGGGAATGAGGCAACATATTATTGCAAAAATAGTAAAGGGAAAGAAAGTTCCTTTTGTGAATTTTGAAATTAAAAGGTGACATTTTTTGTCTTAACTTAAAAAAAACCCTGTATTTCATTCCCCAGCTTCCCTTATTTGTAATTCTTCTGGAATGGTAACTTTGTTATTTTAAATTTCTTATTTCAAATTTCATACACACACAGACACATACATTTAACCAGTGAATAAATTCAGATTATATAATATGTATCTATAGATCTAAGTATATATGTTTGTGTGTGTATTAGTTTAAGTGCCCAAATAAAACATTTGATTCAATCTTTCATGAAGCCAATTGCTTCTATTATCATGTTATTTTTTATCAAAAGATATCAAGATTTCGATTAAATAATTTCAGTTTTTTTCCTTCCTTTATTCAAGATGATTGTTTTCTTATCAGACATTCTATCTCCAAAATAGTATGGTTCTGAGTATTTAGGGAACCAGAATAAAACAGAAAGAAACCCCAGGAACTTGAAAATTATTTCCCATAAATAAATGTATCTAATAGATAAGTATAGATCTTATTACATTTCATTTCTGACATTAGGTTTAAAAAAACATATCAGAAACAAATTTGTAAGGATAAAAATAGAAATTTAATTCATTGTTAATAATGAGCTGACACCTCCATAATAGTAACACTGTAGTCAAACTGATTAATAAAGTCATATTTAGCCAAAAGCATTAGAAATTCATTATTCTCAGTTATTTTACAGGATTACTCTGAAAACGAGTGAAACCAGTGCTGGCATATACAATATCAACATATAAACAGGATATGGCATTTGTTTCACAAAAAGAAGAAGTTTATCTTTCATTACATAAAAACCTGATATACTGGGTTTCAGCTTTGATTAATTAAAAAAATCTTTTTAAGATTAAAAAAAGAAACAAAATTCTCCTTAAAATAAAAATAATTTTACAGACATACTTTGTTATTAAAAATCTTTATGCCCTTACAATGTGGAGATATTTAGAAGGCTTTTGAATTGTAGAAATTTTGATCAGTTATTCCATTTGACTACAATATATTCCAACTCCTCTTTTGAAAAATACATTAGCATATTTCAATTTATTAGTCCTAAATGATCAGAAATGCTTACAGAAATTTTATTTCTTTTTTTCTTTGATGGCTCATCATCAGAGCTGCTATCTGTGCTAGAGCTGATACTGTAGGAAGAGCTAGAATCTGACTTTAAATCAGAGGAAGAGAAAGAACTATATGAAGAGGGTGATGATAATGAAGTACAAGAGTTTTCCTCAGTATCACTATCATCAGAGGAAGAAATTGATGCTGCTGGAACTGTTAATACTTTTAGACTTTTTTTTTCTTGGTCTTTTTTTCTGTATTCATTTCCCCAATGCTTTGTGTAATAATAATCTGTTTTCTTTTTCTTTTAAAGATTTCTTAATTTCTGTTCTTGAAAGTCTATGCAAATATTTTCTTTTTCCTATGCATTCACCTATCCAATGTCCCAATTCTAAACATTTCTGACATTTCACATATTGCTTATTTGCTTCCCTTTTATCTGGTTCTTATTCATATTGACATTCTCAGCCTGCCTCCAGGCTATGAGTCAGTGCATGGGAGTTGCCATCATATTTGGGTTTTCTTATGAAAGTTAAGGCTATCTACTTTTGGCAATAATTAATAGCACTTCTTATAATAATACCTTTTACCTCCTTTAGAAAAGATATGAGCAAGAGGAAGATCATTGAAAAGGGGAAAGTCAGGGTGATAAAGAAATTGGAAACAATGCTATATGAGAATTGGTTAAAGGTGTTAATGAATGTTTTAGCTGGAGAAGTGAAGACTTGGGAGAACACGGTCACTGCTTTCTTTTCTTTTTTTTTTTTCTTATTTTAGTTTCAACATTTTTATTAAAGCTTTTTATTTAAAAAAAAAAAGAAAGTTAAGGCTAAACTAGATTGAGGATATTTAAAAGAACTCAAATCCATCAGTGAGTTAGGGAGATGGCTACCTCAAGACATTTATCCTTTGGCAGACTAAGCAGATGATTACAATTTGTTTCAACATCCATGAAGGTATCTAAAGGAAATATTGGGAAATGATCAGAGCTTGGTCAGTTTTATCATCTGTATATATATAAAAGGTTAGATCAGATGATCCTTTCCAGTTTTGACACTTAGTGATTCTGATTTTATCAAAAGATTTATACTAAGACACCAGTGCAACATGAGCACACAAAAAATCTGAAGGCTATTATGCTAGAAATGTATGAATGAAGACCTAAAGAATTTAAAGGGAAAATTTTACCTACATCAGAATGTTCCTCAGGACAAGTCTTGCTTTAATGGAAATAGGAACTCTTAATGATGCACTGATACAGATTAAGAAACATTTTTTTCCAGGTTATATTACTAATAAGTTAGAAAGCTAAGCTCTTCTTCTGGTACCCACCAAATTTCCAAATAAACAAATATAAACAAATCATGTAATGAGTTATAAGACAAAAAAGAATAATTACAGGTATTTCTAGAAAATTAGAAAACAAGAAACATTAGTAGTTTAAAGTTTAATTAATTAACTGTAGAGAATATCAAATTAGAAATTATACACTTAGCACTGTTATATCATCATCTTCCATAGTCATTGAGAAGAGCAAACAAAATTTCATATCTTGATTTGTCTAGAATCCCATAAATAATATGTATCACAGGTAAGACTCAAACCCAGTCCTTCTGACTAGAAATGCAGTTTTTATCTTCATGCACTACCTATTTAGCTAGATAGAGGATTACTATCATTATTACTTATTTTGAAAGCTTAAATTAGGGATTTTTAGTTTTTCTTGGGTCATATATTTCTTTGGCATGCTGTTCTCAGAACAATGTTTTAAACACATAAGATAGTAAATAGAACACTGGGGCAGGAGTTGGGAAGATCCTTCTTAGGTCAGATACTTCTTAGGCCTGTATTTCTGAAAAGGTATCTCTCAATTTTCTCAAGTGTAAAATAAGAATAAATAACAATTGTCAAATTGTAGGGTTGTTTTGCGGGTTAAATGAAGTAATATTTGTAATAACCATTTAGGATAGTGCCAGAAACAGAGTAAGCACTTAATAAGGGCTTGTTCTTTACCTTTGATATATTTCTAATTTGTGCCTCAATAATATTGATAATCATAGGGTGAGGTCTATAGAGTATTCATAGAGGACTGTCACCTCTGGTGTGAGGTCTTGCCAAGTCCTGTTCAGTAGTGCTTATCCACCTTTGGGGTCCATCTGTTACCTGATTCTCACCAGCAGCGTCAAGAAGCTATAGCTTGCAAAGTATACGTGATCTTGTAAAACTATCTTGGCAGGCAGTCTAAACCAGATTGAGGATAACTGAAAGACCCCAAATACATTAGGGAGTTGGGAAGAGTCTATCCCAAGTATGTAAAGACCTCTCTTGAAAGAAAAGACAGAAGAGAACAATTTGTTACAACAGCCATGAAGGAAGCAAGGAAACACTGGGAATTGTTCAGAGCTTAATCAGAAGTTGAAGAAGCCCAGGTCATCCACTGCAAACTAAACCATCACCAGACTTTTCTCTTGCCCAGGACTTTGGTGACTCTGAAAGAGAGACTGAGTCTTACAACTCTCACTTATACCCAATTGACTTACAAGTCAAGATATCACCAATCATCTACTACTATTTAATTATTTTATAATCTTGCAATTTTACATGCCTCAAATTCCTGTAGTAATAAGTCATTAATGAAGCAGCAGATCTAGCTACATTGAAAACTATAGTCACATTCCTGTACATAGGCAGCCTAGAACAGTTGGGTCATCTTATCTCAGAATGAAAGCAGCAAGAACCCCTGGACAGTTTTATAAAGGACTAACTTTTCATTTCCAGGTGTGATGAAGGATCTAGAAAGGCTGCTTTAAAACTGTCTACTTTCCTTGCCTTTACCTGCCTACCAGTGTAGGACAGTATCCCATCTTATGGTTGAAATATACACAAAAAAATTCAAAGAATTTTGTGAAAATGATTCTACTTACCATCATTAATACATGGAATGTATCATAGATAACATGAAATCTAGCAGAATTGGGAGCATAATAGCTCTTGTGGTGAGAGGCCAGCATACTAAAATTATGGCTGAATACACATTTTCCCCTAATGGTTTAAGCTGCCATATGCCATTAGGTTAAGCAATTAGATGTAATGTAGCTAGTGAGTTATTTTCCCAAAAGGAGTGAATGACAAAACTAATGATAATATAATCACCACTTGTCAGAACATGATTTATAACTATCAGTGAAAATTTTGATGATGATGATGAGGTCAAAGAAAGAAATTTATGACATTTTGGAGACCCTCAACCTCAGTGTACTGAAAGATAAAAAGATTGTAATTTCAGGTGACTTTAATATGAGAGCGGTCATAGACATTATTAGATTTGCAAGAAATTCTTGGGAGGAACAGAATCAGAAACAGCAACAGTTACTGAAGACTTTTGCATTTATGATGTTTTAATCCCCAAATTGTCTTTTGCTTATCTAATGGGGAAAAAGTCAAGGATGCACTGTCACAACAAATACTGGCATTTAACAGACTATGTCATTTCAAGGAGAAGAGACAAGCAATGTGACAAAAGCAATAGAGTGCTGGACCAAACATAGACTCATCCTCTTTAAGCTAAACATATGTATACAGCAAAAGAAAAATCCCTAGGGTAAGATGGCTCTTAGAAGTCTGAAGAGCAATTGATTTCATCACTTCTTGAGTGAAAACTTCACTGCTGACCTGAAGAGAAAACTGACTCAATCCACAGATAACAACAGCAAAGCAGAAAAGGACTGGGCAGCATTCAGAGACTTGGTCTACAGTACCACATTAGCTCATCTGGGCCAGACAATTCTATGAAGAACTAATGCAGAAGTCAGAAGAAACAGCCCAACAACATTCTGAAAGTTTCTCTGAAGCACTTTGGAATCAATTGTGAGATAGGGGAGATACTGTCACAGGTATCCAGCCATGGTGGGTTCACATTCAAGAAGGTACTTTTTAGTAGTTCAAAAGAATTTTAGTAGTTCAAAAGAAATGTGAGATGTACAATTTGAGAAACATCTCCATTCCAAATGTTCAAATTCATATTTTGTGCCAGACCTATGGAAGAATCTTCTGAGCTCATATTGATCTGATCTGGAACATCTGGACACATTATATCTTTACCACAACATAGTGGTGTCATTTGGTTCTCTTCACTTATAAAAGGCAAACCTCTTAAACCCTGGTTTATGTATTCAACACTTGATTGAAAGTGCTTTCTCTGAGTTTGAGAAAGATTTATTCCAGATCTTGTTCAGCAGTTGACATTATTCTAAATCACCTTCCTATTAGACATCCTGTCTTGAGTCTTCACCTGGTTCTTTCTCTTTCAGACTTCTTTTTCTCAGGCTTCGGATAACATCTGGTCTTTTATTTTGCACACTGAATATATGACAGTGCTTCTTGCCCTAGATTCTTTATTTGTGGATGATTTTATCCATACTCCTTTTTTCAACTCTCATTTTTATGCATAATAAAATGTATTCATTCAACCTCAATTTATCTTCTGGGCTCCTAAGTAGCCAAAACATGTTATTTACTATGTCTGAATGGAAGTTTTCTTAACTGTAGAATGAGGGAATATGATTTAATTACCTGAAAGTTTTCTTCCAGCTCTAAATAGACAGTCTATACTCCAACTATACATCAGTTGGATGTCAGTTTTGATTCACTTCAGTTGCCTCTAGTTTTATAGAAACACATATGTGATGGTACAAAGATGATACCCTGAGTCTAAACACTTCTTTAAGAAGTATATGCTTGTTAGCATCACTGCACATTTCTTCACCACCTAGAACTATGGAAAATGTATAAACATTTGTGTATATATTATATAAGTATATATTTGCTTCATTACCACCATAACAAATAATTACTTGCCTGAAAATGATGAACTTCTGACTAGAGTAACCCTTGTACAATCAGCACTGGCTCTTCTCTGCAACATATTCATTTTTTCCCCTAGGCTTGATAGAATCTTTTAGGGCTTGTTCCACTGACATAGTCTTTAAGAAATCATGATCTCCATAAAGAAGGGAAAGGAACCTGTATGTGCGAGAATGTTTGTGGCAGCCCTCTTTGTAGTGGCAAGAAACTGGTATTTTCAAAGTGAGAAAGGTATTATGATGGATTGGATAGCAAGCTGTATACAGAGTGACCTAAATCAAAACCTTTCTCTAATATATTCAAGCTATATGATTATGGAAAACCTCCTAGATTTCTTGCTGTTCCTTACTGATAGATAACACTTTTCAGTCTCCATAGTTTTTTTTTTTTTTTTTTTTTTTTTTTTTTTTTTTTTTTTTTTTTTTTTACAAACTATTTTGTTTTTATGGAATGTCCTCTATTTTCACTTCTGTCTCTTAGAATTTCTTACTTCTTTTAAAGCTTAACTCAAATACAGCATGATACATATTTTGACACCTCTACTCCTCCTAGGAATCTTCTTTTTCCAAGTTACTGTGTGCATGTATATATATATATATATATATATATATATATATACATACACATATATATATATTAATATACACAATATATAGGTGTATTATATATACATATGCACATATCTACATATATCTACATGCATGTATGTGGAAATAAATATATATTCATTCATACATATATATCTATATCTCCAATATTAAAGACCATTGTTATGGAACTTTTTCCTTATTGATGGAGACCAAAGTGTCACTGAGCAATTCAGAATTGGTAAGAATGGAATAGTTCCAATCTCTTTAATCTCTATGATTTCCTTTGGATCTGCCTTAGAGCTCAAGGGAAGCTCTGGGTTCTGTAGTTGCTTTAGGTACTTCTGGTTTTCACCTTCAAGAGAAAAGATGAAAAATGCCCATCACACTTCAGGGTTTTGAAGAAAAGACTCTCAGAAGGAGCTAGTACTCTCTATCATATCTTTCCCCATCTTATTACATTAAAAGTTTGGGGGAACTTCTCCTTGGATGAGATTTAGGATTCTCTCTCCTGAATGAGTTGAGTTACCTTATTACCAATAGGAAAGCTCCCTCTCAGGGGTCCTCAAACTATGGCCCGCAGGCCAGATGCGGCAGCTGAGGACGTTTATCCCCCTCATTTTCATTTTTACTATAATTCAGCCCTCCAGCAGTCTGAGGGACAAAGAACTGGCTCCCTATTTAAAAAGTTTGAGAACCCCTGCCTAGATGGTCTGGTATATACTCTCATATGTATAACTCATCTGATTTCTATTTTTCTTTTTTGAGTTGGATAATTTTTTTTTTTTGATAATTGCTATGAGTGTTTATTGTTGAATTAGTATTTAAGAGGAAAGGCATCAAGACTTGCATATATGATCTGGGGTCCTGCTTTCACAATAAAAAAAAAAAGATAAGAAATTAGCTTGAATCAGAAAGTCATATTCCCTAAACTAGGAATAATTAAGGGAGCACATAGATATAATTATAGCTTAATACTCTCTTTCTCTTAAGAGTGGCCTATGGATCCAACTTTCTGCTTTCCATTTACATGGGAATATAAGCCTTTCTTGAAGAAGAGTGAGAAGAGGTTGTGCATATCTATTCTGTCATATGACAGTCCCATACTACCAGTAGAAGGCAAACCTCACTATCCATGCACACACACCTGTATGTAAGCATACATATACATTGTATACACATACATATAAATATACACATATATACATATAGTTATAGCTATTATAGTTACAGCTATATATGTATATTCATATGTCCCCATATTTAAGGGGCAAGGACTGTTTGAATTTTGTCTATATATTTGCAGTGCCAAGAATAGTAGCTGGTATGTAAAATATACTTAATATATTCTTGTTTACTAACACAACTGGAAACTCTTGTAAGGGGTGACCATCATTTATCATGTTATATATCAGTTTTCCAAATTGTCTTATTCATTTTGTCTTATTTGATTTGCACATCTTTTTTGTGAAATAAAAATTATTCTCATTCCTGTTTTACAGATAGATGAGAAACCAGTTTTTGGGAAACAGAGATGAAGCTATTTGCTTAGACTCATAGCTCATTAGTGTCTGAAATAGGGCTCACATTCTTTTTAAGTCTTCTACTCCAACCGTAATACAGCTCCTGAGTTTCTACACCAAGATCTTCCTATACTAATTAAATTATACCTTTGTGCCCAATATTTTCATTTCTCTCCCAACCTGTCTTTCTTCCTCTTTTTTCTATTTCTCCCCACTTCTTATTCTTTCTGTCTCTCTCTTCTTTCTTAAGCCATTGCCCTTCTGTGTCTTTTGTTCTTTCTTTGTCTCTCTCTGCTATAAATGGTCCATTGACAGGCTCTATTTGTTAGAATCAGCATTCAGAATACAGTTTTAAAATGACATATTAATACCACACTTTATAAACCTATGAGTTTTTCAGGCTACAAGAATAAAGCTTAAAATTTTTAGAAAACCTTATATTGTCTGTTACCATTTCAAAAGCTCCTAGGATGCCTAAGGCACCATCTAGGTCTTCTTATCTCTAAAAAGTTTCCCTCCAGGTAGATTTCCAAGGAAAGGTTTCCAGGAAATTGCTAACCTCTTAAAAATCTGTCTGCTGAACATCTTTTTATCTTTACTTCTAGTACTTTTATCTTACCTTTCTAAATTCTCTTGAATGTTCTTATGAAAGTGCCTAAGGATCATCACATATGCAGATATTCTAGAGTATGCATAGGAATGGTAATCTCAGGAAAGTCAAGGACATATTATTAGGAATGTTGATTTGTAAAGGAAAAAAATGCTGTACAATTCATGTTGAGTTCTTTGTGGTTCAATTATTTTGTTCCAACATTTGGTAAAGGGCATTCTTGGGAAACTACTAATAATCAATAAAAAATAATTTATTAAGTACCTATATTTGTCAGATATATTAGGTACTGGAAATACAAAGACAAAAATAAAGCAATTCTTATCTCAAGGACTCTACATTCTTACAGGAGATAGAATGTGTGTATTTACAGGGCAAGTAGGTAACACCCTAAGGTGTTACACACTTAATTATACTAATTTTGGGGATACTCTCCATAAGAATATACAAAATAAATCCAGAGTGATATAGAAGGGCATTAGCACCTAGGGAGGAATAAAAAAAAACCTCAAATATCACTTCAGCTTATCTTTAAAGAACATTAGGGATTTCATGAGGCAAAGATCAGACTAGGAAGTTCAGTGAATGGGAAACAGGAATCATGGATGTAGGAGATGAATTGTCTATTGCCAGGTGTAACAAGGAAGCCAGTCTGTCAAGGTCATCGAGCATAGGATGTGTGTTTTGTGCAAAATTTCAATTTTGTGCAAAATTGAAAGAGATAGGAAACAGAGGTAAATAGGCCTGCTTTGGGGGTCGTGTGTGTGTGTGTGTGTGTGTGTGTGTGTGTGTAGGGATCTATCAAATATCTGGAAGAAGCAGCTAGAACCCTTTATATTGTTATTTTAATAAGCTTTGAAAACTGTTATTCATCTTTCTCCTGAAACTACTATCTTAAGTGCTAAGGCATAGTAGATGAACTGTGGACTTTTCAAATGAACTGTGTTCGATTATAGCTCTATCACATCCAAAATGTGACTTAGACAATTTACTTAACATTTCCAAGACTGTTTCCTTCCTTGGGAAATAGGGATTCAGAACAAAAATTGAGAGCATTTTGTAAAGCACTCTCTCTTATGTACATGCTACTTTTTTCCAGGGCCAGAGAATGAAAACAGAATAAAGACATTGTCACTGGCTTCAAGGAGATTACAATTGGATAGTGGAATGAAATATTTATATACTCATATCATAATACCAGGAGAATTCCTTTCTGCCAATCAATATTGGCTTCTAGCATCCTTTTATGTGCTAGAACGTGTTAGAAAATAAGGGTAAAGGAGAAAGTTATTAATGGCATACATGAGACAGTTATTTACCTAGTGGATCATAGAAAGCTTTATATAGTCCAATCTCACTAACCAAATGCAGGATCCTAGATATCCCCTACATTCTAGTATATATGTAGCAAAAACCCTTATTAGAACATGATGAGTACATAGAATAGACCTATCACTTAAGACTTTGCTTCTATGGAGGGCATTGCTGTAAGCTTTATATAAAGACAAATTATCTTTAAAGAAAGGAAAAGGGTAAAACAAAAATAAAATATGAAACTATATTTTCCCCAGAGAGAAGATAAATATACATATATCCACAGATACAGAAATGGTCAATGAAAGGTATAATTTTCTTGGAATAAATAGTGAATGATGCAGATAAAACAAAATGAGACTCATAAGGGATATCAAATAAAAATTTAGTAGAATTTGTTTATCTTTCCTTGTTTTGTTATTTTTACCACTTGGATGGGTGTAAGTTGAAATGTCAGAATTGCTTTCATTTGCATGTCTCTATATAGTACAAATGTTTTTCCCCACATGGCTAAAGATGGCCTGAGTTTTGTTCCCTTGATAATTATTTGTTTATATCTTTAGAATATTTATAAATTGGGGAATAGTTCTTTTTCTAAGTTTGAATAATTTTCTTATATATCTTGGAAATGAGACCTTCAGAACAATTTGATGCAAATATTTTCAGTTATTTGTTTCCATTTTAACCTAAGATTTACTGAATTTGTTTTTCCAATTAAAAATTTTAAAAAGTAATCCATTTTATCTTCTGTGATAGTTTCTATCACTTATTTGTCATTAATTTTTTAATCTTAAACTTGATAGATTTATTTTTCTCCATATGTTCCAATTTGTTTATGATATGACATCATATCTAGAACACATGCCTCTTTGGAGCATGTGTGTGTGTGTGTGTGTGTGTGTGTGTGTGTGTGTAGGGGGGGTATGTTAGATATAAGGTGTTGTTATACATCTAATTTTCCCATGTTGCTGTTCAAATTTCTGAGAAATTTTTATCAAATAATGAATCCTGGAGCTGGAGCCAAGATGGATGAGTAAAAGTAAGAACTCACCTTGGCTGTTCTCCAGACCCATCCAAGTAAATACCTTCAAATATGATTTAAATTTTTTTTAAGCATCAGAACCCATAAAAAGAAAGAGTGGAACAATTTTCCATCCAAATTTCCCATCCATAGAAGGTCAGCAGGATAAGTCTATTGCACCAGTGTAATTCACCAAACTTGCAAAGTCCTCTATGAGCTCATGCAAAGTCAAATACCCTATAAACAAAGTAAAAGCAATTGTGGGATAATTAGCTGTGAATGAGTCTGCTATGTCTCAGCAATACAGTGATATAAGGGTACTCTGAAGAATTTATGATGAAAAGTACTATCCCTACCTAGAAAAGAACTGATTGTGTCTGAATACAGTTTAAAGCATACTTTTTAAAAATTTCATTTTTCCTGAGGGTTTTTTTGGGGGTCAAGAGAGATCTTTGTTTTCTTTTGAAAAATGACTTTTAGAGAAATGTTTTTCATAGCTTCACATGGGCCTTCTCATTGTGACAGAGGAAGAGGGAAGAGAGTAGAAAATATTTTGCTCAGATCAAATTTAAAAATCATTTTACATGCAACTGGGAAAAATAAAATATTAAATGAAGATTCCTAAAGTAAATTAAAATTTATCCTTATTCTAGTGTCTTGAATAGTCTGAGAAAAAAGAATATAAAATATATTTTTGTGCATGAATGTGTTTGCTGTCAAATTTAAGCATATCAAAATTGGACAGAAAAATGTGAGTCATATGATCAGTAGGACTATTTCAGAGAGGCCTGGAAAGACTTATATGAACTGATGCTAATTGAAATGAGCAGAACCAGGACATCATTGTAGACAGCAACAGCAAGACTGTATGATGATCAATTCTGTCTGATAGATGAGGTTCATTGCTTTTTCATGCTTTTTGTTGTTGTTTGCTTGTATTTCATTTTCTTTCTCATTTTTTTTTTTTTTAACAATGAGATGATTCAGGCCAGTTCCAATGATATTGTGATAAAGAGAGACATGTGCAACCAGAGAGAGAGATGTGTGGGAACTGAGTGTGGATCACAACATAGCATTTTCATGCTTTTTGTTGTTGTTTGCTTGTATTTCATTTTCTTTCTCATTTTTTCCCTTTTTGATTTGATTTTTCTTGGGCAGCAAGATAATTGTATAACATATTGGATTGTATTTTGGATTAACATATATTGGATTACTTGCTATCAAGGAGAGGGAGTGGGGAGAAGGCGGGGAAATTTGAACACAAGGTTTTGCAAGGGTTAATGCTGAAAAATTACCCATACATATCTTTTGAAAATTAAAAAGCTTTAATAAAAATTTTTTAAAAAGAAATAAAAGAAAAATATGAGTCAGGAATGGCTAAGTCAAGATGATGTAGTTAAAGGAATGAACTTGCTCCAATCTCTTCCCCAAATAGCTCAAAATTTCCTTTAAATAATGAATCTAAACAAATTTTAGACCATCAGAACACCCAAAAAGACAGAACAAATTCTAACTAAACACAACTTACAAAGGAAAGGTCTGTGACAACGGGATGAGAAAAGGAGGAATGAGTCTAGGATTTCTGAATCCACTTCAGTACTGAATTCTCAGCCTAGAGATACCAAAGATGACTGAAGATCAGCAGAAAAGAGCTGTGGCAACAGGGTGAAAGTGCAGCACACAATCCCAGCACAGGCCAGACCAGCACAGCTCTAACTCTGGCCCTGGCCCCAGCCCTCACTCTAGCTAAGCAGGACTCAGTTGCTTATAGCACACTAGCTCTCAAAGCTACAGAGGGGCAGGGACATTCCCAACAGCTCCAGGGCAGGAAAGAGGGCTTGTGGTTAGGTCCCTGGAAGAACTTCTGAAAATAGCATGGGATAGTGCACCTTTCACTTTGGAAACTGAATCTTTTTTTTTTTTTTTTTAAACAGAGCTAAAAACCAAGTAATGGAGTAGGAAAATGAGCAGATAACAAAAACAGCATCTACTATAGAAAGTTACTATAGTGACAAGGAAGATAAAAACACACACTCAGAAGATGATAGTAAAATCAAAGCTCCTATATCCATAGCTTATAAGAAAAATAAGAATTGGTTCCACACTAAAGAAAATCTCAAAAGGGATTTTAAAAATCAAATGAGAAATAGAGAAAAAGTTAGGAAAAAATTGAGAATACTGCAAAAAGAAATAGAAAATGCTAGTGAGGGGACACGTGCCTTAAAAAAGCAAAATTGACCAAATGGGAAAGGAACTACAAAAGCTCATTGAAGAAAATAATTCCTTAAAATTAGAATTGAGCAAATGGAAGCCAATGACTTTATATACAAGAAAGCAAAACAAAAATAAATGAAAAAAAAAACAACAGAAAAAAGGTGAAATATCAAAGGTGAAACTGATTGGAAAATTGATCCAGGAGAGATAATTTTAAAATTATTCATGTATTTGAAAGTCATGATAAAAAAAGAGCTTGGACATCATCTTTCAAGAAATTATCAGGGAAAACTATCCTGATATCCTAGAAACAGAAGGTAAAATAGAAACTGAAAGAATCCACCAGTCACCTCCTGAAAGAGATCCCAAAATGAAAACTCTCAGGAATATTATAGCCAAATTCCGGAACTCCCAGATCAAGGAGAAAATCTTGCAAGCATTTAGAAAGAAATAATTCAAGTATAGGGGACTCACAGTCAGGATAATTCAGAATTTAGCAACTTCTACATTAAAGGATTGGAGGGTTTGTGATATGATATTCTGGAGAGCAACCAAGAATCACCTACTCAGCAAAATTGAGTTTAATGTTTCAGAGGAAAATCCTGCATTTCAAAGAAATGAAGGATTTTCAAGCATTTGTAATGATAAGACAAGATTTGAATGGAAAATTTGATTTTCAAAAGTGATATCATAAGAGTTAGGTTTATTTGTTTGCATTTCTACATAAGAAGATGATACATGTAACTCATTAGAACTTTCTCATTATTATGGCAGTTAGGACTATATATAGATAGAGGGCAGACATATGAGTTGAATATGAAGGGCTAATATTTTTTAAAAATGATGAAATTAAGAAATGAGAGAGTAACATAATGGTAGAAAGATAAAGTGATAAGTAGAATGGTGTAAATTATCTGCAAAACAAAAAAGAGGCAAAACAAAGCTTTTATACTGGAGGGAAAGTGGGGGAGCAGAGGGGGATTGAGTTAAAAAACTTTTTAAAATTAAAAAAAATCTTATCAGAATTGTCTTAAAGAGGAAATAACATATGCACTCAATGTAGATATAAAAATCTATTTTACTCTGAAGCAAAATAGGAATAAAATGGAATACAGGAAGAGGAAAGGGGAATAAAAAAGAGGGCATATTGGTGGAAGAAATGGTCAGCAAAACACTTATGAGAAGGGATTACATGAAAGGAGAGAGAAAATAAATGGGAGGGATACAGTTGGTAGTAGTAATTGGAAAAAAAAAGAATTTTTGAAGCAAGTCTCTCTGACAAGGCCCTATTTCTTAAACATAGAGGAAACTAAATCAAATTTATTTTTTTTTAAAAAAGGACTATGATCCCAACTGATAAATTATCAAAGGATCTATGCCCAAAGGGCTATAAATTCATGCATTTCCTTTGACATAACACCACTACAAGCATGGATACCAAAAGAAATTAAAAAAAAAAGAAAATTACCTATATGTACAAAAAACATTCACAGAAGCTCTCTTCTCATGCCAAAACATTAGAAATTGAGGAGATGCCCATCAATTGAGGAATGACTCAATAAATTGTGGTATGTGTTTGTGAAGGAATATTATTATTGTTGTTTGGGAAATGATGAGCAGCATGCTCTCAGAAAAAAAATACTTGAAAAGTCCTTCATGAACTCAAGCAAAGTGAAATGTACTGTATACAAAGTAATAGCGATGTTCTGAGCTGACCAGAAATAAATAACTTTGCTTTTCTCAGCAGTACAATAACCCACAAGTGCTCTGAAGTACTATCCTATCCATACCCAGAAAAGGAACTGATTGTGCTCCTTGAATATTGATTGAAGCATTGAATCACTGAAGCATTCTCTGTCTCTGTCTCTCTGTCTCTCTCCTTTGTCTTTTAAACATTATTTTTCTTGAAGGTTATTTTTTTTCCGTTGTCACTTTTGTGGAAATTTTTTGCATAACTTCACATGTGGTTTCTTAATTGAGAAGGGGGAAAAGGAGAGAGCCTGGAATTCAAAAATTTTAAAAACAAATATAAAAACAATTGCCTTAAATGTAAGTGGGGAAATATTAGATAAATTTAAAAATTCAAAAAAGAAAGATGGGAGTTCTATTTGTACTTGTAGCAAAACAAAATTGAAAGTTAACTTTCAGGGGGAAAAAACTATTCTTTGAGCTGAAAGCAAGTACCTGAAAATCATACTTGTAATAGAATTTCTTCCTCTAAAAGGGAATCATGCTATAATCACTAAGGGACTGCAACATCTTTTTTATACTACTCTGTAAGAACCACTATTACTTATTTTTCCCCTTTGAAAGATTATATTACAGAGAATCAGAGAACAAAGGTCACTAGCTATATATGTGACAAATAAGTGTCTATTCAATATAATGTAAGATGTTAGTGACCATTTCTTACTGAAGAACTAAAACATCAACTCTAAATCTTGCCTTGTTTGTGCTAATACTTGTCCCCTTCAAATCATGACTATTAAATAAATACTGTTGTTTGCTATGGAGCTAATCTCATCAGACTTTTGCTTCTTGGTTATAGAATCTCAGAATCAAATAAATCTTAATGATCCTTGGTAGTTTCATAGCAAAGAGAAAATGACTGCAAAATTCATGCCTTTTGAATTAGGAAAGAAGGGAAGGAGAACAGAGGCACGCTATATTTATCAGAAGATATATGACTACATATTGAAAAATACCTAATAGTCTTCTACCTTAAAGTAAATGACAAATACACTTATTTTAAAAATTAGAAAAGATTAAATACTTGAAATCCTATTAATTTTTAATTAAAAATCACTAATATTTTTGCAGAAGTATGTAATTACATTATGATGTTTAGGACCAAAAGTGTTTATAACAGTAATGATTGTCACTTTCAAAGATTCATTATTGAATTAATGTGGGATGATTTCTACAAATATATATTCCAGCAGCTTTGTCCCTGAGTAAATGGTTTCATCAACTATTGTGGCAAAAAGAAAAAAAAATGCTCCATTAGACAAATTTCTGGTTACTGTGAAAATATCTTAACAAACAAAAAAACAAACAAACAAAAAAAAAACAAGAACTGTGCAAGTATCAGATAGACTTCTTCCTATGATTCAACTTGTATAGCCTAGAATAATCTTGCTCTCTCTCTCTCCTCTCTCCTCTCTCTCTCTCTCTCTCTCTCTCTCTCTCTCTCTCTCTCTCTCTATATATATATATATATATATATATACACACGCACACGCACACACACATAATGCTAAAACATTAAAGGAAAAAATTTACACTCAGAGAATCTCAAAGATATAATGAAATTAAGACATCATTCAATCCAACCCATAACTGAAAAGGATCTCTAGTGTTCCCTGAAAAAAAGACCTCCACAGTTTTTTACTTAATGATTTCTATTGAGAACTGGGGTATAGTGGATCAAGAATGGCTTTGGAATCAGTAAAATTTAATTCATCTTCCATCTGTGTGACACAGCCATTTATCCTTTTTATGTCTTCATTTCCTTATGTGTCAAATAAAAGGATTCAATTAGATCAAGGCTTCATAGCTTTTTTTTTTCCATTATCAACCCCTTTTTGCCTGAGAAATTTTCACATGACCGTAGAAATATAGGTTTTAAAATAAGTATATAAATCAAACATTTGCTGATAATAAACCATAGTTTTATGACCCCCACATTCAGTGACATGACCTCATATGGTGTGGCCCACAGCTTAAGAAGCTTTGACTTAGATGTCCTTAGAGGTCCATTTTAGATCTAAATGTAGGATCTTACTTTATGATATCCCAATCCAATCTGTTCTATTTAGGCAGTTCTCTTTATTGATAATTTTTTTTCCTTCTTTCAGAAAATACAATTTGTTTCTCTATGATTTCTATTAATTGCTCCTAGTTTTTCCTGTGATGATAGATAAAGTAAATCTAATCCTTCTTTCAAAAGTCTATTATTACTACCTTTAAATCTTTTTGTACTTATTTCTGGATGCATCTTAGCTATGTTCCCAGATTTTAAACTCTTTGATAGGTTACAAGATCTGTGTAATTTATATAATAAGGATTGCCCCCCTTCCTGAATTTTTCAGGTATTCACCACTTGTTTCCAGTTTATTATATAAAAGTTCTTAAGGGCCTTTTACCAGCTATGTATGACTAATTACCTCTAAATCACTTATAAATTATATATAAATCAAAATCATTTGACATTTCCAGCATCCAGTTCTTTCTGCCTTTCAGGCCTATGCTCTACTGAGTAGAACTGGTTGCTCTCTTTCTCCTTAAAATGTGATACCTCTAATTAAGCGAAGTCCAATGACCAGGGAAACATCACTTTTTTATCCTGGACACTTAACATTAATAATTTAGCCTAAGAATTGTATTAGTTTTTTACTATAAATATTAATCCGATAAAAGTTAAGTTTAGAAATCTTGTTTTCCTGCTAATTGTTTTCTTATTTCTTTTCTCAAAGAAATCTGCCATCTATAAGTGATGCAGGTAGATACCAAGAAGTCTATTCCACAATCTCTACACCACCAACCTGTCCTTCAAGGATATCTGGTCTACTATCTCTGATCTTGCAGATAGGTTTAAACAATGAACTCTTTTTTAGTCACAGGAGGGAATGAGTGGGTTGTTGCTATTTACTTATTCCCAATTTCTAAGAAATCATATTGCTCCTCATGCCTGAGCTCTGTAATCATATTGGTTTGCCATTCAGGATGTTAAGTCCTTGTAAGTTCTATCATAACTTGTTCCTCATCCACAAAGTCCTAGTTTTATGGGCATCATAGATGAAAGAACAAAATGGACACTCATAATTTCTTCAATTATGCTGTCTTGAAATGGAAATTTATTGTTCAATATTTTGAATTCTCCCTGATGTTCTGCTGGGCACATGACAATGTTTTGTGTTTTTTTTTCCTTTTTTGTCTTTCTTTTCTCTCTTCTATTTTTTTTCTTATTTTATATTAGTTCAATACTTAAATAAAAAAGATATATTGATTATAAAAAAGAAAAATGTCTTTACATGTAATTGGAAAAATTATTTCAAAGCTATAAGATAATATATTATGTGCCCCCACTTCTAAGGGTTCCTCCCTTTACTTCATAGATCCTAACTCTACTCTCCCTGAAAATTTAAAAGCTGTGTATCCCAAAATGTAAATTGTTCTTTCATCTATGGGATGCCCATGAAACTATTTTCACCTAAGTAAATTAGCACATTTTTAGAACTTGAAAAAAAATGACTCTTGAAAAAAAATCATACTACTTACAAAATGAGGGGGTTGTATAAAGCCAACTATTTGTGTAAACAAAGATCTGGAAGATAATGCAGTTAAAATTGCGTTAGATGAAACACAAAGTTCCCAGCATGATTATTTGTTAAGAAAGCATGAATTTATCAATACACAAGATCTCAGAATTAGAGCAGAGTTAAGATCCCAAATATGGGGGGCTCTTTTTTAAGTTTTGGAGATAACAGAACACAAAGAGGACTTTGTGGATGAGGAACAAGTTATGATAGATCTTACAAGGACTTAGCATCCTGAATGGCAAACCAATGCTCAAAAAGTTATCAAACTGTGCATACCCTTTGATCTAGTAGTGTTTCTACTGAGATAATATCCTAAAGATATTCCCTCCTTTAAGGAGGGAAAGGGAAAGTTTTTCTTTTTCATCCTTCTAAATCTGATTTTTCTTGTACAGCAAGAATTGTTTAAAAATGTGCGTGTGTGTATATGTAGGATTGAACATGTATTTTAACATATGT
This sequence comes from Sarcophilus harrisii, assembly GCF_902635505.1. Lineage (NCBI taxonomy): Eukaryota > Metazoa > Chordata > Mammalia > Dasyuromorphia > Dasyuridae > Sarcophilus > Sarcophilus harrisii. The sequence goes on from NC_045428.1 coordinate 289,197,305, forward strand.
ACCATGTATTGGACTACCCTTAGAAGCTAGCTTCTAAGGGAAAATTTGGAACAAAAGGTTTTGCAAGAGTAAAAATTACCTATGCATATGTTTTGCAAATAAAAAGCTTTAATAAAACAAAATAATTTGAATGCTTAAATACTTGATGCATCTTTGTTTAGTATTTATGTTACTTCATTTTTATCCTACTTGTTATCAAGATGTAGTTTCCTTCCTTATCGTTTTTAATAAGATCTAATTTTGCTTTTTCTTTTACTGAAATTAGGATTGTTACCCCTCCTTTTTTCCCTTCTTGTACTGAAGCATAATATATTCTATTCTAGCCTTTTACCTTTTCTTTCCATGTGTTTTTCTGCTTCAAATAAGTTTTTTGTAAACAACATATTACTTTGGCTTTTAATCTATATTGCTATCTGTTTCTGTTTTGTGAGAGAGTTCATGTCATTTGCATTCAGTTATGGTTACTAAATGTATATTTTTCTCCATCCTGTTTTCCTACATTTACACTTTTCTTTCTCCTTTCACACTGTACCTCCTTACCAGTGTTTTTCAATCTGCTTTCCCTTCTGTGAGCACCCCTCTCTTTTCTTCCTCCCTTTCCCTCTTACTTATGTCCTCCCTTCTTCCCTCTCATGTATCCACCACCTCTCTTTTCTTTCTCCATTCGTTCCTGTTTTCTTAAAGGGTATATAAGTTAGTATCCTTAAGTAAGGGTGTATATTATCCCAAATCTGATGAGAATTAAGATTCAAAAAATGCTCCCCTCCTTTCCCACCGTTGTGTCATTTAATTTAATAGGTCTTTTACATATTTTCATGTCATAAAATTTATCTTAATCTTCCTCCTCTTTATTCTACCAGTAAAATCCTTCTTTTTAACTCATAATTTTTTTATCTCATCACAGCAAACTTATACGCCACTCTTTGTCTAATACTCTGATTCCTGTTACAAGTATTGTTTTCCCATATAGCAATGCAAACAGTTTAACCTTAATGAATAAACTGTTTTTGTCTTTTCGTGTTTACCTTTTTGTGCTTCTCTTGAGTCTTATATTTGAAGATCATTTTTTTTGTTCAGCCCTGATTTTTTTAATCAGAACAATGGGAAAGTCCCCTATTTCACTGAATGATCATCTTTCCCCCCCAAAAGTTTCTTGCCAGTTTTTCTCCTCTGCCTTCCAGAATATCATAGTTCATGTCCTCTGATCAACTAATTTGGAAGCTGCTAAGTCCTGTGTACTCCTGACTGTGACACCACGGTATTTGATTTTTTTCTCACTGCAGTATTTCTCTTTGACCTGATAGTTTTGGAATTTGACCATCCTATTTTTTGGAGTTCCATTTTAAAATCTCTTTGAAGTAGTGATTGGTGGGTTCTTTCAAATATTATTTTGCCCTCTAGTTCTAGGATATTAAGGCATTTTCCCTTGATACTTTCTTAAAAGGAGTGTCCAGGTTCTTCTTCTTCTTCTTTTTTTTTTTTCTTTTTTTTTTTTTATCATGGCTTTCAGGTGTTTCAATACTTCTTTTTAAAATTTACTTCTTTTTAATAAACATTGATTTATGAATCATGTTGAGAGAAAAATCAGAGCAAAATGGAAAAACCATGGGAGGGGAAAATAGACAAAAGAATATAGCATGTATTGATTGTTGATTTACATTCATTCTCCATAGACCTTTTTCTAGATGCAGATATCATTTTCTGTCCAAAGTCTTTTTTTTTTGCTTTGATTTGCTGAATGATTGAAAAGAAACAAATATTTCATAGTCTATCATCAATATTCTTGCTATTATTGTGTATAATATATTCTTGGTTTTGCTTGTTTTACTCAGCATCAGTTCCTGTAAATCTTTCCAGGCTTTTCTTAAACCAGCTTGTTCATCATTTTTATAAAACAATACTGTTCCATTACCTTCTTATACCACAGCATCTTCTCATTTTCCAATTATTTTTTTTACCACAAAAGGGGTTGCTACAAAAATTTTCCCCCATGAATATCCTTTTCTCTACTTTTTGATTTCCTTGGAATACTGACCCAGTAATGGCACTGCTGGGTTAAAGAGTATGCACAGTATGATAGCCCTTTGGGCATAGTTTCAGATTGCTCTCCAGAATGATTGGATCATTTCATGATTCCACCAACAATGAATCAGAACCTTGGTTTTCTCATATTGCCTCCAACATTTATCATTATCTTTTACTCCCATCTTAACCAATCTGAGAGGTATGAGATGGTACCTCAGAGTTGTTTTAACTTATATTGCTCTAAGCAATAGTAATTTAGAGCATTTGTTAATACAATTATAGGTGACTTTAATTTTGTCATCTGAAAATTGTTCATATCTTTTGACCAAATTTTCAATTGGGGAATGACTTGTATCCTTATAAATTTGACACAGTTCTTTATATATTTTAGAAATGAAACCTTTCTCAGAAACACTGGCTATTAAGATTTTTCCCAGCTTTGTATTTCTCTTTTAATCATTTCTGTTTGTTTTGTTTGTGCAAAACCTTTTTAATTTAATGTAATCAGAGTTGTCCATTTTGACTTTAATGATGTTTTCTAGTTCTTCTTTATTTATAAATTCCTCCCTTCTCTAAAGATCTGACAAGTACATTATCCCTTGATCTCCTAATTTGTTTATGGTATCATCTTTATGCCCAAATCATGTATCCATTGAGATGTGAGATGTAGGTCTATGATGAATTTTTGCCATATTATTTTCCAGTTTTCCCAACAATTTTTTAGCAAATATTACGTTTTTATTCCTGAAGTTGGGGTTTGGGTGTTTATCAAAGATTAGATTACTGGAGGACTTGATTATTGTGTCCTGTGTACTAATCTATTCCAATTATCTACCACTCTATTGCTTAGCCAGTACCAAGTGGTTTTGATGAGTACTGCTACATAATATAATTTTAGGTTTAGTACTGCTAAGCCACCATTCTTTACATTTTTTTTTCATTAATTCCCTTGACATTCATGACCTTTTTGTTCTTTTGGATATTATTATTTTTACTAGTTGTATAAAGTAATTTTTTGGCCAATTGATTGGTATGGCACTGAAGAATTGACATTTTTATTATAGTAGTTTGGCCTATCCATAATCAACTGATAATTTTCCATTTATTTAGATCTGACTTTATTTGTGTAAAAAGTGTTTTTAAATTGTGTTCATATAGTTCTTGGGTTTGTCTTGTCAGGCAGACACTCAAAATATTTTATTTTTCCTACAGTTATTTTCAGTGGAATTTCTCTGTCTCTTATTCGTAATATGTAAATATGTAATATGTAAAAATATAAATGATTAGTGTTGATTTAAGTCTAATACTTCTTAAATTATCTTTCCTAGATCAAATTTCCATGTTAGTTGTTTTTCCAATAAGGTGTTTAATATACATTTTAATATTCATTCTTTTGATTTTCTTTAATTGATTCTTGAACAGTCATTAACTTCCATTTGCCCAATTCTAATTTTTAAGGAATAATTTTCTTTACTTGTTAGCTTTTGTATCTCCTTTCCAATTCTGCTTTCAAAGGAATTGTTTTCTTAAGTGATTTTTTTCCCCCTTTGGCCAACTGTATTTTTTAAAGAATTGTTTTCTTCAGGCAATTTTTGTCCTTTTTTTTTCTAAGCTGTTGACTCTGTTGCATATCACTCATTTCTATTCCCAATGTTTCTTGTACTGCTTTTATTTGGCTTTTTTTTCTTTTTGAGCTATTACAAAAACCTTGTAGGCTTGTAGCCAATTCATATTCTCTTTTCTAGTTTCATATTTTGATGTCGCTATTCTGTTCTGAGCTTATGTTTTGATCTTCTAGCATGCTATGATCAGGGTATTTTTTATTTCTTGCTCATTTTTAAGTCTATTTCAGACTTTTAAAGTTGATCAGTGCTCCTGGGGCACAGGGGGGACTGTCCCAAACTTCTTGTGCTGAGGCTGAGCAGGGCCTGGTCACTAGATTTCTATCCATAGGCTCAGTTATTGGCAGCTTGCCCACTGAACTGAGGTGACCCAGCCCAGTCATGCCTCTTGTCTGGGTTCGGAAACTGGCCATTTGCCTCAGAGCTCACCTGGTGCATCACTGGCCTGTTGAGTCAGGACAGAAGTTTCTGGTTTATTGTAAGGATTGTAAGGCCCCCTCTGTCTTATTCACACAGTTCCTGTGCTGGGCTGCCCTCCCCTAGTAATATAGGACTTTCCTTTTAAGTTATCTTAAGCTGGAAAATTGCTTCACTTCATCTTTTGTACATTCTGTTGAGCTCCACAATACATTTAGGTGTTTGACTTAACATTGTTTCTCTCTCTCTGGAGAGAGCTCAGGAAATTTCCTGGCTTTTCTCCACTATCTTGACTCTGCACCTTGAAATCCTATGAACTTCCTTCTTTTATCTTCCAGAAAGTGGAGGACAGCCGAGGATGTTATGTGTATTAACTTATAAAAAAGCCAGAGTTAATAGCATAATGGTATCCATTATGTGCTTTAATACAACAAAAACATGAATAAAAAGAGGAAATATAGGCAAATTATACAGGACTGATGACAGACCAAATAATGATATCCTGTTTGAGAAGAATCGAAAAAATAAAAACAAATATTTATGTCAATGATAAAAATAATGATAACAATGGGATGATACAAAACATTTATGGAGTATAACTAAACCAATCCTAAGAGAAAAAAAAAAGAGAGAAATTTAAACTAATGAAAAAGAAGATGTAGATAAAAGACTGCTAAATAATAAATAAATTTAGAGAATATTCAAACTGACTTTCAAAAAATTAACTCTAAAAAGTGCAAATTACAAAAAAATCTAAATAAAAATTTTAAAAACCAAAATTATAGAATAGATAAAACAGGTATTTTGTAAGAATAACAAAATTACTAAGCCTGGAGCTCATGTAATCAAGAAAATAAAGTTACCAAAATAAAAGCAAAATGAATTTGAAGCAGAAAAAAAATAAAAGCAATTAAGATAAAATATTACAGACAATTAAATACAAACAAAACTGGGAATTCAAAAACAATTTTAGACAACAAAATTAGAAATAATGTTCTTGAATAATTTTATACATAAAAAATTGAGGGAAAAGTAATAAATGAACTGCTATGACAGGTAAGAAAATTTAAAACTTCAGAGACCACATGAATTTACATATGCATTTTATCAAACATTTGAAAAAGAAATTGATCCTTCTACTTTAAAAATCCTTTCAGTAATAAAAGAAAAGGTACACTATACAAAATGTTTTTGTTGTAAGAAATAGAGACTAGAAGGAGAAAAAAATAAAGAGAACTAAAAACATTTCACAATAATAAATATTGATGCAAACATTTCCAGTCAAATCTTTGCAAGAAGATGGAAAAATTATATTTAGAAAATAATTCAGCATAAGTAAATTGGAGTCATTATAGAAATAAACAAAATAATAACATGTATTTAGAAGAAAAGTCTGAAATCTCAAGGACAATGGAGAAAAAATTACATTAAAAAATTTAGTCATAACAATACTGTAAATTTTCCTTCCTCAAAACATTGGTGCTGGTCTGTGAAGATCGTGTATTTTTAAATCAGCAGCAGGAGTCAGGAATTCAGGTTAGGGGAAAATTGTCAGTCTTTATTCTCAGTGAAGAAGGATCGGAGGTGGAAGAGAATCGGCGATAGCAATGTGTGCAGCTGAGTCAAGAAGGTAGCTTGACCAGCAGCCACACAACCAGCAGCTCAGAGTCTCGAACCCAGGCCCAATCTCTCCCAGCTTCTCTTCCTCTCTCTCTCTCTGCCTCCACCCACCAAAATCGTCATTTCCTATACAACACATCAGGACTTGCACAGAGAGTGGGCAGGAGCCATTCTTTATCCAATCATGTATATTAATAGAGTATAGCCCAATTACTATTTAGCCTCACGTACTTGGGACCTCAGTGCATCAACTCAAACCTCAGCCCATTACACTGGTCCTTTAAAAAATACAAAAATACATAATTTGATCATATAAATAAGCAAGAAATGGAGTCACAAGGCATTATACATAATTATAAGAACTGTGGATACAAAAAAGAAGCAGAAATCTCTGCTCTCAAGGAGCTAATATTTTGATTGCAGATTTATGTCTATACCAGTTATACACAAGCGAAGAGCTGAGATCAATGAAATGGACTTTTTTGCCCTATTGCAATTGCAACTATGACCTGACTTCTGCATATAAATCTAGAATGAAAAAAAAAATATCAAGAATTATGCATTGTGTAAGAATTTAAGAGATAATAAGTAAAAGAAAAGCGAACAACAAGACTAAAGGGATATAAATGTTTAAAAAACAGAGATTATAAAACAGAAAAGGAAAACAGGTCAAAGATTAGTATAGGGCAGAACTCTTTTTAAAAAATATAATTGTCAGGTGACTTCTTTAACATAGATACACATGACAGAAATTGAGAATCACCATTTTACAATTGAGAAAAATGAGGCAGTTGAGTTAAAAGACTTGTCTAGGTTATAAGTGGACAAGCACAGTTTTGAATTTGTCTACTACATCACCATGGTTTACTCTTTATACATAGTTTACGAGGAGCACTTTTGTAGTTATTAGCTATTTAATTTCATCTCAAAGAATGCCACTGCTTTTATTAATCATGTCAGTTAACTTTTATATAAACACATCAATAGGAACTCATTTGCTACTATTTTAGCAATGAAAACTCACAGATTATTTTGAACCTAAAGTAGTTATTTCTAGAAGTATTTAACTGATAAGTTCAAGTTGATGGAACTAAAAGAATTGTAACACAAATTCAAAATTAATACATGATCTGGATGTAAAAGGTCATGTGACTGAAGAAAAGAGAAAAGGCTAATGAGATGTATATTTCATAACATGATAGGGAGAGAATTATTTTTTATTGTAGTAAATTCATTCATTTTTAATACACATTGCTTTATAAATTATGTCAAGAGAGAAAAATCAGAGCAAAAGTGAAAAACCATGGGAGGGGGACAAAACAGAAAAAAAAAGTGAATATAGTATGTGTGGATTTACATTCAGCCTCCTTGGATCTTTTTCTGGATACAGATGACATTTTCTGTCCAAAGTCTATTGAAATTATTTCAGATCACTGAACCTCTGAGAAGAACTAAGCCTCTCATAGTTGATCACTGCACAATCTTGCTGTTATAGAGTCCGATGTTTTCCTGGTTCTACTTGTTTTGCTTAGCATCAGTTCTTTCTATAATCAGTTTGTTCATCACTTTTTTTATAGAATAATAATATTCCATTACCTTCATGCACCACAACTTTTTCAGCTATTTCTCAATTGGTGCACATCCACTCACTCCTTTTCCAATTATTTGCTACTACAACAAGAGCTGCTACAAACATTTTTGCACATGTGGGTCCTTTTCTCTCCTTTATGATTTCCTTGTGATACAGAACTACTAATGGTAATTCTGGGTCAAAGGAGATGCAAATTTTGATAGTCCTTTGGGCATAGTTCGAGACTGCTCTCCAGAATGCTTTTATCATTTCACAACTCCACTAACAATGTCTTAGTGTGTGTCAATTTTCCCACATCCCCTCCAATATTAATTATTATCTTTTCCTGTCATCTTAGGTAATCTGAGAGGTATGAGGTAGTACCTCAGAGTTGTTTGAATTTGCATTTCTTTAATCAATAGTGATTTAGAGCATTTTTTCATATGCTATAAATGGCTTTAATTTTGTCATCTGAAAATTGTTCATATCCTTTGACCATTTGTCAATTAGGGAATGACTTGTCTTCTTATAAATTTGACACAGTTCTTTCCATATTTTAGAAATGAGTTTTTTATCAAAAATATTTCTTTAAAGATTTTCCCAACTTTGTACTTCCCTGTTAATCTTGTTTCTAGGTTTTGTTTCTGTAAAAACTTTTCAATTTAATGTATTCAAATTTGTCCATTTTGCCTCTTATAATGTTTCCTAATTCTTCTTTGGTTATAAATTTCTTCTTTCTTCAAAGATCTCAAAGGTAAATTATTTCTTGTCCTTCTAATTTGTTTGTGTTATCATGCTTTATGCCCAAATTATATATCCATTTTAACATTATTTTAGTATCGTGTGTGAGGTGTAGGTCTATGCTGATTTTCTAATATATTATTTTCCAGTTTTCCCAGCAATTTTTGTCAAGCAATGAATTCTTATTCCCAAAGCTGAAGTTTGGGGATTTATCAAATAATAGGTTGCTATATGTCATTATTATTTTTTTTTGTTTTTGTTTTTTTTTATTTAATAGCCTTTTATTTACAGGATATATACATGGGTAACTTTACAGCATTAACAATTGCCAAACCTCTTGTTCCAATTTTTCACCTCTTACCCCCCCCACCCCCTCCCCTAAATGGCAGGATGACCAGTAGATGTTAAATATATTAAAATATAACTTAGATACACAATAAGTATACATGACTAAAACATTATTTTGCTGTACAAAAAGAATCAGACTCTGAATTATTGTACAATTAGCTTGTGAAGGAAATCAAAGATGCAGGTGTGCATAAATATAGGGTTTGGGAATTCAATGTAATGGTTTTTAGTCATCTCCCAGAGTTCTTTTTCTGGGTATAGCTAGTTCAGTTCATTACTGCTCCATTAGAAATGATTTGGTTGATCCTCGTTGCTGAGGATGGCCTGATCCATCAGAACTGGTCATCATCTAGTATTGTTGTTGAAGTATATAATGATCTCCTGGTCCTGCTCATTTCACTCAGCATCAGTTCGTGTAAGTCTCTCCAGGCCTTTCTGAAATCATCCTGTTGGTCATTTCTTACAGAACAGTAATATTCCATAATTTTCATATACCACAATTTATTCAGCCATTCTCCAACTGATGGACATCCATTCAGTTTCCAGTTTCTAGCCACTACAAAAAGGGCTGCCACAAACATTTGTGCACATACAGGTCCCTTTCCCTTCTATAATCTCTTTGGGATATAATCCCAGTAGTAACACTGCTGGATCAAAGGGTATGCACAGTTTGATAACTTTTTGAGCATAGTTCCAAACTACTCTCCAAAATGGTTGCATTCGTTCACAACTCCACCAACAATGAATCATATATGTCATTATTATTACATTTTTATGCTGTGTGTGTCTAATCTATTCCACAGATCCACCATTCTACTTCTTAGCTAGTACCAAATGGTTTTGATGACTGCTGCTTTATAATGTAGTTTTAGGTTTAGTACTGCTAAGCCACCATCTTTTGTATTTAAAAATATAGTTTTATTTCCTTATTGCCTATTCTAATTACTTTAATTTATTTTTTTCTTTTCTTATTGCTAAATCCAAGATTTCTAGTAGAATGTTGAATAATAATAGTGATAAAGGTCATCGTTGTTTCATCCCTCCTCTTATTGGGAATGCATCCAGCTTCAGGGAGAGAATTCTTAATGAAATAAGGAGTAGAAGTGTTATTTTTCAAGTTTTTGTAGGAGTACAATAAAAGAAGCTAGGAAAAGAAGGAAAACTGTAGAGTGGGAAAATATTTACAAGAAAAATATCATCAATAATAGTTTGGTATCGTATTATGTATCACTATGCATGTGTGTGTAATATGAACTTGTCTAACCTTTGTAGATCTATTTTGGAATTGTGTTAGAATCTTTGACCTAGATATGCTGCTTCTATGAATATACTCTTAAAATCAAAGAAAAAATAAAACATCAATATACTTTAAAATATTCATAATATCACTGTGATACTACTGGAAACAAAATGAGTGCCCTTGGTTGAGAAATGCCTGAAAAAATCATAGATAAATATAATTTGCAGAAAGAAGAAATGAATATGAGAAATTTAAAGAAATTTGGAAAATTTATATGAACTAATATATAATTAGAGGCAAATAAGCAATGTATGCAATGACTAAAGCAATATAAATGAAAAAAATCACGAAAAGAAAGCTCTACTGTGACTGAGTGGAAGAAAATAATGAAAGTCTCAGAAAATAGGCAATGAAACACAAAACTACTCATTTCAGAGAGACAAGGATTATTAAGACAAAATGTTTTATTAATTATCAAATGTAGATAGTATATTAGATTTTTTTGCATAGCTATTTTTCTTTATTACAAAATAGTATTCAAAGATATATGCCTCCCATGATCTCATTTTATCAATAAAGTATTTTTAAAGAAAACATTAAAATTCATCAATAGTTATGATTCAGTATCCACTTATTAGATAATGTCCTTCTTATTTCATATCTAATAGTTTTTCCTAGTAAATTTATTTATTTTTAATATACATTACTCTATGAATCATGTTAGAAGAGAAAAATCAGAATAAAAGGGAAAAACCATGGGAGAAGTTAAAAAAAAAAAAAACAGAAAGAAGTGAACATAGCATGTGTTCATTTACATTCAGTCTCCTTAGTTCTTTTTCTGTATGCAGATGGAATTTTCTGTCCAAAGTCTATTGGGATTGCTTTGGATCACTGAATCACTAAAAAGAAACAAGTCTTTCATAATTTATCATCATATATTCTCACTAATATTGTGTAAAATGTATATTACTGGCCTACGTGTTTTGCTCAGCATCAGTCCATGTAAAACTTTCCAGGCCTTTCTAAAATCAGGTTATTCATTATTTTTATAGAATAATAATATTCCATTACCATCTTCATTTATCACAACTTATTCAGCCATTCTTCAATTGAAGAACATCTATTCATTTTCCAATTCTTTGCTACCACAAAAAAAAAAAAAAAGAATTGCTACAGACATTTTAGCACATGTGGCTCCTTTTCCCTCCTTTATGATTTTCTTGAGATACAGACCCAGTAATGGCACTGCTGATTCAAAGGGTATGCTCTTTTGTCATAGTTCTAGATTATTCTCCAGAAGGATATCCCATTTTTCTCAAATCCTCTCCAACATTTATCATTATCTTTTCCTGTAATCTTAGACTATCTATGAGATGTTAGGTGATACCTCAGATTTGTTCTAATTTCCATGTCTCTAATCAATAGTGATTTAGAGCATTTTTTTCATAAAACTATAGATGCCTTTAATTTCCTCATCTGAAAATTATCTGTTCAAATCCTTTGACCATTTATCAATTGGGGAACAACTTGTATTCTTATAATTTCGACACAGTTTTTTTTATATTTTAGAAATGAGACATTTCTCAGAAACACTGGCTATAAAGATTCTTTTCCAGCTTTGCACTCTCTTTTAATCTTGTTTCTGTTGGGTTTGTGTGTGCGAAAATTTTTCAATTTCGTGTGATCAAAGTTGTCCATTTTACCTTTAACAATGTTTTCTAGGTCTTCTTTGGTCATAAATTTCTCCCTTCTTCAAAGATCTGTTAGATAAGTTATCCCTTGCTCTACTAATTTGTTTATGGTATCATCCTTTAGCCCAAATCATGTACCCCTATGGGGTGTGAGATATATTCTATGCTGAGTTTCTGACATTATTTTCTAGTTTTTCCAGCAATTTTTGTCAAATAGTGAATTCTTATTCCAAAAGCTGGAGTTTGGGGGTTTTATCAAATACTGGATAACTAGAGGTCTTGATTATTGTGTTATATGCATCTAATCTGTTCTGTTGATCCACCACTCTATTTCTTTGCCAGTACCAAATGGTGTTGATGACTAGTACTTTATAATATAGTTTTAGGTTTGGAAATGCTAAGCCACCATCCTTTGTATTTTTTTCCATTTATTCTCTTGATATTCTTGACCATTTGTTCTTCCAAATGAATTTTGTTATTATTTTTTCTAATTTTGTAAAATAATTTTTGGCAGTTTGTTTGGTATGGCATGGAAAAAGTAGATCAATCTAGGCAGAATTGTCATTTTTATAACAGTAGCTTGGTCTACCCATGAACAATTAATATTTTTCCACTTGCTTAGATCTGACTTCATTTATGTGAGAAACGTTTTGTAGTTATGTTCATACAGTTTGGGGGTTTGTCTTGGCAGGTACATGTCCATTACTTTTTTACCCTTCACTATCCAATTATTTTGTTTTGCTTACACATTTCTTCACATGAGTAAAATGTGATCATGTTGATAGCATTAGTCAGACTGACAAACACCTTCTCTGTAACAAGTGATGTTCTAGCCAGAACCACCAACTATCTATCTTTGTTTCTACCTCTCTGAGTGAATATCTTATGACATTCTGTCCCCATGAGGCAAATGGCACACTTTGGGGAGGATGTATGACCAAACTCCATATCCCATGAATCAATTGTGGCTCATTTTTTAATCATGGTAAAGTCACTAAGAAGAATAAAACCAATCCAGAGAAGATTTGCTCATGTTCCAAGGAGTGACCTTCCACAGGCTATTTTATCCATGCTACAAATACTTAAAATGGATGTGGTACTCTTAGAGTTCCTACAAGGAAATGATAATTTAAGAATGGGAGAGTCAGTTTGGTTTGGTTGTTGTCTTTCCTTCTCAGAGAGGACCAAAATGATCTCACTATACTAGAGATAAGTTACCACGTGTCTGACTTGGCTGATCAGATCAATACAATGTCAGAATGGTCTTCCATATGATGGGCAAAAACAGTCCATATGAACATGAGAAATGGATTCTCTCAATTTTCACAGTATCTGCTAGGTGATTCTATCCTACTAGAGGGTCTTCAGAATCTTCCTAAGACAATGCATATGTCGACCTTATTATCTATGTGAACATCCCTGGAAAGTATACTGCCAAAGTAAGTGAATTCATCCATAGCAGTTAAAACTTTTCCATTTGCTGTAACTGATCCTTCCACATATGGATGATGTGGTGCTGGCTGCTGGAGCACCTGTATTTTCTTAGTTTTAATTGTTAGGCCACATTTAGCACCACCAGCAGAAAATGCATTCATACTTGGGTACATCTCAGCTTCAGAGGCTGCATTGAATCATAGGCAAAAAAAAAAATCATGTATCAACACTCCCTACACTTTATTGTTGGCTTGTAGCCTTTTCAAGTTGAAGAATTCACCATCAGTGCTGTAGCTAACTTTGATACCATGTTCATCCTCATTGAAGGCATTTGACAACATGGATGAAAACATCATGCTAAAAAGCATGGGAGCAAGCATGCAGTCTTGTTTCACTCCATTGATGACTGGGAAATCTCAAGAGCATTGACTATTGTCCAGAACCTGGTCTAACTTCCATCATGAAACAATGAACTTCTCTAGGAAACCAAATTTTGACATAATTTTTCATAAGCCATTGTAAGTGACAGTATCAAAGGCATTGGTCAGATCTACAAATGTTGTACACAATCTTCTGTTCTGCTCCTGTCACATCAATTGTTTCTAAAACTCTTCTGAATTACATGGGCTCTCAGGTAGATGACCTGCTTGCAGGTGTAGGATCAGCCTATTATCAGGACTATGGCAAGAATATTGCCAGTACTGACTAAGAGAGAGTCTCCTCTGATAGTTGTAGGAAATCTATTTCCTTCACCTTTATAGAGAAGGACAATAGAGCCATCTTTGAACTCCTAGAACATAACCTCTTCTTGCTATATAATCCCTAAAATTTCAGTCAGTTTTTGTATGAGATGGAATGGTATCCATACTAGGTGTTTTGCCACATGAAAGGAATCTAATGGCACTCAAAACCTCTTCTGTTGGAAGTTCAGCTAGGGAGGAATGATTTCAATCTGGAGAAAAGGGTCAATGGTTTCTTCATTGATTGATGATGGTTTGGGTTGTAGGGCATTTTCAGGGAAAACTAGTACCTCCAGTGTGAGGATTGCCTAACTCTTTTCAATGCTGTTTTCTACCTTTGGGGTATATCTAATCCACCTAAATCAGATTTTCCCTTGGTAAAATCCATGAATGAGAACAATTTGTTCCAAAAGCCATGAAGATAGCTGAAGCAAGTTCTATGGAGCACTTACAGCTTGTTTAGACATTAAAGGCACAAAGGTTACCTACTGCATCTCAAAACATCATGAGTCATCTCGACTCTGTATTGCCACTAGAAAATGATGACTCTGGAAGAGAGAGTGAAGCTGATGATTTGGTGCAACTTTGCCTTACTTAAACCCAATATATACATGAATCAAAAGATATCACCCATACCAATTTTTCCCCAATCTAATTTTATTTTCTGTCCCTTTATTCAACTCTCGACTATTAAGTCCATTCAATTCTTCCTTTTTTGTATTGCTGTTGTTTGTCCTTTATTCTTTTTTTTAAATATTATTTAAAAACAAATTTCTTTATGAATCATTATGGTAGAGAAAAATCAGAATAAAAGGGAAAAACCATGGGAAAGAAAAAAAACAGAAAAAAAGAAGTGAATGTAGCATGGACTGATTTATATTCGGCCTCCTTAGTTCTTTTTCTGGATGCAGATGTCCTTTTCTATCTAAAGTCTATTGGGATTGCCTTGGATCATTGAACCACTGAGAAAAACAAATGTTTCTCAGTTGATCTTCACACAATCTTGCTGTTACTGTGTACAATGAATTTTTGGTTCTGCTCATTTTGTTCAGCATCAGTTCATGTAAATCTTTCCAGGCCTTTCTAAAAATGAGCTTGTTCATCATTTTTATGCAACAATAATATTCATCACCTTCATATATGATAACTTACTTGGCTATTGCTGAATTGATGAGCATCTACTCATTTTCCAATTCTTTGGTACCACAAAAAGAGCTGCTGTAAACATTTTTGCACATGTGGGTCCTTTTCTCTTTTTTATGATTTCTTTGAGATACAGACCCAATAGAGACATTGTTAGTTGAAAGGGTATGCACAATTTGATAGTCCTTTGGGCATTGGTCCAAATTGCTCTCTGGCAGGGTTACATCATTTCACAACTCCACCAACAATGCATTAGAGTCCCAGTTTTCTCACATCCCCTGCAACATTTATCATTATCTTTTCCTATCATCTTAGCCAATCTGGCAGGTATGAGGTGGTACCTCAGAGTTATTTTAATTTGCATTTCTCTAATTAATAGTGATTTAGAGCATTTTTTCATATAACTATAGATGACTTTAATTTTTTCATCTGAAAATTGTTCAAATCCTTTAATTGTTTATCAATTGGGCAATAACTTGTATTCTTTTAAATTCAACAGTTTTACATATATATATATATATATATATATATAAAACCTTTATCAGAAACACTGGCTGTGAAGAATTTTTCCCAGCTTTGCACTTCTCTTTTAATCTTGTTTCTGTTGGTTTTGTTTGTGCAAAACCTTTTTAATTTAATGTAATCAAAGTTTCCATTGTGCATTTCATAATGTTCTCTAGTTCTTCCCAAACCAATTTTGTTTTTACCACTGGGAGAATTAGTGAAAGTTTTATGAAAGAGATATCATTTCAATTGGTCTTTAAGGATAGTTAAATTTGTCTCAATTTCAATTCCTTCTCTTCCTCCAGAAATAATTACCTATTCTTTTCTCCCTCATTAGTGTTAATGGATATACTATCTCCCCAGACTGCAATGGTTTATAATCTTAGAGTCATTTCTTATTATGAGATCATTTTTGATTACCTCATCCAGTTCATTGATTCTGTAAGTTTCTTTTTCTTCAATCAATAATCACATATTAAACACTAAGTTCCTGGACATGCACATATAAATAAAAAAATGATCTAAAAAACCTTGCATTCTAATTGGGCGGGGGGGGGGGGAATGAAGTACATATATAAGTAAATTCAGAAACCAATACAGATAAATGAAAGATTGGTTGGAAGAGAGGACATTAGCATTTGGAATCATGCAAAAGGTGATGCTTGACACATGTCCTGAAAAGAAAGATAGATTGTAAGAGGTAGAGATGTGAAGTGAAGCACATTCAAGGCAAAAGTAAAAGACTTTTGGGTAAGGAACAGAGATAGGCCACTTTGACTGGATCACTGAGGATAGAAAGGAGGTGATATACTGTACAATGAGGCTAGATAGTTGGATTCCAATTTGTGGAAAGCTTTAAAAAATAGACATAGAGATTAATACTTTATTCTAGAGACATCAGGAAACTGCTATCAATTATTAAGTAGTGATGTGATTATATTTACACTTAAGCAAAATTATATAGAGGTTTGAGTAGAGTGGGAAGAAACTTGAGGTAGAGAGATAAACTACTATACTATTACAATAACCCTTCTGAGAGATGAAGGTCTGAATTAAAATGGTTATTGTGTAAATAGAGAAAAGGGATCAAGTGTTGCAGAGATTGCTGTAGAGGTAGGGATGTTAAGAATTTAACAACTGATGTGATAAGTATGGTGAGGCAGAGGGAGGAACCAATTATAACAAAAAAGTTACATATTGATTATGAATAAAGTATAGTTATTCATTTAAGAAAAATAATGAAATTTAGAAATTTAGAAGAAGGGGTTTGGAAGGAAGGAAATAATCACCTATATTTTGGAAACATCAGTTTTAAGATATTTCAAAAGAAAAATGACTATTACAGAGTCAATAACACTAAAGCTCAAATGTTATTGATTGTCAAGAGGACAGATTGTATTTATATATATAAATATATATATATTTAGTTTTCATTTCTGTACTAATTACTTATAACTCTACATATATATACATACATACATATATAACTCTACATATAACTCTAAATATATATAAGCTAATTGGAAAATCAAGACAATGCATGTGGAGAGAAAAAAGAAGAGATCATAGGAAAGAGCATTGGGGAATATTGATAATTACATGGCAAAATATGTATTGTGACTCAGAAAGGGAATTGAAAAAGAATGGTCCCATAGGGAGGAAGAGAACCATGTTATCAAATTCCAGAAAAGAGGGAACATTTAAAACATTTAAAAGAATAGGTAGTCAAAATGTCAAATTCTGCAATTTAATTCTGCAATTTAATTTAATTTAATTTTGAGCAAATTATTTCACCTCCCTAAGTCTGTTTCTTCATCTCTAAATAAAATAGTAGTGTCTCTGGTCCCTTCTAATTCTAAATCTGTTTTCCTAATACTGATTTTGGAGATAGATGACATATTTTTAAGATCCATCTCAATTGTTTACTACATATGTGACTTTGAAAAAAAATCATTTAACTTCCTTGGACTCAAGTTTCCTTAACTCTAAAATGAGGAAGTTATACTTGAAGTCCTCAGTGACTTAGGCCAATATTAGACCTATAATTCTATGATTTAAAGATTTAAATCCCATTTGACTTCAAACCCATTACTCCTTCTTTCCCATTACATCGCTCCTTATGGAATTGAAGACCTGAAAAACATATTAATGATTATATAATAACTTGCCTCAAGTCATATAAAACAGGTTCTGATAGAGCTGGAACCAGAAGGTCTTTAAAACTCTTGGCAACCATCAGGTACAATAGGAATGCCAGCTAATAATAACCTAAAGAGTCTTGAAGAGTGGAAGCTAGAGAAAAGTTCTCATTTTCCTTTTCCCATTGTCCTTACTTTTCAGGGTATATTATTAGTTACATTAATAATCTTCATCATTTGGAGGCATATTATATTTTAAAAGCAGTATTTTATTCAGTATTGCCTATATTTTGCTAAAATAAAGATTGCATTCACAAAGCCATATGTAACATCCTGAAATAAGAGGGTAGTAGAAGTAAGGAAGTTAATAGTGCATAGTTATGACAGATAAATGAAACCCAAGAAACCTGCATTCTATTTCTGATTCAACCACTAAGTTTGGGAAAGCAGGTTCTTAAATTCTTTATGCTTTGATTTAGCAAAACACACAGCATTTTGCTTTACTGACTATAATTCACAGGGCATGGGGCCTGAAATCATATTTGTATAATTCTGGGGTCTTCCTACGAATAAAATTACTAACATCAGGCAAACACTCTATTTTCCAGAAAATGCCAGCAAGTAGCAGCGTGTTGGCGTTCAACAATGCTTCAATGCTAACAATGTTTCATTTTTATCTGTATGAGATGCTTATCCACATGGCAAATGCTTCACTTGTCAATTTTTGTTTAGCACATTAGTTAAACATGGAGAGCAACCAAGAAAGGTGGGAACCATTTTAAAAGGAGCTGGGAAAATTTCTAAAGGCTTTCACTATAGGGCTGTGTCCATGCTTGAAGACAATTGGTTAGTTGGCTATGAAAAGTTTACCTGTCACTTGTGTCTCTTAAATGGCCTTTATTATTTGCAACATGTCAACCTACTGAGAATAATGGGAAAGACTTCTATGGCAATAGCTGAGCATCAATCAAGAGATGAAGGTAGAAAGGAGCGTCAGAGGTATTAACACAGCAGGAGCTGTACATATCATAGGAACTCCTAATGGACCTCTGGAAGATAAAGACACATACCAAAGTATGCTTGTGTTCCCACAGGCTAGAAATGCTATAGTTTATAGCAACAGAATTCATGAACCATGCAAATATTCACAGAAAAGAGCTAGAAAACTGCCCTTGAGAATTTCTTCCTGGCTGGACCATGTCATTTTTTAAAACCAGAAATTGATAAATTAAATATAAAAGAGGGAAATCTGTCTCAATATTTCATTATAGCTTCTGTTTAAAAGAAATCATCATTGAGAGGGGTGTGTGTATGTGTGTGTGTGTGTGTGTGTGTGTGTGTGTGTGTGTGTGTTTTCTTGGTAAATAGTGCTCTAGCACATATAAAATGTCTATAAAAATATGTTTTCTTTCATTCTGTGGCAAATACATTCACATTCATTATTCTTTTCAATGCAGAGACTTTATCTTAAGTATACACATTGGAAATAAATATTTTATGAATTTTTTACTTGTTTCATTAAGCTTCTATCTACCTCTTTCATTTGTTTTGAGTATAATTTTTCTACATCCTTTTAAAAGTATTGCTCTGTTCTATCTTGGATCATTTGCCAAAGCAATGATTTAATCTTGGATCATGGGTTAAGTAAGAAATCATCTATTTCATCCTTATTACACTTATAGAATGTCACCTCCACAAATCCAAAGACCATTGACTTCAGGCTGTCCTAGTCATCTGGATATGGAATTTACATGTTGTTACCCAATCTTTTCTTCTTTAATGCACTGATCCTTGATTTCCAATCAACTATATTATTGGTCTACATTTAATTTCCATGCCTTATTGTCTCTTTATATATTATTTTTAATGGTAAATTCATAGATTTTACACTCAAGGGACATTATATTGTAGTTGATCACTTTACTTTGCACATGTGAAAAATGAGGTTTAGAGAGACTTTTCCATAGTCGTACAGCTCTGTCAGAGACTGGATTTTTCTGACTATCAGTTCAGCACTATATCCATTATTCTGTGTTTGGTTTCAATTGACAATAAGTAGAGCAAGTACATATTCTGGTTATATAGGAAATATCAAGAGACCTTGACAAAGACAAAATGCTGATGAGACACTATCTTTTTATAGAAAAAATATAAGAACACATGGACAAAACTCTCTCAAAAAGAAATATTAATGGGTTGCCATATCCACCATTGATAAAGTACCTACATGGATAATCATATATACCAAATGAAGCATCTGCTTAGGTTTTGAAGTTTGACTGAATCTTATGAAATTTAATGGATTTTCTTTCAGAATTAGTGATCTTTTTTATTTTTCAATCTCCTTTCTGACATTAAGCCCCTAATTGTTACACCAAGTTTGAGGTATATTTTTGGACTTTATTCATGGCAAACCATATCTCATGATTTCTTATCAAAGTAATTTTTCAACCAGTCAAACAGAAGAAATATTAATTCAAAGGAAAATATATTTGTTAATTGGGATGGCAAAATATGTGATGAGAAGGAATCCTCTCCCCCCCATATAGATGTTTACTCTTTTAGATATTACCATATTACTAATGAGAGAAGGAACACAAGTAGGGAACACAATGAGAAAAAGAAAAAACAAGAGTACACACCGATAGCAATAAACCAATATACATCTACTATATGCCAGGTACTATGTGAGGTACTGGGGATATATGAACTAAAATGAAATAATCTCATCTCCAGAATTTACATACTAATCAGAGATAAAAGTTCATATATAAGATAGTAAAGGATAAGTAGAAAGTAAATACATCACAATTTAGAAAACATGCATGCCCAGAGAATAAGCATTGCTAAAGAACTAACTAGAAAAGTCCTAGAATATTTGTCTATCCTTTGAACTAAGATACTCTGTTTATATTTGAATTATCTCAATCTTAACTCTTTTTATGAATGATCTCAGTCTTATTATGATAAGAATTCATTTTAATTGTTATCCTATCCTTAGTCACTAACTTTGAAAACTACAAATAATCCTAGGAATTCCGCTAAGTTAAACTTTAAAACAGCTTAATGGAACTTCTCTCAATCAACATAATATCCCAGGTTTATCCTGGGTACAAAAATATTTTTGGAAGCAAAACTTTATTTATTATATTTCAGCTGATGCAAAAAAGCAGGGGTAGCAATTCTAATCTCAGATAAAGCAAAAGTAAAAATAGATCTAATCCAAAGATATAAAGATAGGAAGTACATACTGTTAAAAAGTATTGTAAATAATGAAGTAGAAACAATACTAAATATATATGTATCAAGTGATAGAACACTTAAATTCCTAGAGAAGATACTAAGCTAGTTACAGGAAGAAAGAGGCAGCAAAGCTATATTTGTGGAGGACCTTAATTTTGCCCTCTCAAAATCAGAGAAATCTTACCACAAAATAAGCAACAAAAAAATACTAGGGAAGTTAATAGGATCCTAGAAAACCTAGGTATGATAGATCTCTGGCGAAAATTAAATAGAGACAGAAAGTAATACAATTTTTCTCAGCAGTATATGGCACCTACACAAAACCTGAGCATATATTAGGGCATACAAACCTCACAATCAAATGCAGAAAGATAAAAATAATAAATGCTTCCTTTTCAGACCACAATGAAATAAAAATTACATTCAATAAAGGGCCAGGGAAAATAGACTAAAACACAAATGGAAATTAAATAATCTAATTTTAAATAATGAGTGGGTCAAAAAACAAATCACAGAAACAATACATAATAGCATTCAAGAGAATGACAATAATGAGACAACATATCAAACCTATGGGATGCAAATTTACATGAATAAAATAAAGAGCAGATCAATGAATTAGACAGGGAAGTAAAGAAAAAAAGCTACACACTAACAAAATCCAACAGTCAGAGTTACAAAGAGAAATTCCATTTAAAGTAACTACTGATAATATAAAATATTTAGGAATCTATCTGCCAAGGGAAAATCAGAAACTTTATGAGCAAAATTACAGACCACTTTTCACACAAATTAAGTCTGATCTAACCAATTGGAAAAATATTAAATGCTCTTGGATAGGGCGAGCAAATATAATAAAGATGACAATATTACCTAAACTAATCTATTTATTTAGCGCTATACCAATCAGACTCCCAAAAAACTATTTTAATGACCTAGAAAAAATAACAACAAAGTTCATATGGAAAAACAAAAGGTCAAGAATTTCAAGGGAATTAATGAAAAAAAAATCAAATGATGGTGGCTTAGCTGTACCAGATCTATAATTATATTATAGAGCAGCAGTTACCAAAACTATTTGGTATTGGCTAAGGAATAGATTAGTTGATCAGTGGAATAGATTAGGTTCAAGGGATAAAACAGTCAACAAATATAGCAACCTAGTCTTTGACAAACCCAAAGATCCCAGCTTTTGGGATAAGAACTTACTGTTTGATAAAAATTGCTGGGAAAATTGGAAACTAATATGGCAGAAACTAGGCATTGATCCATACTTAACGCCGTACACCAAGATAAGGTCAAAATGGGTTCATGACCTAGGCATAAAGAATGAAATTATTAATAAATTAGAGGAACATAGGATAGTTTACCTCTCAGACCTGTGGAAGGGGAAGGTCTTTATGACCAAAGCAGAACTAGAGATCATTACTGATCACAAAATAGAAAATTTCGATTATACCAAACTGAAAAGTTTTTGTACAAACAAAACTAATGCAGACAAGATTAGAAGGGAAGCAATAAACTGGGAAAATATTTTTACAGTCAAAGGTTCTGATAAAGGCCTCATTTCCAAAATATATAGAGAATTAACTCTAATTTATAAAAAATCAAGCCATTCTCCAATTGAAAAATGGTCAAAGGATATGAACAGACAATTCTCAGATGAAGAAATTGAAACTATTTCTAGTCATATGAAAAGATGCTCCAAGTCATTATTAATCAGAGAAATGCAAATTAAGACAACTCTAAGATACCACTACACACCTGTCAGATTGGCTAAGATGACAGGAAAAAATAATGATGATTGTTGGAGGGGATGTGGGAAAACTGGGACATTGATGCATTGTTGGTGGAGTTGTGAACGAATCCAACCATTTTGGAGAGTAGTTTGGAACTATGCTCAAAAAGTTATCAAACTGTGCATACCCTTTGATCCAGCAGTGTTACTACTGGGATTATATCCCAAAGAGATTATAAAGAAGGGAAAGGGACCTGTATGTGCACGAATGTTTGTGGCAGCCCTTTTTGTAGTGGCTAGAAACTGGAAACTGAATGGATGTCCATCAGTTGGAGAATGGCTGAATAAATTGTGGTATATGAATATTATGGAATATTACTGTTCTGTAAGAAATGACCAACAGGATGATTTCAGAAAGGCCTGGAGAGACTTACACGAACTGATGCTGAGTGAAATGAGCAGGACCAGGAGATCATTATATACTTCAACAACAATACTATATGATGACCAGTTCTGATGGACCAGGCCATCCTCAGCAACGAGATCAACCAAATCATTTCTAATGGAGCAGTAATGAACTGAACTAGCTATGCCCAGAAAAAGAACTCTGGGAGATGACTAAAAACCATTACATTGAATTCCCAATCCCTATATTTATGCACACCTGCATTTTTGATTTCCTTCACAAGCTAATTGTACAATATTTCAGAGTCTGATTCTTTTTCTACAGCAAAATAACGTTTTGGTCAGGTATACTTATTGTGTATCTAATTTATATTTTAATATATTTAACATCTACTGGTCATCCTGCCATCTAGGGGAGGGGGTGGGGGGGGTAAGAGGTGAAAAATTGGAACAAGAGGTTTGGCAATTGTTAATGCTGTAAAGTTACCCATGTATATATCCTGTAAATAAAAGGCTATTAAATTTAAAAAAAAAAAGAAAAGAAAAAAAGCTACAAAAAATAAAAAAAACCCAGTTAAATAATAAATTAGAAATTCTGAAACTCAAAGGAGAGATTAATAAAATTGAAACAGAAAATTATTGTGATAATTAATAAAACTAAGTGTTCATTTTATATAAAAAACTAAATAGACCAAGCTTTAGTTAATTTGATTAGAAAAAGGAAAGGAAAAAGCAAATTACCAGCATCAAAAATGATAAATGAACTTAACACCAATGAAACAGAAATTAAAATAAGAGCTATTTTTACCCAACTGTAGGGCAGCAAGTCTGAAAATCTAATCTTAAATGAATGACTATTTAGAAAAATATAAATTGCCTGGATTACTAGAAGAGGAAATAAATTACTTAAAAAGTCACATTTTAGAAAAAAGAAATTGAACAAGCCATCATCTCCAAGATTCTCCAAGAAAATATTTAAAATTAAAAAATAATTTTATTCTATGTAAACTGTTTGAAAAAAGAGGTCTTTGACAGATTCCATCTATGACACAAATATGGTACTGGTCTGTAAACCAGGAAGAGCCAAAACATAGAAAGAAAATTACAAATTGCTCTCCCTAATGAATATTGATGCAAAATAAAATATTAGCAAAAATATTATAGCAATTTATCAGCAAGAGAGTACACTGTGACCAACTGGGATTGATACTAAGAATACAGGGCTAATTCACTTTTAATAAACTATTGCCATGAACAACCATATCAATAAAAAAACCCAACAGAAATCATATAATAATTTCAATTGATGCAGATAAAGCTTTTGGCAAAATACAGTACCCATTCCTATGAAAAGCACTAGAAAGCATAAGAATAAAGGAACTTTTCCTTAAAATAATAAGCAGCATTTATCTAAAACCAACAGCAAGCCTTATTTATAATGGAGAGAAGCTGGATGCATTTCCAATAAAATAAGGAGTGAAATAAGGATGCCCATTATTAAAACTAATTTTTAATATTATACTAGAAGTGATGGCTGTAGAAATAAGAAAAAAAAGAAATAAAAGAATTAAAATAGGCAATGAGGAGATAAAACTACCACTCATTGCAGATATGATGATGATATACTTAAGAGAATCTTAGAAAATCACCTCAAAACTACTTGAAACAATTAACAGCTTTAGCAAAGTTGCAGGATATAAAATAAGTCCACACAAATCATTAGTATTCTATATATTACTGACAAAGCCCTGCAGCAAGAGATGGAAAAAGAAATTTCATTTGAAATAACTGTAGACAGAATAAAATATTTTGGCTATCTACCAGCCTAGACAAACCCTGGAACTATATATACACAATTACAAAACATTTCTCACACAAATGAAATCAAATGTAAACAAATGTAAAAATATCAATTGCTCTTGGGTTGGCTGAGCTAATGTTATAAAAATGACAATTCTATCTAAATTGGTCTACTTGTTCAGTGCCATATCAATCAAAATGCCAAAAAATTGTTTTATACAACTAGAAAAAATAATAAAATTCATCTGGAAAAACAAAAGACCAAGAATATCAAGGGAATTAATGAAAAAAAATGCAAAAACATGGTGACATACCAGTATCAGACCTAAAATTATATTATAAAGCAGTGGTTATTAAAACCAGTTGATGCTGGAGAAGAACAAAGTGGTAGATCAGTGGAATAAATTCGCTACAAACAACAAAATAATCTATGACTTTAGTAATCAAGTATTAGGTAAGCTCACATATTCTCAAGAATAAGAACTCAACATTTCACAAAAATTGGTGAGACAACTGGAAAATAATGCCATAAACTCAGCATAGACCTACATCTCACACACCATACCAAAATACAGTTGGATACATGATTTGGGTATAAAGGGTGATATCATAAGGAAATTAGGAGGGCAAGGGGTAATTTACTTATCCTATCTTTGTAGAAGGGGGGAATTTATGACCAAAAGAGATTTAGGGAACCTGATGAAATGCAAAATGGACAATT
Source organism: Sarcophilus harrisii (assembly GCF_902635505.1). Lineage (NCBI taxonomy): Eukaryota > Metazoa > Chordata > Mammalia > Dasyuromorphia > Dasyuridae > Sarcophilus > Sarcophilus harrisii. The sequence goes on from NC_045428.1 coordinate 289,222,445, forward strand.
TTGATTATGCTAAATTAAAAATTTTTGCAGAAACAAAACCAATAGAAACAAGATTAAAAGGAAAGTATAAAACTGGGAAAAAAATCTTTACAGTCAGTGTTTCTGATAAAGGTTTCATTTCTAAAATACATAAAGAACCATGTCAAATTTATGAGTACAAGTCATTCCCCAATTTTAAATGATCAAAGGATATGAACAGACAATTTTAAGATGATAAAATTAAAGCCAATTATTTTTATATGAAAACAATGTTCTAAATCACTATTGACTAGAAAAACACAAATTAAATCAACTCTAAGGTACCACCTCACACCTCTTAAATTGGATAAGATGATAGGAAAAGATAATAATAAATGTTGGAAGGAATGTGGGAAAACTGAGACACTGATCATTGTTGGTGGAGTTGTAAAATGATCCAATCATTCCAGAGAGCAATTTGGAAAAATTGCCCAAAGGGATGTCAAATTGTGCATACACTTTGACCCAGCAGTTCCACTACTGGTTTTGTATCCCAAAGAAATCATAAAGGAGGGGAAAGGACCTATATGTGCACAAATATTTGTAGCAGCTCTTTTTATATTAGCAAAGAATTGGAAAATGAGTAGATGCCCACTAATTAGGGAATAGTTGAATAAGTTGTAGTATATGAACATAACGGAATATTATTGTTATAGAAAGATGATGAATAAGCTGATTTTAGAAAGGTCTGGTAAGATTTACATGAATTGATGCTGAGTGAAACAATCAGAACCAAGAATACATTATATACGGTAACAGCAAAATTGTACAATGATTAATTATGAAAAACTTGGTTCTTCTCAGTGCTTCAGTGATCCAAGGCAATCCTGTTAAGGACCATGCCTAGTGGCCATGCCTAAGTGAATGGCAGGTCAATTCTCTGAGAGCCTCCACAGCTGTGAATCATAACACTTGAAAGAGTTGCAAAACAGCCTTTACTAAGCAGATGTTCCTTGTGGATTGGGAATGAAATAAATTGGAAGGAGAGAGAAGAGGAGAGAAGTCAGAGAACGCAACTGCCTCTCACTCTTCTTGTATCATCATCCTCATCCTCTCACATGAAGGGATCCATTCTACAGGTCTGAGTTAGACCTCCAGCAGCCACTGGCAGGTGGCTCCCGAAAATGGGACACAAAAAACATAATAAATAAAGAAGCAACAGCGTCCAAAAGCTGTTCCCAAGTAAGATCCTTCCAGGAGAGTTCCTTTGGTAACCTGCAGGGAAGGAAAGGGAGAAGAGACCCAGTAAGGGTTTTTTAGTCTGGACTAATTAAATGGGCCAAGACATCAAAGGGCCAAGCCAGGAGACTGATGAGAGACTTATGAAAAATGTTGGTTCTGACTATAATCCTCTTCTCTTCTTGAAAATGTGCCTCCATGACATCTCACAAGATTCAACAGCTGCTATAGTGATGTTTGTACTCCCTAGCATAAGGACTCAGATACCTTAGCATGTAGACTTAGATAACAGAAACTTACTGACCAGGCTTTGGGGGGGAAATAATTACATTTCCAAAAAACAAACAAAAAAAAAAGGCAAATTGTTAAGGACCATGCCTAAATGAAGGGCCAGTTCAATTCTCTGAGAGCCTCCACAGCTATGAATCATAATTCTTGATGGAGTTCTAAAGCAGCCTTTACTAATACAGATGTTCCTTGTGGATTGGGAATGAAATAAATTGGAGGCAAGATGGAAGAGGAGAGAGATAAGAGAACATAACTGCCTTTTAGTCTCCTTGTATCATTATCATCCTCTCACATGAAGGGATCCATTCTATAGATCTGAGTTAGACCTTGAGCAGCCACTGGCATGTGGCTCCTGTATCACAATACAATTCTAATAAATGTTGAATAGAAAACACTATCTGCATCCAGGAAAAAAAAAAGAAACAAAACAAAACATGTAGATTGAATGCAAATCAATTTCTACTAGGTTCACATCTTATTTCTTTTTTCTTTCTCATGATTTTCATCTTATGTTCTGATTTTTTCTCTCCCAACATGATTCATAAAGAAATGTATATTTAACATTTTACATTTTAATATACATGTATAAGCAAAAAAAAATAAAACAATTAAAAAACTTTCCCCAAGTAAAACAAATTATTATACCCAATGTGTATATGAAATGCCACTACTGATCTCTACCCTCTCCTTTATAAGTAGTTTGTACTTTGATTTTATTTTCAAAATGATTATGTTGATCTATCTCCAAACTTTCACCATATCTAGAGACCTGCCTTAACAAAGGGTAAAATCTGTAGCAGGTGAATGAGGAAAAAAAGTGAAAAAGGATCAAGAAGAATTGAAAATAAAGTCTTTGACTTATTAGCACCATTCTCCAACCACTTGAAATATGAATATATATGTGAAATGTTGAATGAGTATATAGTCTAAGAGAGAAGGATTTAGGGTAGGAACTGGAAGCTTAGATGAACTAGTATTCCAATTGTCAGCCTATGAATTCCAAATTGAGAATTTACATGCCAGCAATGCTATTTCCCTTACTTCTATTACTTTATATTCTCTTCCCCAACCCAATGATTCCCTTGGTATTAGGAAATTTCTCTTGGGTTTTGTCCTAAGAAAGTTGAAATGTTAACCCCTGATGGGATATCCTAAAAGGATAATGAAATCAGGAACATACATCCTTCTACTATGTCAAAAGTTAGAACCAGCACTAGTTTTAGAATAGGTATTATTTTGAAAAATTTTGATAGGATGACAACCAAAAGCAAATTCTACTACCAGTTATTTCACCATTCTAGTTTCCTTTTCTTGTCTTATTTAGATATCACAATCCAAAATTCTATCTACGAGTACAAATATGTGTGTATATTATGTATGCATGTATATAGATATAGATATACAACCTAATTACAAATATATTCCATGCAAATTGGTCAAGCTGGTAGTGATTACATTTATTTTTGTATCTCCTAATTTGTCTGATATTTGTTTTGAGAGCAGGAAATGTATCTCATCAGTATTACAGTAGGTTCTCTTTCTTCTCTCTCTTTTTCTCTTTCTACCTCTCTCTCCATATGTTCATAAATAGAGAAAGAAAGAAAGAAGCTATAGGAAAACCCCAGGGAAGCTGATTATAGATACAGACATTACAAAAGGTTGGGAATGTAATTTCCTTTTACATTTCTCCTACAGAGAAATCAAAAGCTTTCTATTCAGCAACTTGGATTGCTGTTCTATTCATCTGGGGTTTTGAGGACAGTTCCTGAAGAAAACTCAGCATTTCTTTCTCAGTGTCCTAACTTTCTTTCTTTCCTTTTTTTTTTTTTTTGTATTCCTTGCATATAATTTATTGATGAATATTCTTTAGCACAATGATTGGCATACAGTAAGCACTACATAAATGTTATTAATATTACAAAATATCATTATTCAACAATGTGAGCCAAATTAATTGGTTCTATGTTATCTTCATATGTCTGATACAAAGATAGAAAGGAAAAGAACTACAAATGAAAAAGCACCAGCTGTTAAGAGTTCAATGAGTCTGAAGTCCAGGGTTCTTGACTTTTTACCTAAAGAAAAGTCCTAATATATAATTTACACTTTATTTTTTTTTTATTTAATAGCCTTTTATTTACAGGATATATGCATGGGTAACTTTACAGCATTAACAATTGCCAGACCTCTTGTTCCATTTTTTTACCTCTTATCCCCCACCCCCTCCCCCAGATGGCAGGGTGACCAGTAGATGTTAAGTACATTAAAATATAAATTAGATACACAATAAGTATACATGACCAAAACGTTATTTTGCTGAACAATAATATTCTAAGACCAGAAGGTCTCAGGATTATTAATATATCTTCCCTAAAGTCTAAGGGAAGAAATATTATTATATTCCCAGGTCAGAAGACTTTTACAATCAACGATGGGCAGATTGTTAGAACAACAGCAGTCTAATGTTGGAGGTGGGATAGGGGAGAGGAGAGACCTTGGAATCACTGATTCTAAAGCCAGAAGACTTTAGAATCATTGATAGATTGTTAGAATAGAAACACCCCAAGATTGAGGGAAATAATTATTCTTATTGATGTGGACTCTTTTTCTTCCCTTTTCAAGAAGAAGCTGTTGTGGGATGAGACAATTTAATAGTGTTTGGGAGGTCTCCAGGTCGGTGTCACAGGTATTGTGAAAGAATTTGCAGATGTAGTATCCAAGTTAAGTTGGCAAAAAAGTTGTCAATTTATTGAAGTTGAGAATTCAGTGGGCTAATTCCAGATTGGAAATAGCAAAGAACTGAAAGACAGAGAACAACTTTATCCAGTCCCCCATAGCCAGAAACTAAGGAGTCTATCACTGTCATGTTGATTCTATGACCCCAGGCTAAGGCTAGGAAGTAATCTCCAGATGAATTAAGGGTGGTCTTTGAAATTTAATTATCACTGACCTGATCATCAGTCAGCAATGAGCTGAGAAGGACTGGGCATAGAAGTTTACTGAGACCAGAAGCTATCTTACTAAGGGGTGATTAGAATTAGGTACATTGAGAGTTTGATAAGGCAGACTCCAAAGCTAGAAGATTTAGGATTTCCTGACCTATTGCCAAAACAGAACACCCCCCCCCCAAAAAAAAAAAAAATCAGGGGATCTATTATATCAAAGCCAACCAGTTATTATTCATGTAGCCAAGTCCCAGATTATCCTGCTTGTATAAAATGATAGTAAGAATTAAACTATCAACCTGTATTTTCTATCCCTTCAACCTCTGGGAATCTTTAAATAACCTTTGAGATATTGGTTAGAGTACTTTTTAGACAGGTCTAAAGATATTCCATCTGGTTCCTCTCTAATCTCCTCCTCTGAGCTTCCTGGTAATTCTTCTCCCTTGAGAAACCTCCAAGGTTATATAGATCTGGTCAGGATGAAGATTTTTGAAAGGGCTAAACCTATTATTAATCTGTCTGTCTCTCTGCCTCTGTCTCTGTCTCTCTCTTTCTGTCTGTCTGTCTTTCTTTTCCTCTCTCTTTTCCTTATAGTGTCTTTTCTTTAATAATTTCTTCTTACTGTATAGCTAAACCTGGTTAGGCTGTTAAACTTATCTTTTGATTTAACTACCCAGTCAATAGAATACTCAGAACTCATGGCCTATTCCTTTAGTGGATTCTTCCAAACTCCTTTCCTTGATAATGATAACCTTATTGTTCTCCCAACTGTATTTCCTGTTTGCTACTCTTGCTCTAAAATAGATTGTAGGTCTATTTTACCTCTCCATTTTTATCTGTAACTTCTTCTCCTAAATAAACCTGACTTTTGGTAAAGAGAATAATGATTGTGAATTAGTCACATGTTTATTTCAAAGTATCAGAGTATCCTGTATCATCTAAAGCTTTAAGATTATAGTGGGAAAATATTTTTTTCTATATATATGGAGCTTTGAAATTACTCCTTTCCAGAAATGCCATCTGAACTGTGCTCTGTTAAGAAATTCCTTATTAGGGGTCATTGACCATCAAATATGATTAGCTTCTTCCCTAATCCTTAATCCCTAATCACTTGGGAGTGACACAAACAATGCTGGCCAATAGCAGTAACTCAATACTATTTCTATTGGTTTGTAAGCTATAGAACTCAATGATGGGAATGACCCCACCCCTAACATTGCTCAATTGTACCTTTAAACCATAATATTAGCATATTCACCTGATCTCTGTTTTTCTTTCCCTTAAAGTTATCTTCTTGATTCTGACTCTTTCCTAGATTTTCTTGGAACTTTAGCTAGCTTTAATTTGTCACAATTACCTCTTTGCTTCTGCTCCTTTGTTAGATTCCTCTGGAGTTAGCCTACTGTCAAGCTTTTGCCCCTTTACTAAACTCCTTTGGAACTTTAGCCTGGTAGTAAATCTTTGACACTAAACTTGAAGACTGAGTATGTGAATTCTTTTGCCAAACCCACAATACTAACCAGGGGGAAACTAATCTTGTTGAGGTCCTCCTCAACAAACTGGATATAATATTCCAGTCGCCCATTATTTCCCATAAATTTCCTTGCCATAGACAAATTTGTATGTCAATTTCTCTGTCTCCAAAATAAGGAAACTAGAAAATGAATCTTATCTTACTTCTTAAATTCTTGAGGATATTGTGAGAATAATGTATATATAATGAACTGGAAAATTAACAATTGAGTGAACCTCTATTGTATCCATCCATGTATATTTTGCCTTCAAAGCCTCAGTGTGATGAAATCCAGTGTTGTTTTCCAAATAATTTCAAATCTGCAAAGATAGCTAAAGTTCAAGAATTAAGTGACTGTCTAGCCTGAGGCAGTAACTTACACAGAAATCAAAATGAGTAGATGAATTCTAGTGTAATCTTACCTTAAGTGAAAGCTATCCAATTGCTTTGCCTCATCACTAAGGAAACTACAGCCGGATAAGGAAACAGTCATCCTCAGTCAGGATGTTTCACAAGTGCTAAATCTCATTGCTAAATTGGCTGATTGCCTTTAAAACACAACTATAAATATCACTTTTCTATTATGTGTAAGTGTTTTCATCCCAGCACTTAGAACAATGATATTTGTGGAGCCCCTGAAGTTTACATCTATTATAACACTATACATTCTTGTACCCAGGAAAGGTCCCTTTTATCCTAACAAAGTCAATGAGCTTTCTATTTAGGCATGGGTTCTTTTTTGTCATTGTTATTGTAAGAACAGCTCTGAATTATGGCTTTACCCCCAAGATATGCCTGCACTCTGATGTGTAAATCACGGAGTTAACAGTCAATATTTTATTTCCATTGAACCTTACAGAAACACACTCTTTTCTTTCCAAATTGTATAATGGAAGATTTTTCACACTATGGGTTCTTCATTCAGGCATAGATCATGATGTACTATTTTCTGCTGCTAAATAGAATTAATTCAAGCAGACTGCTAATTAAAGAGCCTTTTCATTCAGTATACTGTTTGTTCTTTAAAAGGTCAGTTCCTTTCACACATTCAATTAGAATGAATGCTAATTTTTGACTTCTTTGATTCCCTTCTTTAATTTTCCTCTTCCCTCCCCACCCTCCCTCCCAGCTCATTCTTTTTCTTTTAACTTTCCTACTGTTTAATTGCAATAATGCTGATGTGTTTATGTAGCATTTTTCTCTTCCTCAATGACCTTTATATGCTTTGAAAATATCATAAGGTGACAAATGACTGTATTCCATCTTTCATATAAAGAAGAGTTTGGAAGCAAGGGATTTTCCTTCCACCATACAAAAGTCACCAATATAACCAGAAATTGTTTATATTAAATATTTTTATTTTCCAGACTCCTTTGCTCTCTTATGTTTCATTTTCGTTATTTTGGATTATGTTCTTATGATTGTTCCTGTCCAAAATCACAATTAGTGTATGGCACCACGATAGTGATTTCTAAGTAACAATACCATTTCAATGCTTCCCTTTTGCTTAATTAGCAAGCTTGTCTTTATAAAAAAAATAAAATTTAAAGTTATACCTCAAAAAGTGGTAACAATAATATTTGGCATCCATGTAGTATTCTGAGATTTGCAAAGTGGTTTCTCATGGAAACCTCAAAATAAACCTGGGAGGTAAGTGTGCCATTATTGTTTACATTTTGTAGATGGGGGAACTCTTCAAATATTTGATGTGTTGTCATGTAGAAGAAATATTAGAGTGGTCTGTGGACCTCTAGAGAGCATAATTAGTAATAATGGTTGAAATTTATAGAGGGGAAGATTTTTATCTCAATATAAAAATGGTACAAGGGTCAGGAAACCATTCTACCTGGCCTTAATATCTTAGCTAAGGAGAGAAAATTTCAGTGAATCATACGTAGCTTCATGGTACATTAAATAAAAGATGGTGTCTGGCAGAAAAATCTGAGTTCAAATCTGGCCCCAGGTATTTTACTAGTTCTTGTAGGCTGAGGGAACTGCCATACCCCAAGAATTGTCTAAAAAATTATCAAGAGAACTGAGAATTTTAGCAATTGAAATAATCATGTGTTCCCATTTGGTCCTTGAAGAGAGTCAGCATTGTGATGGTAAGTGAAAGAGAGGTTTTACCTCAGCATAGGCCAGATCTCTTTTCTGTCTTTGTCACTGCTTTGACCAAAGAAGAATCTTGAGAGCTTCAAAGAATATAGAAGTTTCTAGATGTTTCATTTTTATCTTGATATTTTTAAGACTTCCAAAGATCAACTGATAGTAGTGTTTATATCAGAAACCAAGGACAGATGAATAAATATTTGTCATCTTCAAGGGGAAATCATTTAATACCCCATGAATAGGAGAAATGAACTTTTTTAGAAATTAGAAGGTGAGTTGTCCCACTGCTCCCTTTAGTTAACCACTCTTCTTCCTGGATTCTTTATAAACTCATGGAAGATTGTATCAAAAACTCTTAGAGCTCATTTATACCAACTATTATTACTGAAATATCTTAATAAACATTTCCTTTTAAAAAACAACAAAGCTGTTGACTAAAATTATTCTCAAGAAATGATCTTGAAAGGAAATACATAGAAGATACTCAACAAAGGCTTTCAAGAATTCTCTGGTACCTTGAAATACCACTAAAATTCTAAGGAAAGGATATAACTATCCTATCTATTTAAGCCTTACTCACTTAGGAAATGGGATTAGGATCCTCAGAGTTTATATGAGCTACAAAGTAATTTCTCATATTTAGGGTTTTCCCAAATTAAAAAAAAAAAACCTTCAAATGTAGCAAGTTATTTTTCATTCCAAATATTTAAATAGAAACTAGATATCCAGATTTCAGGGTTGTTGTAGGCAATTTCTTAATTTCAGAGGAAGTTGGAAAACAATGATTTGGACTTTGCAAGCTTAAAATTTTGTGATTGTGAAATATTTTACAGAGTCTAAAGTTAACATTTTGTGTTTAACTTCACCTTTTATAAAATGCAGGTTAAAAAAAAAATGCTAGTTTAGAGAAGACCTGTTTCAGTAATCTCAAATCTTATTTTAACAAAAAGAGATACTTAGAATTATTTGAAACTCATATTTTCACTTATTAGAAAAGTGAGCTGGGGAAGTTAAATGACCTTCTCAGGGTCATACAAAATCTTAGAATCTCAGAAATGAGTTTTCTTTATGCTGAAAAGATTTAACCAAGGTCAAACAGGTAGTAAGATTATGAGTGTTGTAGTTCAGGGCTCATTTTACTATGCCATACTGTAAATACTATTTCAAAATAAAATGTAACACTTAATTATGAGTTATCTGACTTAAAGATGCACTAAACATTGTACTCATTTCCTTCTCTTCCAAACCTTCACTCTTTCCTCCTATGAGTAGCAGAGAGTTTTAAAATGTTGCTTACTCTATTGACTTTGGGAAGCAGAGGTGAGAGAAATGTATCAATCACTTAAAAAGTGATAATGGAAGGAGTCATTAGATGACTTCTGAAGGAGACTCAGTGGTAATGGAATGTCCCATATGAATAATTACATAAGAAAAAATAAAGAAAGCTATAGATCAGAGCTCTTGCCAGCAGAAAAATAAATTTACATGTAGTCCAATACATCTGGTGAAACGTATGTAATGGTTCTAACATATATGCTTGGTCCTAGTCTTTCAGAAAAAATTAATTATCTTATTTAATAATACAGGGTGAACAAATAAGAGCTCTTCTTTTGAAGCAATACTATTCCACAAATCTAGCAAAAACAAAAGGAAACTTGAAAACATGAAAACTATAATAAGAAATTAAGGAAAAATTTCCCAATTCAATATGATTAGGTCTGAAATTAATTCATGAATGAAATAAAGGAAAAAGTCCTTTTTTCTTTTACAATAGTCCTTTTTTTTTTTTACAACACCATTTAAAAATATTTGTATTACACATTGTTCTATGAATCATGTTGGAAGAGAAAAATCAGAGCAAAAGGTAAAAACTATGGGAGAGGGGGAAAAAAATTGAACATAGCATGTGTTGATTTACATTCAATCTCCATAGTTCTTTTTCTGGATACAGATGGCATTTTCTGTCAAAAAATTGTTGGGATTCCTTAGAGTTGCTTCGTATCACTGAACCAAGTGTTTAATAGTTGATAGTACATTCTTGTTGTTATTAGGAATAATGAATTCATGGTTCTGCTTGTTTTGCTCAGCATGAATTTGTATAAATCTTTCCACGCCCTCAAAAGTCAGTTGGTTCATCTTTAATAATATTCTTTAATTTCATATACAACTTATTTTGCCATCTGATGATGGATATCCACTCATTTTCCAATTTTCTGCTACCACAAAAAGAGCTGCCTCAAACATTTTTGCACATTTGGGTCCTTTTCCCTTTATGATTTCCTTGGGATACAGTGGCACTTCTGGGTCAAAATGGTTTGTACAGATTGATAGCCATTGTTCCAAATTGTTCTCCAAAATGGTTGCATCATTTCACAGTTCCACCAACAATGCATTAGTGTCCCAGTTTTCCCACATTCCTTCCAACATTTATTAATATCTTTTTCTCTGATCTTAGCCAATCTGAGAGGTAAAACAACCTTAAATTGTTTTAATTTTCACTTATCTAATCTATAGTAAGAGCATTTTTTTTCATATGACTATAGATGGTTTTGAATTTCTCATCTGAAAATTGTCTTTTCATATTCTTTAAACACATCATTTGGGGAATGACATATATATATATATATATATATATATATATATATATTTAAGAATTTAAAGGGAATTAAGGAAATTAATTAAAATAAAGGGAATTAAGGAAAAATGCTATGAAGGTGGCCTAGCTGTGCTAGACCTAAAACAATATTTTACAGCAGCAGCCATCAAAACCATTTGTTACTGGTTAAGAAATAGAGTAGTCAATCAGTGGATTAGGTTAGTCTCCCAGGACAAAATAGTCAATAACTATAGCAATCTAATGTTTGACAAACCTAAAGACCCTAGCTTTTGGGATAAGAAATCACTATTTGATAAAAACTGCTGGGAAAATTGGAAACTAGTATGGAATTGACTAGTATGGCATTGATCCACACTTAACACCACATACCAAGATAAGATTGAAATGGGTTCATGATTTAGATATAAAGAGTAATATTATAAGCAAATTAGAAGAACATAAGATAGTACATCTCTCAGATCGTGAAGGAAGGAATTTGTGTCTAAAGAAGAAATGAAGATCATTATTGATAACAAAATAGATAATTTTGATTATATTGTTAAAAAGTTTTTGTACAAACAATTATATTGTACAAAGTAATTATATTAAAAAACATTTTTACATTTGAGGATTCTGATAAAGGCCTCATTTCTAATATATGTAGAGAATTGACTCAAATTTATAAGAATTCAAGCCATTCTCCAATTGCTAAATGGTGAAAGGATATGAACAGACAATTTTCAGATGAAATTAAAAGCATTTCTTATCATATGAAAAGGTGCTCTAAATCACTATTGATCAGAGAAATGCACATTAAGACAACTCTGAGACATCACTACACACCTCCGAGATTGACTAAAATAACAGGAAAAAACAAAGATGAATGTTGGAGGGAATGTGGGAAAGCTGGAACACTGATACATTGTTGGTGGAATTGTGAACCAATTCAACCCATTCTCGAGAGCAATTTAGAACTATGATTAAAAAGTTATCAAACTGTGCATACCCTTTAATCTATCAGTGTTTCTCCTGGGCTTGTATCCCAAAGAGATCTCATAGGAAGGAAAGGGACCCATATGTACAAAAATGTTTGTGATAACCCCTTTTGTAATGGCAAAAAACTGGAAACTGAGTGGATGCCCATCAGTTGAAGAATGGCTGAATAAGTTGTGGTATATGAATGTTGTGGAATATTATTGTTCTATAAGAAATGATCAGGAGATTAATTTTAGAGATAGGATAATTTCTAAGGAGATTTACATGAATTGATGATAAGTGAAATGAGCAGAACGAAGAGATCATTGTACACAGCAACAAAAAGATTATATGATGATCAATTTTGATGAATGTGACTCTTTCCAACAAAGAGATGATTGATGGCAGTTCCAATGATCTTGTGATGAAGAGAGACATCTACACCCAGAGAGAGGAATGTGGGAACTGAATGTGGATCACAACATAACATTCTAACTCTTTTTGATGTTGTTTACTTGCATTTTGTTTTCTTACTCATTTTCTTTCTTTTTTGATCTAATTTTTCTTATGCAATAAAATAATTGTACAAATATGTTTACATAAAAATTACATAAAAATAAATATGATTATTGGATTTAAGATATATTCTAGCATGTATAACATATATTGGATTGCTGGCCATCTAGGGGAGAGGGTAGAGGGAAGGAGGGGAAAATCTGAAACACAAGGCTAGGCAAGGGTCAATGTTAAAAAATTACCCATGCATATGTTTTGAAAATAAAAAGGTTTAAACAAAAGAAATGAGACCTTTATCAGACACACAGGCTGTAAATCAGCTTTGTACTTCCCTTTTAATCTTGTTTCTGTTGGTTTTGTTTTTGTTGATTTGTTTGTATTGTATACATTTAATTTAATGTAATAAAGTCATCCATTTTGATTTTCATAATGTTTTTTAATTCTTTGATCATACATTCTTCCCTTCTCCAAATATCTGATAGATAAATTATCCCTTGTCCTACTAATTTGTTGATGGTATCATCCTTTTTGTCCAAATCATGTACCCTTTTTGAACTTATTTTGGTATGGGTGCAACATATAGCTCTATACCAAGTTTCTGATATTAGTTTCCTAGTTTTCCCAGCAGTTTTGGACAAATAGTGAATTCTTCTTCCAGAAGCTGGAGGGAAACCAGTCTTGTAAGCATATGTGAGACATTGGCCTATGAGCAAGATATTATGGAACATCCTGGGAGTACAAAGATGAAAATGAGAATATCTACTTCAAAGATTTACCATTCTATGATATTACAACCAAATTAGAAGAACATAGAATAGTTTGCCTCTCAGATCTGTGGAGGAGGAAGGAATTTGCTTCATCAAATCAAAGAAGAACTAGAGGTCATTATTGATTAAGAAATAGGTAATTTTGATTATATTAAATTAAAAAGTTTTTGTACAAACAAAACTAACAGACAAGATTAGAAGGGAAGCAATAAACTGGGAAAACTTTTACATCCAAAGATTCTGATTAAGGCCTCATTTCTAAAATATATAGAGAATTGACTCAATTTTATAAGAATTCAAGCTATTCTCCAACTGGTAAATTGTCAAAGGAAATGAACAACCAATTTTCAGATGAAGAAATTGAAACTATTTGTAGTCACATAAAACAGTGCTCCAAATCACTATTAATCAGAAAAATACAAATGAAGACAACTCTGAGATACTACTACACACCTGTCAGATTGGCTAAGATGATAGGAAATGATAACAACCAATATTGGAAGGGATATGGGAAAACTGGTACACTGATACATTGTTGGTGGAACTGTGAACAGATCCTACCATTCTGGAGAGCAATTTGGAACTATGCCCAAAGGGTTGTCAAACTGTGTATACCCTTTGATTCAGTAGTGTTTCTACTGGGCTTGTATCCCAAAGAGATCTTAAAGGAGGACAAGGGACCCACATGTGCAAAGATGTTTGTGGCAGCCCTTTTTGTAGTGGCAAGAAACTGGAAAATGAGTGGATGCCCATCAA